>NW_004955499.1:8145053-8154018 GCF_000276665.1 Chinchilla lanigera | reverse complement strand
GTATGCAGACCATTCTCACCATTTGAGGGAGCCTTCTTTTCAGTGCCTGTGTCCGGTCCTCTCAGTTACCAGGTGTTTCTTTCATAGACACATTTTTGCTCTTCATAAGTGTAAGTTTGATGGAGGTTTGTGAGAGCTGTCTCTGTGCTGTGGGGGCCTTGTCTCTGGGACATTCCAGGGGTAGGGTTGGGAATCCCTGGGCCAAGTTGCCTCATACTGCTAACTGAGCACTAGTGTCTGCCAAGAGAGACTCCTAAGTCGGGCTTAGGGCTATTCATATTCATATAACCAGATGTGTCTACAGTGCTAGAGGGCTCACTTTGATGTGGTCATTGTAGAAGTGACATAAATTTGAGAGAAACAACTCTAATTTGAATGCTTTAAGGCCAATTATTTTAACCGCAAAGCACTGCCAACACTTTGTGAATAGGAGAGCTGAAGCGAGGCGATATCACATGATTCATACAGTACCAGACACGGACGTGGGGGAGGAGCTGGGCCAAGATTCCCACCTTCGGAATCTAAGCTCCATATACCTTTTCCTTTTGCTTTTCTTTCTTGTAATTTTTTAAAAATAGACGTGAGGGCATGGTGGTGCATGTGTGTAATCCCAGCACTTGGGAGGCTGAGGCAGAAGGGTTGCTGTGAGTTCGAGACCAGCCTGTGCTACATAGTGAATTCAAGACCAGCCAAAACTACACAATGCAACTGATCCTCACAAACAAAAGAATCAATAGACTTGATTTTGCAGAACAATTTATATTTAAGAAAAGATTGAAATGAGAGAACAGAACATTCCCATATAACAACCTGCACAGAATTTCTTATATTATTAATAACTTACATATATGTCTTCATTAATGAATCAAATTTGTTAAATTATTATTGACTAAAGTCCATAGTACATTATTTAGATTTCTTTATTACCTTTTCATCATGGTAAAATTTGTATGGCATAAAGTTTAACATCATAAAGTGTGCAATTCAGTGGGGTTAAGTGTATATAAAGTGTTGCTCAGGCATCATCATCATCATTATCTAGCTCCAAAATTTTTTCCACCCTGAAAGGAAATGCCATAAACATTAATCATTTACCCCTCACCAATCCTGATTCCAAGTCTGGGGTAACTACTTAGCTGCTCTTGATGCTATGAAATGACCTATTCTTGATCTTTCGTGTTAATGGAGTCATATGATTTTGCCTAGGTTTTGTCTTTAACATAAAGTTTCCAATGCTGGTTCACACTGTATTTTAGTGTTTGTTGGGACTGGGAATTGGGGGATGGGGTGTGACTGCTTCATCAGAAGGAGGTTTCCTTTTTGGGTGATGAAATTGTTCAGAACCTTGGTGGTTACACTGCCTTTTCAATATACTCAATAGCATTGAATTGTACATGTGAAAATGGTCTATTAAATACATATTTTATAGATGTAATCCAATGTTTTAATTTGCTAATTCACAGCAAAAATAAAACTTCTTTATATTTCAATCTTTAAAAGAACTCTTTCAACTAAATAGTGCCACAATAATTTTTCTTCCGAGTGTTCAGAGATTTGCTTCACGCTGTATCCTTTTTTCTTTCATTCACTACTGAGGAGCACATTAAAAACATAGTAACATTTTTATAGAATTGAATTTCTTATTGTACACAAAACCTTTTTAAAAGTTAATTTTTCTTGGCCTACTTATCTTTTTTTTCTTGGCTAATTTTGCATGCAACATAATCTGAGCAATTTATGTGATGACAAAAATTTTCAGTATAACAACCATTGGTGAATTCTTACAATCCCATCTAGTGAAATATGTATTCTCTCTAACGTTCTATCGAATTATTATTTTCTTATTCCCTTCAATGATTTGATCCATCTTCTATTCTTACATCTGGTAATCTGAGCAACTTTGCTGAAGATAACAATATGTAATATAGCAACCAGTGTTACTCCCCATAATTTGGTTTTAAACCCTGTATCATTTTTAATGTCCTTGCTTTGTTTTGTCTGTATTTTGCTATTTTTCTTTTTTTTGCAGTTTTCTTTAAAATAAAATAATTAAATAAAATAATAAAAATTTTCAAAAGAAAAAAACTGTAATTAAGATTGCCTGTATTTTATTACAATAAAAATATTCCAAATTATGTGAAAGTATTCATGTTATGTATTTAGGTATTAGCTAACTGCATAGTTTCCAGTTTGATTTTGTAGTTTTGTGCTGTTGTACTCACCTCCTATTTTTTTCCTGAGGAATTATCTGTTTGCTCCATTCTTCTCATTCCACTGAAATATTGAAAAATTGCCAAAAAAGCAATCAAGGTAATTTTCATTGTGCTTACACAATTATTCTCACTCTGCTGAGACAGGGTGTAGCACTGGTTTTTTTTTTAGCCCAATAGAACAACCCCGATTCCTAAAATATGGAATGTTAAATTTTTTTAAAATCCAGCTATTCCTCTTCTTCAGATGTTCCTGTTACTACTGTTGGGCTAGCTTACAGAGAATCCTAATTTTTGCACTTCAGCAATTTATATCTGACAGGAAATATTTATTGAAGAACTGAGAGTTGCTAAGCATTGTGAAATGCATTAGAAATGCAGATGACAATCTTAATCTCCAAGGTGCTAACACACAACTTATCCTTCAGAATAAGCTAATATTTACACTACCTGTTAGTAAATTCTCAAATGAGTACAGAGAAATTCCGTGGGAGCAGAGTGGAGCCGTCTGGTCTTTCTGTGGGCCTGTGTATTAGTTTTCTACTGATCTATGGCAGCTTTTTGCAGCTTAAAGCAAAACGCATTTATTACATGACTGTTTCTGTGGGCCAGGAGTACAGACTTGACCTGAATGGGTCCTCCGCTTGAGGTATCAACTCTTCCATGAAAGGATTGTTCTGACCTTTGTTTCCCTCAAAGATTCAACTGAAAATCTGCTTCCAAGATTAATCACGCAGCAGAAAGAATGCATTTACTTGTGTCTGCGGGATTCCTGCCAGCTTTATTCTTCACAGTCACCAGTGGAGAGAAAAGCACCTCTAAAGGGAAGATTTTATAGCATCATGCCCTCCAGAAAGACACTGCTGTGCTGCCCAAGATATCACCTCAAATTATCTAATGTATTTACAATATCTGAAATGTACATGCAATGTAATAATGGTGACTTGAAAGGGATATTGTATGTCACTGATGTCTCCAGAGTCACTGGAATGATTAAGTAATATATTAAATACATAAAATTTTTTATTTTACAATTAAACTACTACTTATTATATGAACTTTTACAGTAATAAATGCACTTATTTATTCCCCATTAAAAACATACTTGCCTAGATGAATTCTCTTGAATTTGTAAAAACTAGCAACTAGAATATGAGCAGTAGTTTGATCAAAAGCTTGGGAACCCTTTTGGTATGTTAATTTAAAATATAGCCTTAAAATCCTAAGATTAATTTTCAATAGCATAGTAAGGAAGGCAAGTTTACTCTCTGAACTAGACCACTGGAATATTAAAATAATCACAGGATTTTTAACAGGGATGCATTCTGAGAAATGCATTGTTAGGTGATTCTCTCTTTGTGTGAACATCATAGGGTAAACTCACACAGCCTTAGATGGCCCAGTCTACTATGCACCTAGGCTGCATGATGTACTCTATTGCTCCTAGGCTGCAAACTTGCCGAGCGCGGTGCTGCACTAATGATAAACTCTGGACCATGGTAACACAATCGTAAGTATACGTGTATCCAAACACATCTAAACACAGAAGAGGTTCACTACAAATAGGTCTAAAAGGTAAAACAGTGGTACATCTATCTATGGCACTTAACACAAATGGTGTGTGCAGGACTGGTAGTTACTCTGGGTGTGTCAGTAAGTAGTGAGTGAATGCAAAGCTCTAGACAGGACTGTCTGCTACTGCAGACTTTGTAACACTGCATAATTTGACTACACTAAATTAACAAATAACATAATTTTCCCTCTTTGTCAATAAGCTAACCTTAGCTTAGTGCTATGGTTTGTGTCTGGATGTCCCTCCAAAGCTTCATGCAGTCATGGGATGGGCTTCTAGAGTTTATGACTGATCCATGGTCCAATGCTGGTATTATACGTATGAGCACTACACCTGCCCTAAGGCAGATAGTTTGTACACAATCTAAGGGAGGGAAAGAGGCTTGCTCTTCCCTCTGCCACTACTCCCTTGTGCTCTTGTTGCTTTTGCTGTCTTCCACCTCCATGAACGTTTGCCCTCTGCCATGTGCCACTCTGCCTTGGAGCCAGCTGAGTATGGACTGAAAGCTCCATGAACTGTGAGCTAAATAAGTCTTTCCTTCCTTAATTCTGGGCATCAAGGATTTTGTCTCAGCAATGAGAGAAAAGTAACCAAGACACTTACTGTAATATTTTTACTTTATAAATTTTACTTTTTAACTTGTAACAACACTTTTAATAAAACTTAGCTTACAGCACAAACACATTGTATAGCTATACAGAATTTTTCTTTTATATGCACTTATTCTATTAGTTTTATCTACTTTTAAATTTTTATACTTTTAAAACTTTTTAAGATGTTATTTTACAAACTAAGACACATACACACACATAAACCTAGGCCTACTTGGGGTGTGCATCGTCACTGTCACTGTCTTCCGTCTCCTCTTCTTATCCTACTGCAAAGTCTTCAGGGACAGCCCAACTCCTGGAGCAGGCATCTCCTAGGATAACAGTGCCTTTTTCTGGACACTTCCTGGACCTGTTTCACAGTTAGTCTGATTTTACATGAGTAGAAGGAATATGATGTTACATAGTGATTAAAAAGCATAATAAACATGTAGATCGCCAGCACAGTCATTTATCATTGTAATGGAGTAATTATGTGTAATACATAACTACACGTGCTGTACTTTTACCCACCTGGAAATGTAGTAGGTTTGCTTACACCAACATCACCACACACTCTTGAGTAATGAACTGTACTCCCATGGAAGGATATTTATAGCATCATGAGGTGATAGGAATTTTTCAACTGCACTAAAATCTTATGGGATTGCCATCATGTATGCAGTTAACTGTTGGGCAAATGTCATTAAATAGCACATGGATGGACTTGTGCCCATGGTTTTTGGTTTTTGTCTTCATTGACCCCAGAACCTGATACATGCTAGACAAATGCTCTAACACTGAGCCCTATGCCCAGACCTTTGGCAGCACCATTTTTCTATCAGTTGGAGTATAATTACACTTAACTTGGCATCTACATTGATTAAAACATTACTTCTTATATTTTGTCTTTGTAAGAAATATATTTTTTCTTTGTAAGAAAAATACCAGAAAATATAAGAAATACCAAATATAAGAAATATATTTTGTCTTTGTAAGAAAAATACCAGCAAAAAGCAAAATTTGTGAAATTATATTGCTGACAAATTAGACTTACTACCTTCAGTCTAATATATTATAATGGATTACAATTATTTGGGTCATATATCAATTAAAGTATGCCTGGTTATATTAAAATGCATTTATACACATTAATACATTTGTCCAAGTTCACCTAGTTGACTCTCATTCTTTTTAAATACCCAATATATGTTTTGCCATTAAGAATTACTTGTTGATGATATAATTAAGTTGTTATTTGACAACATTATTTGTATAAAATTGGAACGTTTCTACTATGGCTGCTATCAACAGTGATCATTTGCAGGGACTGGGGATTTAGCTCAGCGGCATAGCGCCTGCCTGGCAAGCACAAGGTCGTGAGTTTGATTCCCAATACTGGAGGAAAAAAAAAAAGATCATTCGTTTTCCTTTTTCTGTTTCATTTGAACTTTCAAATATAAATGAAATGATTTAGGTGAAAGGTCTTTAAAGTAGAACCAATTCTAAGAAATTCACAGCAAGATTTGTAAAAATTCTGGTAGGGGAGAAACTAACAAAAGTCCTAAAAAATGTGTATATATAATATATATGTATATAATATATAATGTATGTATATGTTCAAGTGACAGAAATCTAAAGAAATATGTGCTGTCCTGCAGATAGGGAAAGACTGAGTCTTTCATACTGAGTCATGACTCAGTCCTTGAAGAAGTCTTCCTTCTGGGAGGAGAGGCTGATGTTCCCCCATACAAACACACAAACACCACAAAGCACACAGCAGTGCATTGACACAGCTCCGGTGTCCAGCCTGTGAATATCCACTCTATCTTGCACCTGCTTCCGGTGTAGGAAAACAACAGACATGGCTGGCTCATCATGGAGGAGGTCAGGTATATGAAATAAGGAACACGGAACAAAGGGCTGGATTATGAGTCACTTTACTTGCAGTTCCCTGCTGGAACATAACCAGATGCCCACCATCCTTACTCGATTTATCTTTCAGACTCTTTTGTTCTTTTGCTGTCTGGAAACCTTGGTCAAGATGGTATGATAGTCAGGCTCTGTTAACTTAAGGACGCAGGGTTGAGAGTGAGCATCCCTGGAGACTTACTCAACTTGGGCCAGCCCCTCTGTAAGGTTCCATACACCAAAGTGCATTTCAGCCCTGACAAGTCAAAGAGCAGGCCAGCAAAGCAAAGGTGTCTACTCCCAAGGAGAAAACCCTGCAAGGTCTTCTTGCTGATTTGTGGCCTGCAATAATTCAATCTGAGGTGACGCCCTATCAGTTGTTAAATATGTTGAATGCCACTCTGGCCCTCTCATCTACATGTGTGTTAAAAAGCCAGGCCCCTAGACTAATTATTGCCAGTGCTACTCCTTTCATTGTCTCTCAGCCTCTAGTGCTTTTTGACCTGCTCTAAGGCAGAGATTCTGCTAGCAGTCTCCATGATGTAGATCTATATTTCCAAATCTACATTTGTCCATCTATAATTCCAATCTACATTTCCAAATATTCTATAACCAACATGTGACTGTTTTATCATAGTTTATGCACATTTTCTCAATTTTGTTGAACATGGAGGTGAAAACATTATTTAAGCTTTCATATTTTGTTAGATATTTTACATAATTTTACACATAGCAACTGATTTGGGATTAATTAAACTTACTTTTGCTATGAAGAATGGCTATTATTTGTGATGAGGGGACTGGGGAATGGGGTATGATTGCTTCATCAGCAGGTTTCATTTTTGGGTGTAAAGCTGGAAGCTTTTCCAGGACTGCATCCAGGAAAGCCATCTTCCTGAATTGTGTCTGCTACCAGTAACTTATATTTCTTACATTCTCCAATTACAAAACACATTTAGGAAATAAAACAAAATGATACTGGCATTTAAAAAAAAACAGACATATCGACCAATGGAGCCAAGTAGAGCCTAGAAATAAAACCTGTGCATATAAGATCAACAGATATTCCTCAGGGATGTCAAAAATATACAGTGAAGAAAGAACTGTCTCTTCAACAAATGATGCTAGAATACTGGACATCCAAATGCCAAAGAATAACACTGGGACCACATCTTACCCCATATAAAAATCAACACAACGTGGATTAAAGACTTAAACGTAGGTAGGTCATAGTGGCATAACACTGGAGGTGTTATCTGTCCTGGTCCCATCCTCCTTGGTCTGTCCTTCCCTCTCTGCTCTTGGCTGCAATAAGGGAAGCAATTTTCTGCTGCCATGTTGCTTCTGCATGTCCACAGGCCCCAGAGCAATGGAGCCAGTTGATCATAGAATGAAATCTCTGAAACCCTGAACCAAAATAAATCTTTCATCCTCTAAGCTGATTTCCTCAGGTATTTGGTCAAGGCAGCAAAGAGCTGACTACACAGGTATTATAAATCAAGAAGGCAAACCCCAATGCATGAGGACACATGCCTGTAATCACAGGTCTCTGGGAGGCTCAGAAAGAAAAATTGCAAGTTCAAGCCCAGCCTAAGCAACTTAGCAATGTAGAGATAGCATGGATCAAAAGTAAAAATAAAAAATAGGGTGGGGATATAGCTCAGCAGGAAGTCCCTGAGTTCATTTTCAGTAGAGAAAAGAAAAAAAGAAAAAAATTTCAATTTCAAGTTCAAAAAAAAAATCCCAGTGCTTAGACCTTATGAGATCCTTTTAAAAAATGACATGAACCTGTTGTTGGAGGCCACTTACCAATACTGTAGAATATAACATCCCAGGTCTTAAAACAATTTGGAGAACTGAAGGTAATTTGACCTCCTTGGAAGCTCTGCAGGAAAATGAAGAGGGAGACTGTTATAGAAAAACTCTAATACTGGCGTCTATCAAGCACACACTCTAGAACTCCAAGAGAGACTGCAAGCACTTTTCTGTACCTTGTCTACCTCTCCTTCCTGGGTTTATGGGAGGACTACAAGACCAACTAGTCTTGTAGATACCAATAACCACGTGACTAGTGCTTGCCTTCCACACAGCACTCAAAGTAATACCTCTCATCTCCAGACCAAGTATTTGATATCCACTTTGCCACCTTCCATGCTTTTCTTCCATTCAGCAGCAAACACAGATTGTGTGTTTATACAGTAGACCTGCAGGAGGAAAGCAGGCTGGACTCCTTTGTTATCTGTTACTGGAGAGAGTCTGCCAATCCACATGTATGATGTCTGCTTTCCTCAGATGGGTGGGTAAATCCAATTATGTTGGTCCATTTTCAACAGAAGTAGAAGTTGTATGAATCATAATCAAATCTCAATTATTAAAGCATGCAAATATCCCAAACTAGCCAATATTTCAAATGCATTAAAATTAAATAAGACTGTGAGGAATGTACAAATGCTTATGTAATTTTGCTCTTTGGAGAATTGTACATAAAGGGAATAATATAGTAGGTGAAGTTGAATTTATGATTTACTTTTCCTCACTCAGCATAATGACTTGGACATTGACTGCACTGCTGCGTGTGCCCCTTGTATATTTTTTTCTGTGATGGTGCAGAGGACCGCCACATTGCCCTCCCCCAGACCCAAGTGTGACTGTGCTTACTTGTAAACACTGCAGGCTGTATGGAG
>NW_004955499.1:8140595-8144448 GCF_000276665.1 Chinchilla lanigera | reverse complement strand
TACCACTGAGCTACTTCCCTGGAACTTTCCTTTTTAAACTTCGAGACAGGGTCTCACCAAGTTGCCCAGGCTGCCCTTGAGCTTCCCACCTTCCTAACCTGTCTCGTGAGAACCATTGACTACAGGGGATCATCACAGTGCCCGACTAACAGTCTTCACTCACTGAAGGACGTTTGGGTTTCTGCAATGGAAACCCATATGCAGTATTTGCGTGTGTGTGAGAGACAGACAGAGAGAGACAGAGAGAGAGACAGACAGACAACAGACAGACAGAAAGGGAGAATGAGAATATGAAGTTTTTCATTTTCCTGGATTGTATCCTCTATCAACAACTTATATTTCTCCAATTATTATATATTCAGTGTTCTCTCTCCGTGTCAGTTGTTTCACTTGGATACAGTTCATATAATTTTAATGCTATTTATTTGGTTTCTATTATACTATATTTATTTTAATGCTATTTATATGGTTTCTTTTATACTGATTTACAAGTGACTCTTTCCTTGAATTTTAACCTGTGTACTGACGTATGCTATAAAGTACTTTTATTTATTGAATTAATACATGACTGCACAGCTTTTAAAATTGACTCTATCACACTGCTTTTCTTTAGGTTTTATTCATTTCCACACTACCCAATTTAACGTTGGCAGTATTTTAATTTCACCTTATCACTTTCATTACTTCCTTTTCAAATTACCATGTAGTACCTTTTGATAATGTGGACTACCTGTGATGGTAGCTTCCATCTTTATTTCCCAGTATTAGTGTAAAAGATTTCAAGGTTTGTACAACATATACTATTTTACTCCAGAGACTGTAGCTATACTTAACCTGATATATGAAAATACTGTTTGAATAAGTAAGTGATGATTATCTGGGAACCATGTCCTCCTGTTAATTTGTGAATTACTTTTGTCACCTGCTCACTGTGCTCTGCCAGCCCCTGACCTGTTGTCCTTTA
Organism: Chinchilla lanigera; assembly: GCF_000276665.1. Classification (NCBI taxonomy): domain Eukaryota; kingdom Metazoa; phylum Chordata; class Mammalia; order Rodentia; family Chinchillidae; genus Chinchilla; species Chinchilla lanigera. The sequence goes on along the minus strand of NW_004955499.1, from coordinate 8,143,484 downwards.
TAGGGGACCCTTCCCAGTCCTTCTCATGGCCCAGGAGGTTCATATTTTAATACCGTGAAAAGTTATTGGAATTCTAGCGAATCAATTCCAGTCTGCCACATCCAGGTCAACCCATGGTGAGAATAAAGACACTAAGACATATTTGTAGTTATGGGGAGCCAAGGGGTCCTAAGTCTAGCCACGTTGATGGCTACCCAGAACAAAGGCCTATACCAGGACTGAACCCAGACTTTATTCATTTGTGACGAAGGGAGTGGCTTGAGGGTGAGTGACTGTAAGAGTGGTGGGAACTGTGTGAGTGGCATGAGCTGGGCTGAGTAGGAGGCCTGAAATCACGTCTGCCATTTGCAGAGAGAAGGATATGCAGAAAAAGTAATCTGCATAACACAATTGAGATAGCATCTACTGTTTTGGGGTCTATGCTTCAGCTCTGATGTGTAATCTTTGAAGCCCCAGGAAGTCACAGCCTCTATTCCCAAGGCTGGATCCCAGCCAACAGCATGGAGCATTGGCTCACACACCCTGCCTCATCCCGGTTCACTTGAGGGAGCAACGGGGAATGAGGAAACATGTCTGCCATCTCCAAAGATTACCATCAGCACCTATGCATTGCTTAAAGCCAATTGAAGGGGTAAGGAAAAGTCCTAGCCAGCTCCGTAGGTATCAATACATGGAAATAGGGTCAGGCTCAGCTGAAATGGAACCAATTGCTGCTCCTTCAAGGAAAGTCCCCTAAGTGGTCCTTCACAGTCCTTAGATCCACTCTTCACCATCCTCTTCTCTGTCCTTTCCTATACAGGCTCTCTGAGTTGCCTGATTCTGCAAAGTCTGCGTGCACAGTAGTCCACCCAGGGAGAGGCAGTGGTAGGAAATAAGTCTGTAGCGGGGTGGGAAATCCTGGAATTTTTCTCTGTCTCACCATCAGGTGGCTTCTGTGTCCATTTTGACATCTTGTCTTGATTTCAGCTCCCATAAGGTTAGGCTACTGTGCTCCGGGTCCTGCTGACCCCAGCAACCGGTTCCTCTGTTGTCCCTCTGCATGAGATATAGGAGATGTTTCTGTAACTAATTAAGTACTAGTTTACCTCATTCTGTCCTCTATGGGTTCTGTATCACTCACCTAGCCAATGTGCTGCATCAAGTGCCCTCTCAGTCCCATTGAGGCAACTGGATAATCCACAACTTGAAATTAGCCAGTTATATTAACAATTTTTATTTTTATACTAAATCCTCACTGAAGTCCTAAAGAGAATTCAACTGTATCACTGTAGTTTGATGCATCCATCTTGCTTCCATTAAAAATTAAATCAAACACACTAAAATACCCGTGTGTCTCAGAACTTCTTTGAAACAACAATCTATTTTCATCCTCCTCTTCACAGCAATTTAAAGAAACTTTTGTACACTCACTGCCATTGACAGACAATGCAAATATTCTAAGACTGTAAGTGAGATGCTCCACACCATCAGTGATTGGAAACACAAGTAACAGAGAGTCCTTATGAGGTATCATCAAACTCCAGTAAATGCGGCTGAGTGCAATCCAAAACAAATGCACTCATGAAAACATTATCACCTTCATCACCAGATCATGTACCAAGAAAATACTGAGTCTTCCTTAAGTCAAAATGGCCATGGAAGGTAAAAATTCAGGTCATCAAGGCTGCCATGACAGGGCAGCTAAACATACGTGCAGGAAGAGGACCTGCTAAGTTCTTCAAAAACGGCAAGAATGGTACAATAAGTGAGCATGACATGAGGGGGAGTATTTTGAGTAGGCAAATGGCAATGTGTCTTTCCCTATGATTTTTGGCATTTAATCCATCACTGCATTTTTATCTCACTTAACATGACCATGTCTTTCAAAAATGTAGACTAGCTATACTGATTGCCTGCCTCTTTATTTCACAAAATTAGTGCAAATCATTTGAAGTTTTCCACGTGATGTACAACTGGAGGCTTATATAGCTCTATTTAACCTAGATGGAGAAAGTTTCTTTTTATCATGGATGGGTCTCAATTTTGGTCCACATTCTTCTGCCAATTTGTGAACAAGTTTTCCCATGTAATCTGTCATCATGGTATGCCACCCCTGGGCCTACGTGCCCTCACATCCATTGTGCATTCTGGCTCTTCTGTGTCCATCACTGTACACGTGTGCCTCTTCCTTCCTTGATTCTCCATCTTCTGGATGCCACGTTGTCCAACACAACAAGAGGCACCAGGAGGAGATAAGATCCTAGGAGGATAGGAATGCCTCGGATTTTCCTCCTCAGCATAAAGTGATTTCTGCTTCAAGTTCTGCATGTTTTCTTGATGCCAGCTCCCAGCAGACTATTCTTCAGGTCCTCTTGAACCTAACTTCTCTGGCCCAGTAATACAGCTTCATCCGTGGTCTCTCTAGACTGGATGTAGGAGGGACCGGGTATATAGCTCAGAGATACAAGCACCTGTGTGTGAAGCATGAGGTCCTGAGTTCTATTCCCGGTACAAAAAAAAAAAAAAAAAAAAGACTAGATGTAGGAGGGGCATCCATAGTTGTTAAGTACTGACTCTCCTAACTCACCCCTCTCATTTCCACGTCATTTGTCTTCACAATGTGACAGCATTAAATACCCTGCAGATTATATACTGAGACGCCCTGGGTAATGAGATGACTGTTAGAGCTGACCAGTTTCACTAATTGAATTTTATGATAAAGGTTCCCTGAATTTCTAAAGAAAGTTTAACTGTCACTCCAGTTCAGTAAATGCGGGTGAAAAGCTTTAACATTTTACAGAAAACATTACTACTGTGTTATCACATCTCCCAAGGATGAAAAATAACAGTGAAATACTTGTACCTATAGAAGAATATCAGAGAGTAAATTAAGAAGAAATCACAGAATGA
>NW_004955499.1:8136682-8138147 GCF_000276665.1 Chinchilla lanigera | reverse complement strand
TTAAAATTCTTATCTCAGCAACTAGGCGGGCTGAGACAAAAGGACTGCAAGTTCCAGTCCACCATGGATAATTTAGCAACTTAGTGAAAACCTGTCTCAAATTTAAAAATAAAGGGCTGGGCATCTAGCTCAGTACAACAGCCCTGGGATCAATTTCTAGTGTGACAAATAAAAGCTGAAGCAAAGATAGTAAAAAAAAAACCTTAGTATAAATCAAATTTGGATGGTGATTAACCCAGTTGATTGCACTCTTGTTCTCAGAACATTTCGTATATGAGAAATCTTGGATTGATTTGAAGACACAGCCTAAAGGCCTAATTTAAATCACTCAAATAAATTACAAGGAAGTGCAAGAAGAGCACTTTGCATCCTGTAACAATCACCATACTGAAAATTTAGGAAGGGACTGCAGATGCATTTGATGTGAAAGGGTAGATAGAGTAGAGAACAATTGTGTGCAAGGCATATTTTATTTAAAAATGTGCAGCTTCTCCTTTTTATCGCGTATCTATAAACATGAAGATCAGTATCAGATTGTTAACTTTGGCTGTATTTGAGTACTGCCACAATCGGTCACTTCCTTTTCTCATCCATATCAACTTTACAGTCAACACATGGTTCCTTTTGTCTGAAACAGTGAGAATCTACTGCCTCGTTTGTGCAAGTAACGTGTCCGAGCAGCAGAGCCATTAACATCATTGTTTCAGACCAACTACTGTCCTCTGAAACGGGTTTTGCTCCTAGCGTGTTTGATGTGCTTTTTCTGCCTTCTTGTGGACAAATACCGAAATGCAGTTCAATGCACAGCGCTAAACTGAAAGGGTACGCATCCCTTTTGGTCTTGCTGTATTTGACGTGCTTTTGGTGCCATCTTATGGACAAATGGAAGAATGCTTTAGAATGGAGGGTGAAACTACAGATATTTTATCCACATATGGATAAAGGTATTCTTTATAACTTTTACAATTCTAGAGTATCCATAAAAGTACAAGAAGTACAGTAACCCGTAACTTCACTGCACTGTTGACTGGAGTCTTCCTGGGCAGGGGAGAAATAAAGTTCAGAGTGCTTCCGTTTTTCATCCTGAAGTCAGCTTTTCCTGTTTGAGTGCTACCTTTGCACTTGGCTCTGATATGGTGCTTGATTCTTGCTTTATTTACCCATATCAAACTTTGGTGTGTGTATAATAGCTGGTAGTTTGATCCTGGCTGGGTATCTTTGTTGATTTAGGAATATCATTATCCTCATCCTTTTCTTCATCTTCTTTACTATAATAGAAATTTAATGTACAAAGATCTTGGGGAAATTATATAAATATTTGTAGAGTATAAATTCCAAATAATAAATGGTGCTGGAAAAATTGGCTTAATACCTGCCAAAAACTGAAAATAGACCCAAGCCTATCACCATGCACCAAACTCAAGTCAAAATGGTTCACAGATCTCAATATTAAACCAGAAACACT
>NW_004955499.1:8124191-8135421 GCF_000276665.1 Chinchilla lanigera | reverse complement strand
AATAAATAAATAAATAAATAAATAAATAAATAAATTCCAAATAAGGTCTTGCTCAATGGCTTCGCACATTTACAACTTAGTGGATATTGTCCAACTGTCCTTCAGAAAGTTCCATCACTTTGTACTTTTAAAACAATGCCTTAGGAAGCATTTCTCAATGCCCCACTATCAAGAACACAATGTGCCATTCAAATTTAAATCTGCTTGCTTATTTGCAAGCTAGAAATTATACCCTGTTATTATTTCAGTTGGCATTTCATGTATTTTTTGTGTAATGTTTTTTGGTGCTGGGAATTGAACCCAGGGAATTCCCACTGACTTTGATGATCGGCTGTTTTTATTATTTATTTTGAAATAGGGTCTCCTTACATCACTGAAAAGCCAGAGTGGACCAGAATTTGTGATACTCCTGGGTCAATGCACCACAGCACTTAATGTCTTCTCTCCAAAATAGCTGTTTCTCTGGTATGTGTCTTCAGGACAATTCAGTGCCTTAGAATAGAATTTCTTATTTGTTCATGCACCCAACACCATCTAGTTTACTTGCACAGTACATTCCAGGAATCGCCAAGTCATCAGTCTCCAGGGTGATGGTGACCGCCCACTCTCCATCCCTCTGAGCCTTCACGGTGTCCTTTGTATCTTTCTCCTTATCAATCTCCCTGTCAACCGCTTTTGCTAATTCACTCTTCATGACGAACTCTGATTATTTTCTAAATTAGAAGTGAGACTCTCTCCTCCATCTTCTTAGGCCCTCTCCTTGCATCTTAATTTCTCTAAGATGAAGGTGAACTCTCTCTCTCTCCATCTCTAGGATCACCTCCTACTTATCTTTCAGCTCTTCCCATGGTGTATCTTACATTTTTGCACAGAGCCTGTCTTCAAACCCAGCTTTGCTGGAAACACACAGTTAGTTCCTTCCTATGACCATAGCTTGCTTGATTTTTTAAACTCCTTTATTTTCTCACTACAAACACTTAAATACTTCCAGGCTAGACCAAATGCCACCCCCCCACCCCCGTGACACTTCCCCTGAACTTTCTGCGTGGGAAGAACAGCCCCATTCTTTTGGCCCTCTCCAAGGTTGAGCCTGTTACTGTCAATATGTGCGTTTAACTGCCCCTTGCTGCCAAATGCTCATTTAACAATGTCTGTCTTCCTCACTAAGTAACAGCCCAGGAGGTCAACAGCCATGTCTCTGTCCTTCTCTGGTCTCACCATGACCCTCGAGGACTCTCTGCAATTGCAAATGTAAAGCAAATGTTTCCTGGAGGCATCACCTTGTCTACTTTTTCACCACTCAGGAATAAGCCAGGGGAAGCAGGAGGATGCTGAAATATTTACCCAAACCTTTGCATCAGTGACTGCTCCCTCTGCTCAAAGGTGACTTAGGGACCGGAGAAACTTATCACAGGTATTCCGTGCTGCCTTCCCAAGGAGATATTCTTCCCAATGCCTCAAATCACTCTATCACTTTTGCTTTTTAAAAAGGGAAATACTAAGAAACAAATCAAGGTTCCTTGCTGGCTGTGGTGACTCACACTTGTAACCCCCGCAGTCTAGGAGGCTGAAGGAGGAAGATTGCAAGTTGGAGCCCAGCAGTTACAACCTAGTGACAAAGTGAAACTCGGTCTCAGAATAAAAATTAATTAATTAATTAAAGAAAAGGACTGAGGGAGCAGTTCAGTGCAAAGACCCTGGATTCAATTCCCAGTCACACACACACATGCACACACACACGCACACACAACGCATGCACACACACACACACACACACGCACATACAAGCACACAAATGCAATGTGAAAAATGTTTACAGCACAGCCAGGCACTGTGTATGACACAGAAGTCTCAGGACTTGGAGGACTGATGTAAGAGAATCACAAGTTTGATACTCTGTCTCAAATTAAAAATTTTTAAAGGGCTAGGCATGTAGCTCAGTGCAAAGGTCCTGGATTCAATTCCCCAGCACCATATAAAAATTCAAATATAAGACAGTTTTATTACCCTGACCACACGACTTTCCCAGATTTGAAGAAACAAGTTCCTGCTTGGATGAAAATCACAAAGATAATTGATGATCAGTTTTAATTCAAAAATAGCTCTCTGTGGTGTCAAGAAAAAAAGCAGAATTTCATCAGAGTGCATCACAACCAAACGGGACAAAATGACCATTGTGTGCAATTTCTACAGTCAAGAGAGCCAAGCAGGTGCCAGATAAGTAATTCTACAGAGGTTAGGATGCAGTATGAGAACTTTTCATGATTCACTTGATTTCTCTGTGCGTGACAGAGAAGGTGACTAGTTAATTCTGCAAACTGCTAGAGGGCAGTTTCCCAGACTTTCAAATCCACCTTTCTCCTTGGCTGCCCAGTGTCTAATCCTCTACACCAGTGGTGGTGAACCCATGGCACACGTGCCGCAGGGGGATGCAGGACCCTCACTGTTGGCACACGAGCCAAGTCACCCCAGTGACTTCTGCTTGTGAGCAGCTGTTTCCAGCTTTGAATTACATCAAATCTGATACAAGAAACAGACGAATAGGTGACCTGAGTGCTGCGTGCTTTGCTCTCAAACTAAGGAAGCATGACCAAGGTTTGACGCATTATCGGCATGCACACAATAGCAAAGATCACGTCAATTTTTGTTATGGTTTGTGTCTGATGTCCCCCCAAAGCCTCATGCAGTCATGGGGTGGGCTTTCAAAGTTTACGATTGATCCATGATGCAGTGCTGGGATTATGGGTGTGAGTGCTACACCCACCCACATATGCAGATAGTTTGCATATGTAAGGGAGAGAAAGAGGCTGCTTGCCACCACTCCTCCCATTTGCTCTTGTTGCCTTTGCTGTTTTCCACCTCCATGAACTGTTGTCTTGCGCCATGTGCTGCCCTGCCTTGGAGCCAGGGTATGGACTGAAACCTCCACAGACTGTGAGCTAAATAAACCTTTCCTTCCTTAATACTGGGTGTCGGGTATTTTGTCTCAGCATCGAGAGAAAAGTAACTGTAGTTTGTGAAAGCATGCCAAATGCAAACTGTTACCTTTCAATAAAAAGCTGTTTGTGTCTTCGAAAGCTCTGTTGTTGTGTTTTTCTTTTTAAGACCAAAGACATTAATGTATGTGTTGTATTTTCTAAACTAAAACCTCAGTACTCAGGTTTAATTGCAGCATTGGCAGTTTGTGGTTTTAGGTTGCAGTTTTGGCACTCGGTCTCTAAATGGTTCGCCATTACTTCTCTAAACTGAGTGTAGTAATATAAATCCTCAAGATACTCAACTAATGTAAACTCAGCAGAACCAAATGAAGGCGTCCAAATCTCTTCACTTTAAGGCATTAATCTGGAATATCTTCAAATACCAAGAGCCTTCATCGGTCATAAGGAAAATGTCATTGAAATTTCTTCATTTACACCTCTCTGTAACTCTGCCGGTCAGTGCTCCTACAACTCCCATGTTAAGAAGTGGTCCATCTGCTTTGCATTAGGGTTCATGGGCTCCCTTGATTGGAAGTAACTCCAGTGCTCTGTGGTAATTGTGTGCAGATGGGACGCGGCCCCCCAGACCTCCAGCCCCCACTGCCCGTGCAGGTCCTCGAGACTGAACCAGCCTCCAGATTGCAAAACCAGATGTGTAAAGGGGGTCTCTTCTCTATGTGGTTTGTCTTATGTAAATGATTAGACTATTTCTTCTAAAAAAATGACTTTTGAACAAATTAGTCAACCAAAATGTAAACTATTCTGTCACAGAATTTTAAAATGTTATCATATGTCACTGCATAAAGGGGGACAAAAGAGGTACCTTATTTTTTCTTTAAAATGCAAAATATATTTTGATGGAATAAAAAAATTAGAAACCCTGTGCTTTGAAAGATGTTGAAAGTAGACTGAGAGAAAAATTAATAGTGATTTAAAAATATCAGCAATTGTACATCCATATCCAGAGTTTATTATAAGTGTAAAAAAATTTTGGGTGACTCTGATATGAAAATGTAGCAGCATGTAATGTTCTAGCAATTCAATAATCAACTGCCAGATACCCTCTCATAAAGGTAGTCAGCACTATAGGAATTTGTATGTATACCACATGAAGGCGTTGGACCCCCGGATTCACAATGTTAAAAATGCATTTGTGCAAAGTTGTGTGAGTCCATCTCCAAAGGCCTGAAGCTTCAATTTTAAACATTAAGGTTTGGTGGAAAATACTAAATCAATTCCATGATCAAGCTTCTTGAAAAGAAACACAATGTCAAATGATTAATCTATTATTTGTCCATGGCAAAGGGAAAATATACAGAACAGAAAGGTACAAATCAGTCTGAATCTTTGTCCAAATCTTCAACTTTTCTCTTTCCCTACCCAAGCAATTTGCCAGTAAAATAATTAACCATTTCTCTTTCTGCAGGGGAGACAAACTGAACCACCATAAACTCGATTTCATATAGGAAGAGGAAATGCCCCCAAACGCAATCATTTATGTTCTGATCTATAAAAGATAAGCTTTTTAAACTTTCCACAACCACATTAAGGTTTGTACTTCATACCATTAGTGCCAGCACGCATCTTCTCATGCTAGTTTTATTGTACTATTCCTCATTTTCATTGAAAATAAAACACAAGATCCTTGCTGCTTGTTTCAAACTGTGCACGAGTCTATTAAAGTTAACTTATGTAGAGACATCAGCTAAAGGTAGTTCTTCCACCAGAGCTCAAATTCAATGTTCAAAAATAATGAAAGATTTTGTTGATCACATTTTGAAGACATCCATTGTTCACAGAACAATACAAAGCTTTTGAAGAGCTGAAATCCATACACTTCATCTTCCTCTCCATGAACACGGTAACTCAAATAGAAAGTACGTCCATGTGTTTCTATAAGTTTTAGATTTGCAAAAAATCAAACCCATCAGTGATTGCATGAAAAACAGCATAGAGATTAAACCAGATTTCCCAAAAGTTAAGAAAATCTTTTGCATATTTAAATAAATATCATGTGCATGATTAGCTCAGTAATGAACAAGCAGACGGGATGACAATTGGATTTATATCCATCGTTGTTTCTAAGGCCCTTTACGGGACACTGCAAAGCAGATGCAATAAACAAACGTTTACTCAAATGTATTAGCACTGGGAGATGTGGGTGGCTTCCGCTCCTCTTAAACTTAAACTAGGGGAAAATTAAGCAAACGTTCTTTCGGATTTCCAAACAGCAGCCATCTGTACGATAGCACTTTAATAAGTTAAATAAGCAGTGAAGGAGAAGCTCATAAAAAATTTACAACTTACAGATTTGTGCAATAAAATGTGGTCCTCCATAACATGTACTCGCTAGCCAACTTAAAATGCTTCAAGTCTACAAACTAATTGACAATAAGTCCAATGAGGGGAAAATGCCATGTTATTCATTAGCTTCCAGTGTTGATAAATTAATGATTTTATTAATTTAGAAATACAGGGGTACCTCAGTTCATGAACACTTTTGTCTGCAAATAATTTGGCTCATAGACGTGTTTGGCAAAATTTTGGTTTTGTTCGTGAACCCTGCATCAGGCGACCTATTGGACCGTGACCATCTTTCTCACATGAACATGAATGCGGTCATCTCTTCCTGAATGGTAGAATGAATTAAGTTTGTGAACCAAGATACCACTGCAGTAGAAGGGCTGGGAATGTAGCTCGTTGAAAACATCACGTTCCATTCCTCATATTGGAAATAATTGTGTAACGGCCTAACTTCCGGTTGACCTCTTATAATACAGTGATGCCCAGTGGCAGCTTTGGCACACTGGATACAGTTCTCTCATTGGATACAGGTCGAACAGAACTGACAGGAGAGCTGGCCCAGTGGGAACAGGTGTAGGATGCATTTCTTCTACCAGCAGTCAAATCACTTAGGGACAGCCTGCGACCTCAGTTTCCACAGCCACAAACTGAGAGCAGGGTCGCTTTGTCCCATCCAACCACAGATCCCACTCGTGTAGGAAAAGTGTCACCCAGGCTAAGAGGAGGCAGAGAGAGGCAAGGAAGCCTGCTTCACACCGGTTTGCTTGTGGACAACGAGAAAGCTGTTGTGAAGGAAGACAGTGACATCAGGCACCCCTAGGAGGCCAAGGTGATTCTGTGTGTTCACTGGCTCGGTGCAGTTTTCCTCCTGGAGGAGCCTTGGGCAGGGCCAGACCCGGAGGTTTCCCTGGGTCCCGGCCGGCAGCAGGAGGCGCCTTTCTGAGAGGAGCAAGCAGCTGGCCTTGAGGCTCACAGCATCAACAGCACCTCAGGGGCCGATTCCCTGAGAGGTCCTGGGAAGGTTGCCCTGGGTTCCATCTGACCTCCCTCTGTCACACACGCTAACCTATTTGCTGGTGGGACATCGGTGGAGAGCAGCCTTCCCTGTGGGGCTACCTGAACAACAGAGAGAAAGATGTCTACCTGTGTGTGTGTGTGTGTGTGTGAGAGAGAGAGAGAGAGAGAGAGAGAGGTGATAAAAACTACGGTAAATATTTAAATGGAAAAAATGTATTACAGTAAAAGACACATTGTTGTGACTCCCTCTCAAAATTCTCTCATTCTGAACACACTCTATCGCATCATTCTTGTCACTTCCTAAAGTAGTTCTGAAGTTTTTCTGTCTTTAGTTGCATTGTTGTCCTCACCTCAGTGTCCTGAATTGATTCAAAATGTTGACCTTTCACAGTCATTTTGACTTTGTGTAATAATCAGAAGCCCCACAATGTCAGATCCAGTGAGTAACATGGACCAGGACATAGTGCCACGTTTCACAAGCCTCTTTCTTTTGCATGGCACTTGGCAGCGGCATTCACCATCTATTTGATCACACCTGATAATAATGCTCAGGAAAGAGGACTTCCAGAACTACTTCAGAAAATGACAGGAATGATTAGATAAATGAGTGTGTGTGTGTGTTTTCAAATAACAGCACTTAGCTTCCCCATGCCATTATGCAAAGGCACTGCCAGGTCTATTCATTTAGGGTCATTTCACATTTGCTACCCTTCCATGGCCAAAGCACAGCAAAGCACAGGGACAAACCCAGAGTCCCAGGGAGTGGTGCAGGCTCAATGGAGGGAACTGTGGAGACACAGGGCCAAGCGTAGGTACAGGGAGGTGTGAGCTTAGGGTTGTTCTTGGGTTCCACACCTCACTGCTGTCGTTCTATCCAGGGTGACAGGTCCCAAGAACAAGGTGCCTGCGGATGATAACAAAAGTAAGAGAGAAGAAAAACAAGAGAGGCAAAAGTCTGGGGTCAGGGGGCTTACAGCCGCTCAGACTGCAGCCCCGATTACCCATCTCAGTCACCTTTTTTTTTTTTTTTTCAGTCACCTTTTACTGAGCGAGAACCAAGGGCGTAGCTAGTCCAAACGGGCAGATACCAAACGTTTTAGTAATTAAAGCATTATCCTTCTCCAATTCTGCCTCTTATGCTTCTGGCAACAATCCCGTGGTGGGCCTCCCACACCCAGCACCGCGCTCACTCAGTTCAGCTGAGGGTTATAAGTTGACCACCAGTTATCAATCCACTACAGTCACAGTCCTTACTTCTCACACTGCAGTGTCTACTAATACACAGATGCACTCGGTACTCCAAACCACAGAGCCAGCTTGCCTGGTACACAGGCGCCTCCGTCACTTCGCAGCTGAGGCCCATGTCCTCCCCTGTCATTGCAGATGAGCTGCTGTGTGGTGAGTGTGTGACTGTGCTTGAAGCCAGCTCTGGGTCACAGAAGGGCTGTGCATGGTGTGATCAGAGTACCTCTTCGTGTCTACAGGGGATGGGTACCTGGACCACAGTGGATACTGAAACCACAGAAAGGGGTGTAGAAAAGGGAGGGAAATTCCTGTATTTCTGCTAGTTTTTCTGATTTATATTTTTGGTTTTTTACTGGTACTGGGAATTGAACTCACAACCTTGCGCTTGCCAGGCAGGCGCTGCGCCACTGAGCTAAATCCCCAGCCCCCTATTTTTTCTGATTTAAGAGACAGCAATATTTAATCTAGAAAAAGAGGCAAAGATTTTGCAGGACAATTAAAAATAAATGCAGTTGTTTGCATTTACACTCCATATAGGCACACAAACTGAGTTGTGTATATAGTATTACTTTATTGCCATTTAGAAAGGCAAAAGTCTGAAAAGCGTGCGTCTCACTGAGGTGAAGTCAAGGCGTGAACACAGCATCCTGTGCTCCCCTTTCTCAGGGCCCTGGAACAGAACTCATTTCCTCCCTTCCAGCTTCTCAGGGCTGCCCCTTCCTTGTCTCCTGCTTCTTCCTCCAGCCACAAAGCCAGCAGCTTAGCCTGCTCCCACCCCTCCGAGCCCTCTGCCACCTTCCCATCTCCTTCACCGGCTTACCCCCTCCTGCTCCCTCCTGCAGCCGCCTGGTGGGGACACTGGGCCCACCCAGCCCCTGCAGGATCGGGTGCCCGTCTCAGGATCCTGCTTTACTCACATCCCCAAGGGCTCTACTGCCCTGTGGGCCCCGTATCCGCACCGCCCGCCCTCCCTTCCTTGCTTCCCTCCCTCCCTTATTTCTCCTTCCATTTTTCTACTTTTCTCTTGTTTGTTTTTTTTTTAAGAAGCAGGATTATACTCATCACATATCTTTGAAATTTCTATTTTACTTAGCAAAATTGGGAACTATTTCCTTAATTATTGCTGAGCATAATTTTCAGTTGTATGGATAAAAATGCAAGGATGTTTCTTTGTGTCCCAGGTATAATCTCAATTTGTCTTTTGTACTAAAATCTCTGAACACACCACTGCTAATTTTCTTTTCTTTTCCTTTCCTTTTTTTTGTCTTTTTGTGACAGGGTCTCACTATGCAGTTCAGGCTGGCCTTGAGCTCACTTTGTAGCCCAGGTTGGCCTCAAACTCACAACAATCCTTCTGCCTCAGCCTCCCAAGTGCTGGGATTACAGGCGTGCACCACCATGCCTGGTACCACTGCTAACTTTCTTGGAATAAATTTCTCATCATGAAATGCCATTAACAAAGGACTTCCCGGGTATTCTGAATGCTGTGTGCCCTTTAGTCCTAAGTACTGACAAGCTGATACCTTTCAGCTTTCTCTTCAGCTCTGTTTTTACAGAAGCTCCACGTGAAGGACTGTTCCCAACATTAGCAGGCCAGTGTGTCACAATGAGGATCTATTAAAAATGAACTCCTTTGCCAATTTTGTAACTACACATTTAAATTCATTTTTAGCTCTTCTGCTTCAGTCCACCATCGAGTGCATGCTCTGGTCTCCGTGCCTAGCCATGTCTTTGCACAAGACTTTCAGAATCAAACGAGTCCTGGCCAAGAAGCAAAAATAGAATTGTCCCATTCCTCAATGGATTCGGATGAAGACTGGTAATAAAATCAGGTACGACTCCAAGAGGAGACACTGGAGGAGGACCAAGCTGGGACCGTAAGGAGCTGCACATGAGCTGCAGCACATTTACCCTCTCGGAGGTCATGAGATGACACCCTTCTTATCATGGTCAAGACAATATCACCGTACCAAGCTTTAAAAATACCATTGGTCGGACAGTGGAATGTACTTAATCAGGAATCTTAAATCTTTTTCTGTGATCAGCACTAACAGATCAACAATAAATATTTGAAACCTTTAAAACAGTTCATTTGTAAGTAGCTGTGTTGGATACAACCCTCAAAGACATTGTTTTTCTGAAGAATAGAAGAAAAAATATTTTGCAAATAGTAAGATTCAAAAACCCAGCACCATTTTATTCTCCCTTGATAATCTGCTTTTAAGACAAATAAGCCTTTTATTTATTTAATTGGTACCAGTTATTAAGTACATTTTATAAGTATCCTTATAACTAAAGTTTCTTATTAAAATGTTATGCTTATGTTGTATAAACTGACATATTTTACTATTCCCTTTGTTAGTTTATAACTTCTACTTACTTGAAATCCTAATAATTTCATGTATTTGTCCTGTGCATACAGTTGTCACTTCTTTATATATATTGCTATATATATTGTCTGCTAATGAATAAACTCTTAAGTGTACACTTACATAAATTATTTCAGATATGGAATATGATTTTCTTTTCTTTTTTTTTTTCTTTTTGAGACAGGGTCTCACTATGCAGTTCAGGCTGGCCTTGAGCTCACTTTGCAGCCCAAGCTGGTCTCGAATTTGCAATGATCCTCCTGCCTCAGCCTCCCAAGTGCTGGGATTACAGGCATGCACCACCACGCCTGGCTGGAATATGATTTTCTACAGCAAGAATTGTATAATATGTATTACAAATGTCACTTCACTATTCTTTATAAAAAGCTTTCATATTTCCTCACATATTTTCTTATGCATGTCAAATTACCAATAAATGGGCAATTATTAAAATGATCTTTATATGTTTCTAGTAAACATGCTTAAATTATTTTGTATATAAATTGTACATATTTATACATTTTAACAAAAATTATATATTTTCTCCATGGGAGTTTTTCTTTTGCTTCTCTTATATTGTTGTATTTTTATTTACATAAATGGAATATTTAGATTGACAATATAGGTATTACAATCATATAATTTCAGAAAAGCAAAGGAAAATAAAATGTTATGATTCTAACACATGCAAAAACCATAAAACCTTATACACTTAAGAAAAGATCATTAAACTGCAGTTAGTATCACAGTCAGTGCTGAAATATTTATCTTCTAGTGATCAGATATGAGAAAAGGATTCCTAATATCACCAGTTATAGTCAACATATGTAAGACAATAATACAAGAGAAAAAAGATACAATGATAAGAAAAGGATACATTGGAACTGTCACTATTCACCTACTGACTGTGTGCATTTCCAAACCAACATCAAACTACCTATAAATTAAAATATTAGAATAAGTGCACTTAGCAGGATTGCTGGATATATGGCTTATAAAAATAAACTAACTGTAACTCCAAGTACCACCAATAAGTAATTAAAAATTAAATTAATTAAAAAATTTACAACAATTTCAAATATCAAACTATTTGGTACAACTTTAATGAAAGTTAGGCAACATTTTCACACAGCAAACTGAGCGCAATTGAAAATATGAACAATTGGAATGGTGAACAAAGTTTATAAAATGGAAGATTTAATTTTTAAAGTGATCAATGCGTCTTCATTTGAAGCACATGCCATCTCATTCAATGCAAATTCAAGTTAAATCCCAACAGTAATTCATATACTCTGTAAATCCTTAAATTTGAATACT
>NW_004955499.1:8119935-8124091 GCF_000276665.1 Chinchilla lanigera | reverse complement strand
TAAAAGGAATGTTTAGATTGATAGTACACATATTAGAATTTTTTAAGTATTTTATTACTGAACTATATACTGTATAAGACATTTATAGGAAATATAAAGAATATTATTGAAGTGAACAAATGTATGCCAACTAAAATCTGAAAAATAAAGATTCCTTTCTTATTCCTGAACCAGAATTTAAGAGAGCTTCCTTCCGCACAAAATCCAAGTAGAATCAGTGAAAAACAAAGCAGAATGTTTCCAATGCTGAAAAACTTTGTCAACACAGAATTCTATATCCAGAAAAATTATCCTTCCAAACTTGGAATAAAATATGACAGTGCTGTTATGGCTTATGTCTAGATGTCCCCCAAAGCTTCATGCAGTCATGGGGGGGTGCTTTTGAGAGGTGGCTGGATCTGGACTGTGTTGCAGTGGGATCAAGGATGTGTGATTACTAAATCAGTCCCCTGATTACTTTGCCGTAGCTCTGGCTAAGACTGAAGGTGTTGCCACATCCAGCACAACCCGTGAAACCCCAGAGGGAGGATGGTGGGGAATGAAGAAAGACAGGAATTGATATACAGAAAGCTGAGGTCAGGTGGAGCCCTCTCTCCTGATGGGAGAAAGGAACTGCCCAGCACATGCCGCACATTTATTTGTACAATCAGCATATGGATAAGTTCATGGAGAGTGTAAGGTGAGGGTAGGATCTGGGACAGGAAGAAAAAGCTAACCTATTAGCAGAACAGCAAGTCTTGGTGGCTACGTGGGAAACAAGGGAGAAAACTATCTCTGTTATCTCAAGGAAAGGTCAAGTCACTATGGCAACAGCTCTCTGAGCTGTGCACACTTCTCATGGGGCCTACCAAACTCATGAGAGGTAATGATCTTGCCCTACATAGAGAGGTACAGACAGCTTTGCTCCCAACAGGTTGTGAGTGCCACACCCACCCTAGGGTGGACAGCCTGCACAAATTACAAGGGTCAGAAAGAAGGCTAATGTTCTTGCCCGCCTGAGGGCCATGGACTATTCCTCCCCTGCCATGACCCTCTGCCATGCCACTGTGCCTTGGAGGGAGCTGATTATGAACTGAAACCGCTACAAACTGTGGGCCAAATAAACTTTTCTCCTTTAACTTAGGGTGTTAGATATTTTGTCTCAATGAGAAAAATAACTAAGACAACTGCCATAAACAAACCTAAGACAATTTACTGCTTGATAAAGTATAACTTATATTGATACTAGCACATATTGAAAATGCAGAGCCAGGCATGGTGGCCCACATCTGTAATCCCAGCACTCAGGAGGCTGAGGCAGGGGAGCACATGAGTTACAGGTAATCACCTGAGCCTTAATTACATAGCAAGCCACTATCTCAAAAAAAAAAAAAAAAGCAGAGCATCAGGATTGCAGGGTAAGCCCAGGGCATGAAGGTAAAGGTGAAAATGGTGCCTTAGCTGATGGCAGCTGATGAAGGTTGGCACATGCCTGGAATCCTAGCTATCCTAGGGATGTTCAGTGGGGAGGATCACTTGAGCCCTGGAGTTCCAGACCACCTGGGACAAAATACCAAAATCTTTTCTCAAAAATAAATAAATAAATGGCCACGACTAAAGATCCAAGGGAAGAATTTAAACTGAATAATAAAAAGTTAAACATACACAATAATGTATCAAAGGACTAGAGAAACAAAAAGTTGGAAAAAATAGATCAATAGCAAGATGGTCAAATTTAAATCAAAGTATATTAATAAGACATTAATTATTTAAAGTCTAAAAATTCAAAAACATTTTTTTGAGACAGGGTCTCACCATGTAGTTCAGGCTGGCCTTAAACTCATAGCAGTCCTTTTCCCTCTACTTCTCAAGTGCTGAGATTACCAGTGTACGCCACTGTGCCTAGCTAAAAATTCAAATTAAGATGCGGTGATTTTGAGACTTAAAAACAGCAACTAAATATATGCTATTCATGTGAAGGGCGATATAAATTGAAAGCCATAGTAAAGATAAAAGCAATAGTATAGACTATACCATGTAAAATTAAGCATTAAAAAACTGGAATGGGCACATTAATAGCAAACAAAGTAGACTCCTAGAGAAAAGAGGTATTGAGGTAAAGGACATTTCATTAAGATTGAACGATTCATTCATCATGAATAGAAAAAAACCCATATTATGTATTAATATGAGAAATGTCATTATTCAATCTGGAAACAGAAACAAAATGCAAGTGATTATATGCCAATACATTTGAAAACATATGAAATACAAAGCCACAATTAAATCCAATGTTAAAAACAAAACAGAGGAAATCTGCATAGACTTATGTTTATTAAACAAATGGCACCTATAAAGGAAATCTCCCTACAAGTCCTGCTGTTCTAGGGATTAAATTGGTGAATTTCCCCCACAATTGAGAAATACATGACATCAATCTCACATAAAGACATTGTAGACATTAGAAACACTATGAAACTCCTCCAGATGTTTTCAGTGTTCTGTATAAATGTTACATCAAACTGACAAGGGTATCACATAAAGAGGAAAATCAGAGAGTATGTATAACATGATAAAATGAAAAAAAAATGTGCGTTTAGCCAAGTGAGTCCAATTTATATGAAATCTCATATGCCAGGAACAAACTGGGTTTTATTCCAGAATAAATTAACATGGCTTGACATTTTGATTTCAAGCAACTTCAATAAAACAAAGGAATATATGTTATGACTATAATATATGAAAAAATGAGATAGAGTTATACAATTGAGATTAGGAAAATATCATTAAAGTGCAGTCAGTTCATTTTCAGTAGTGAAATCATCAAATATCTCCTAGTGATCAGGAATGAGAAGATTCCTATATCACCAGTTCTATTCAACATTTGTGTAAGACAATAATACAAGAGATGCCAGGCGTGGTGGTACATGCTTGTAACCCCAGTACTCAGGAGGCTGAAGCAGGAAGATCACTGTGAGACTGAGGCTGGCCTGGGCTACATAGTGAACTCAAGGCCAGCTTGAACTACACAGCAAGACCCTGTCTCAAATAATAATAATAATACAAGAGAGAGAAAAAGATCTAATGATGATTGGAAAGGAATAAATAAATTGAAACTATTATTATTCACCTACTAAATGTGTCTATTTCTAAACCATCACTAATTGATACATATACATTAGAATAAGTGAATTTAGCAGGATTACTGGATATATGGTCACTAAAAATAAACTGCAACTATAATTCCAAATACAATCAATAAGGAAATGGAAGGTCAAGTTAATTAAAATATTGTTTATAACAATTTCAAAAATGATTAAACTATTTGATATAATTTTAATGAAGTTTGGAAAGACTTTTACACAGCAAACTACAGGAAACTACTGAGAGAAATCAATGAAGATATGAACAACTGGAATGGTGAATAATGTTTATTTTGTGGAAGATTTAAATTTTAGGTGCCCAATTCATTCTACTTTGAAGCACATGCAATCTTAGTCAATGCAAACCCAAATCAAATACTAACAGTAATTCAGTATATTCTGTAAACCCTTAAACTTGAAAACTGGGAAAATTAAGAGCATAGAAAATTAGATTTTGTTGACACAGAATGCAGAAAGGCCTGTTAATAAATAAAAGGCAGTTCTATAAATTGCAGTTTTCCTGCCACTAAAATTAACCATGGTGAAAATACTTGGCTAATAAATTAAAGGTGGATTGATAAAATGATACCTACATTTTATATTTTAATACCTAAGCTTATCTGTTTCTATTGTTTATGAATATTTGGTTATCAAAGCCTCTTCAATAAATGGTGCTAAGAGAACTATCTATACACATGCAGAAGGTTGAAGCTAGACCCATATCTCTCACCATGTAATAAACTAACATCAAATGGATCAAAGCTCTAAATATTAAAACACATAACCTGCTGGAAGGTAAAATAGGTAAAACTTTTAAAGTGTTAAGTGTAAGCAAGGACTTTCTGAGCAGAACACTGGTTGGACAAGAAATAGTACCAAGAATTAACAAATGGGATCACATCAAATTTAAAACCTTCTACACAGCAAAAGAAACAACCTACAAGGGGCTGGGGATTTAGCTCAGCGGCAAAAGCGCCTGCCTGGCAAGTGTAAGGTCGTGAGTTCGGTTCCTGGTACCGGAGAAAAACCAAAAA
>NW_004955499.1:8068141-8119835 GCF_000276665.1 Chinchilla lanigera | reverse complement strand
AATGGGGATTTAGCTCAGCGGCAAAAGCGCCTGCCTGGCAAGTGTAAGGTCGTGAGTTCGGTTCCTGGTACCGGAGAAAAACCAAAAAAAAAAAAAACAACAAAAAAAAAAGAAACAACCTACAGAATGGAAAAAAGTTTTTACCAGTTATTCCTCAGGCACAGGACTGATATCCACAATATATAAAGAAATTTTAAAAAATCAAACCCTCCAAAATAAAAGACCAAATCAAAAAATGGGCAAGCATAATGAATAGACATTTCACAGAAATAGAAGTACATAGATACATGAAGAACTGCTCAACATCCCTGGCCACTAGGGAAATGCAAATTAAAACTCTACTTTTGAAATACATCTGACTCTATGAAGCAAAATTGGTAAATAGTATTACATATGCAATAATATGAAAAGAAGACCATAAATGAAATGGAATTAATGGAAATGGAGTGTTATGAGGCTGTATTTACACTGGTTGATGCTATCATAATTCAGATTAGACAAGGAAAAGATAAAGATTCAAACTCCAGGCCCTAGAGCATCAGTTAAACATGACTCAAGAGGGAAGAAGTACCTTCTGGTACTATGGCAGAATAACAAATTATCCAAAAGTCTACCTTTAAAATAAACTTCTTATTTACTCACCTTTTGTACTAGGCTGTACCCCAGTGAAATAACAAAATCATATGCTCAGTGCCTGGCACGTGTTGTGAACTGGAGTAATATTTATGGAATCAATAATGATCTAAATGAAATAAGTAAAGTGCAAAGAAAAAAAATGTCCTTCTTGCTGTTCTTGTTTGCCTTAAAACAAATTGATATCTAAATTGAATTATCTGTGCACAGGAAAAAATAGCAAAAAATTAAAGCATTTTAAGAAACACGATTTTTAGAGACATTCAGTGAAGGCAGAGAGACTTCACAGCAGCAGCACCTGACTGGGAAAACTTGGAAAAGCTGGAAGCTTCAAACACTTGTATTTAAAAACACCAAACACCCATTTGAAAAGACAGGGTCTCAGTTAGAACATCCTTGTTGGTGAGACTCAAATTTAGTTTCCATGAATCCTCAAGTCCTTTGTTAATTCAAAATGTGAATGGGACTGAAAGGATTAGCAACAGATTTGTGATCTATTTTCTCTATTTACTGGGGTCCTGGTGGGGAGAGGAGAAGGGCTTGGATATGCCTATGCAATTTACCTGGACACTGAGGTATCAGTGTGCACTTACTAGAAGACCTACAATAATAACCATGCTCTACACCTTCATTTATACCACAGAAAATAATACTGACATTGCAAGTGCTGATGAGGTTATAGGGCAACTGTAAGCTTCATATGCTGCTGGTTACTTTTAAGAATAACTTTTTGCTGAACACTTTGATATTATAAAAAACAGCAAATATTCCAAAGAAAACATAGCTTAACAAACAATAAAACCTGTATTATGTGAAATCATGGCTGTTTTA
Organism: Chinchilla lanigera; assembly: GCF_000276665.1. NCBI lineage: Eukaryota > Metazoa > Chordata > Mammalia > Rodentia > Chinchillidae > Chinchilla > Chinchilla lanigera. The sequence goes on along the minus strand of NW_004955499.1, from coordinate 8,118,371 downwards.
CCATTTATCACAGCAACTAACAGCCCCTAAATGAGCATGAAATTCCTATGAGGTTTTACTTGGATTTGGAGTAAGTGGAGGGAAATCACTAAATTTATAACACAGGCTCGTTTCAGTGATGCGCAACTCTATACCTCTATCAGCTGTCTTTCATGAGTTTAAATAAATAAGATTTATATTCTCCCTTAAATGTTAAATGTTTTAAAAGTTTGGGAGCAGCCACCATGGTGCCCTCCGGGAGTCTCATGGGTCCCCTCACTGTTCTGGGGCTGCTGCTTTGGGGACTCTCTGGACCCATGGGAGACAGGGCGATGTGCACATCCTCCCCTACAAGAACTAGAGAGAGCTGCTGAAGGACAGTGGTAGAATGGTAGAAGGGTAGAATTTTATGCTCCATGGTGTCCTGCTTGTCGACATCTCCAACCAGAAGGGGCAAGGTTTTGCTCAGCGGGGTGATCTTGAGGTTAACATTGCAAAGGTAGATGTCACAGAGCAGACAGGACTGAGTGGACGGTTTATCAGAGCTGATTGGTCATAATGTACAACATAGTTCAGTCTAAACTGTCACTGAACATTTTCATTCAGAAAATAAAAAAGCAGATATAGTTTCAAATACGATTTAAGAACATTTAGTTTAAACAATTGTTTAATTTTTGAAAATTTGGTGCCAAGCAGTAAGATTTGAGTATGTTTAATAATAACCTCTTTCAACTCTGAGTTGAAAATTTTTATTTACTAAGATTTACATTATTGGGGGTATTTAAGATTACTTAGAGAAAAAGATTTCTTGCTTGGTGTAATTTTTCTGTTTCACTGTGTTAAAAAAAAAGAACATATTTTCCATAAATGGGAACTTTGCCCCTTATCTCAAGAAATGTGTATTTTGGTGATAACTTAGGTCTTTTAGAGATATAGTCCAAAATTTCCTATTCTTTATGCTGATAGTCAAAACTGTCTTTAATTATAGCTTTCAATTATAGTTTTCTTTTTTACCATCATATATAGAAGATGCTACTGCTTTAAGGTTTTTTAAAGTCCTTGGTATTCTCTTGATTCCTATAAAGATTGCCTGTTTTATTCCTTTATTCAGTGTACTTTGTTTTGGCACGGGTTACATGTTTCAAATTGGATGATATGAACAGTATTACTGTTATACTTATTGTTGGTAAACAGTGCTTTTTGTTATTTTAAATTGAAGTTTACTGAGATTCATCAAACTAGCCAATTATAATTTTGGCCAGTCAGTCCAGCTTTTACATTATGACTGTTGAATCTCACCTTGAATTTTTTTTGTATGTATGTGTATTTTTTTATGTGAAGGTATACATTCCTGATTTCTACGTGATGTGGAAAAGCTTTGGTATTTTATATTTTGGGGATTCAAAGCTTAGTTGGATATAAAATAGTATTTGCATTCTGCTCAGGAAAAAAACACCTTCGGTGTGTTTTCAGTGCATCTTTGACACATGCAAAAAAGTTCTTTTTTTTTTTTTTTTTTTTTTTTTTTTTTGGTTTTTCTCCGGTACCGGGAACTGAACTCACGACCTTGCGCTTGCCAGGCAGGCGATTTTGCCGCTGAGCTAAATCCCCAGCCCCTGCAAAAAAGTTCTTAATTGAATTTGCAGCTAGTGTGTGCTTGATGTTTTAGATTCACAACATTGCGAATGTTTTTAAAAAGACAAACTTCATATTTTATTGCTCTTCATTGCTAATATTGGGGGTATTTCCCAAGTGGAAATCAACAACATGGACCACACAGTTTTCACCTGACAGCAAGGAGAGGGCGCGATTGAGGATGGTAGTACGGAAACCACAAGAAAGGGAAAAACCATAAAAAAAAAAAAAAAAATCATCCAGCAATTACTTAATACATGGTTTCTGTGAGATCCCCCTCCTTTTAGGTTCTTTTTTTTTTTTGCAAATCCATTAGATCTGCTGTATCGTAATGTACAACAGTGTTTCTTTAAAGGCTTCTCCTTTAAACAACTAAATATTCTACCACTGGATATGTAATTTGTGATGCCTTAAAAAATACTCTAAGCACACACAAAAAAGTTTGGGGTTGGGAATATGCTTCAGTAGCAGAGTGCTTCCCTAGCCCCAGATGAATCCCCAGAACTGAAAAAAAGGTTGTGACTGATGTATAGGAATGGAGAATTTTCTTTCTAAATTTCCTTATTGCAGTATACTGTGGTACCTCCATTCATGAATTTAATTCATTCCATGATTCTGGGAAAGACGGCTGTGGCTGTGTTCATCAACCAATGCAGAGTTCAAGAAAAGAAGCAAAAATTTTGCCCAACACTTTTGTTCAGGAACTGAATTGGTCATGACTAGAAGCATTTGTAAACGGAGGCATTACTGTCATTCTTTTTCTTTACATAAAAAATGTATTGCTCTGTAAATATAAATTTCAATATCAACAAACAATAGTCCAGTGAAAAAACACTAGGCATTAACATTGAAAACTCTTTCTTAGTTTAATAAGTAGAACTTTGGCATTCAAAATTCTAGCCGTAAACTCTATTACAAAACAAAAACCTCTTTACAAAAAGGAGGCAAAAATGATAGTCAGAAGGCATAAGCCAAACTATAAAATTTATCTGACTTAGGGTACGTGCTTTGAAGCGTTTTAGTAAATTGTATAATTGTGGGACAATGAACACTCCCTCCAGCTACAGAACCTGGCCATCACCCCCAAGTCTCCCCTAGTGCCTGTGTGTGCTCACTCCCCTCTATTATCACTTTGCTATCCTTTTTTTAGAAAATTCTTTAAAATGGAGCCATGAGTAATCTCTCGGATTTCTTATATAGTCATACTGACATTGAAAAATAACATATTTCCTTTCTTCCTTTTTCATGCTCCCACTTCAATTTCATTCTCATTCTGTTTACAAATTAGTCTTACATTTTTACCATACTGGCTTAAAAGCTGAAGTTAATGATTCAGGAAAAAAACCACATGAGCAAGCTTTAGCCCTGATCAGGCTTCACCTAGCTTCAACTCTTACATAGAACACATAATAAGCACATTTTCTTCCTTTCCGAACTGTGTCCTTTTGACAGTCCTTTACCTGAAGCTGCCTTTATGTTGTTCTCATTCGTGAGCAGTGGCTTACCAGTTGACCATTATGTTCATCCCTTTGAAGACATTTTAACTGTTTTTGTTTGTTCTTGTTGAAAAGTCTACACTCTGCCAGTCTAACTGTAGATCCTTTATCATTAATCTGTTGTTTGCCCTCTGGTTTCCTCAAACAACTTCACTTTATACCTGAAGATACCTATGCTTTCATATATATCTATGTATGGATCTATTTTTATTTAGCCTACTGAAGACTTACTGTTTTTTCTCAATTTAAGGATTTATATCTTTCAGTAATTCTGGAAAAACTTAACCCCACTTCCTTCATTACCTTCTCACAGTCTATTTTTATTTCACTGAAATTCCATGAAATATTCATTGGGCCTTCTCACTTTATCTTCCTTGCCTCTTACAACATCTATATCATTTTTCTATTGATTTTTCATAATCTATTCCAGGTTTCATAATTTCTACTTTACGTTTGTGATCCAAGTTTCCTGACTCTCTCATCACCTGCATCTATCCAGCTAAGTAACCATAACACAGTATTTGATACTATGGAGATATGGAGGTCATATTTTTCATTGACATCGTCACTGCTAAATGTCCCCAGGAAGGAGAAATACATTCATCTCCGACAGACCCCTGAATTAAGGTAATGCATGAGAATGTGTACTTTTTCATTAGATTAGCAATTTCTTCACATCCTCTCAACACACCATTAACTTCAATGGCCTGGGTCATTGGCTATATCCACACCAGCTGTTCTCAGCAGGGACACATTCGCCCCTCAGAGGACATTTGGAAATGTCCACTCATTTGGGTTTTTGCAACAGAGGGAACTAATACCACTACTGGTCTCTAGTGGGAAGAGGCTGGAGATGCTCCTTAACATTCTCAATGCACAGCCCAGCCTCTCTGTTCCCAAAGAACCCATCCCAAAATGTCCATAGTGGCAGGGTTGGGGAAACTTGCTCTGACCTCACCATTGAGCACATCTGACAGACCTCTAAGTTCTGAGAACAGGTAATTTCTGTGTGCACCTGGGAGCTTCTTTGCACGCTTGCGGCCAGCATGGATTTGGTCCTTGTCACTGATGTGAGCTGGCACACACCAGCCAGCACACTTCTCTGCCTGTGGATTTTGGCAACACATGAACAGGAAGTGTTGAGAGGCTGACTTCCGGAAATGAAACCCTTCAAGGAAGAGATGGACTGATGCAACACTGGAGCCCAGAAGCTTGAGACACACACAGAGAAACCAAGGACATAAATTTTATTTGCAGTGAGGATATACTCATCCCACTATGCCACCTAGGTGGCAAATTCCTCAAGCACCCTGCAGTCAGGACTTCCCACACCTTCCAGCCCTCAGTTCTGTGCTTTCATGTGAGCCTTAGGGAACATCACTTGGTGCCACTGACTTGGGCTTTGTGAAGCACATATACCCGAAGCACAGGGTGCTATTGAGGAGGGACAGGGCAGCAGTGACCATCCCCAGTGGGAACACGTGGGACAAGTGTTTCTTGATCACATCCTCTTTGTCAACAGAAAAGCTTAATGGGAAATCAAGGGTGCTTTGGCCAGAAATGTCCATGGCATAGTTCCAGCTAACAGCCAGAGCCACACAGCCAGAGCTGAGTAAAAGGAGGACAGCTGAGGTTCTGTAATAGAATTGCAGGAAGTCTGGGTAGGTGGTCTTTAACCTGCTAACAATAAAGGCCACTGTGCATAAAATCAGGGCTGCTGACTGCAGAAAATTCACCAACACCATTAGATCCTTTGCATACTCAAGCTCAATTGCGTGGGTCCAGTCACTGCTGATTTTGGATTCTACTACTATAATATGTGCCGAGCCTGAGATGCCTCCCCTGACATAGTACTGAGCCTTCCAAAGGCCAATGAAGGCAATGAGAATACCCTCTTTGTCAAATTCCCACACGCGCCAGGATAGACTGTTCATTAGGACAATACCGAATACCCAGATCACAAAACTAAAAAGGAGGATAATCAGGGCGTAGATCTGTTGCTTCACTCCAGGGAAACTGTAGAGGAGGTCGAGGAGGCAGCAATTCAAGCCAGGAACACCATGGAAGGGGGGAAAATCAGAGCATAAATTGTGGTTAGAGCGTGGTAAATATTTACATGTTCTCCATGTATGAAAGTTACATTTAAATGTTCTATATACATACTGCCTTCCTAAACATTTTAGATAAGAAAAAGAAGTCTAGCAGCTGTATGTGGTTGGACATCTGTAATCCCAGCACTCAGGAGGTTGAGGCAGGAGGATCTAGACTTTAAGGCAAGCCTGGGCTACACAGTGATTCATGGCTGGTCTTAGATACATATTGACACCTTGTCTCAAAGTAAGAAAAGACAGCAAAAATGAGAAAGGAAAGAGAGAGGAAGGAAGAATGGAAGGAAAGGTGGGATGGAGGGAGGAAAAAAGAAACAGAGAGAAGAGAGAAGGGGACGGATCGAGGGGAGGTGAACAAGGAAAGGAGAAGAGGGGAGGAGAGGGGAGGGAAGGGGAGGGAAAGGGAAGAAAAGAAGCCTAGGCATCCATGACAGCTGCAGGAGTATGAGTTTGTAGGAGATATTAGAAGACAGTGCGGCAGTATCTTTCAAAAGTGGAAATGTTCATATGTCTTATCTATCAACTCCAGTCTTGAGAATTCATGGTAAAATAAGAGTTTGTGCAAACCTATGCAGCAATATTCAGTTTGGTGTCATTTGCAATAGAGAAAATTGGAAGTAACCAAAATGTCTATAAACAGAAGGATGGCCAAATAAATTATGGTATCTCTAAGATTGCCAAGAATGAGTTAAGCCATATGAAATGTAGGAAGAAACAAACAAACAAAATCTAAAATGAATACAGTGTAAAGCCAAAATGAAAAATAAAATATATGGTGTGACCATTTGTGTTAGAGGAAAAACTTATCTGCTTTTCTTTATACATACAAATAGATACAAGCATATTTTTCTAAAACTTGAAAAGATGCACATAAAAGGAGTAACTCTAAGGAAATCAATTCAGTAGAGAGGAGCTTTCCATTCTTATTTACCTATATTTCTGCAATTTGTTTCTTTATTTGCTTATTGATTTGTTTGTTTTGCAGTAGTGGGGAATGAACCCAGGGCTTCACTCATGCTAAAGACCGCTCTACCACTGTCATAAAACCTCAGCCTATCTGTGATGCTTTGTAATGAGAAGTACACATACTTTATAATTAAGGGTAGAGTGAACATGACCTTACAGATGTATATGTGAAGTGTCACACCATGCCTACTTGCACTTTTAACCCATTGCTTGCTCAGAACTCCCCCTTTACATATTGGCTTCTTTTGGGTGCAACTTAAAATAATCCTGATGTATTTCATACGCAGCATTTATCTTCTAGAAAGCAAAACTTACACTTCACATTTACACTGTGAACCCACTTATTTGACTGCCTTGTCCATTCAAATGCAGGTAAGTGCCAGGGATAATAACAAATTTATAGTTGGAAGGCAACCTCCCTAGCATGGTAGTGCTAATGTCTACCCAAGCATGTGGACAATATGGGCTCTGCCCGTGCACAACATTCTAGGCACTGCCACACTCTATCTCCTTCACGCGAAGCCTGCTATTTCCAGCAAGGCCCCACTGGGCCCCAGGCTTCTGTGGAATGTCCTTTGTCATTTGGAGAAGGCAACTGTCGACTATGAAAGTGGCTTTATGAGACAAGTATGGAAGTGATGGGCAGTTTTGAGAACTCAGTGTCCAGAGCACTTCCTTGCCAAAGGAGCTCTGAGGGAATGGACCACAGGATGGGGGAACTGTGAGGAGAGAGAGCACCAGGAAGGAGAATACGGTCGTCAGGAAAATGTGCTAACTTGGGGAGATCTGGTGCTGCCCATGTCTGAAACCAGTGGGGTAGGGACGTGTTTTTCTCAAAAGCCAAGTATGAAGACTATGTGGAACTTATATACACATTTACCCATATGTGAAGAGCATCATTTTCCACATTAGTATGACGGGATGACAAATATTCTTCACAGAGGTAGGAACCATTATATGGGAAGAGAGAAATGTCCAACCAACATGAAATGCAACGAACCACCTACAAGAAAAGAAGTACTATTAGGTAAAATGTGAGGTAGTAAACAGGGCCTAAAAAATCCTGGGCTCCAGTAAAATACTCACTACAGGTTTACCCTGTGCTTTGTACAAGGTCACAGGCTCGTGTAAATGCTGTGTGTATGTTACCACATTCAACCCTCAGAGAGTCCAGTGATAGAGGTGAAATTATGACCCCATGTTACTGCCATGAAGATAGAGCACAGGCTAGTTACAGGGCATATGCAACCATCAGTGGCATATATATAAGGGACGATGCTGAGTCAAGTCCTCATACACAGTGCCTCCCGCCTCATGATACTCAATGGGATTCATTCACATCAGGAGAACTGACCATGGAAACACCATGTGGCTGAGCAATGCTGCTTCTGGGCATGCCTGCCAAGGAGGTCAGGGCTGGGTCTTGAGCCATGTTCATGGCATTACGCACAAAGGGACTCAGTGGGAAAACACACCCAATGTCCACTGATGGGTGGGCTGATACACACCTGTGGCCTGTATGTAGAACATAAAGCTCTGCCAGTGCTACCACCTGCATGAACCCTGAAGACTTGGTAGTGAGTGAAGGCCATCAAAAGGCAAATACGGCATGCTGCCCTTGCACAAGGAACCTGTAGGAGGCAGCTTTCCTAGAGATGGAAAGTAGAATGGTGCACACCAGGAATGGGGAGAAGAGTGAAGGGCAGTAGGTGGACATGGCTTTTCAGTTGGGGAACATGAAAAAGGTCCAGAAATGGATGGAAATGATGAAATATACAGAGTGCCACTGATCTGTACGTCTCACAGTGCTTAAGATGGTAAACTTCATGGCACGTATATTTCACCATAGTAGGAAAGTATCACTAGAAAAGCAGATAGTGGAAATTGAATCCAGGGTTTTTACATTCAGGTATGCCCCCAAGCCCCTTTTTTTCCCCCGCAGTCCTTTTCTTTATCAGTACCTGTTTCTAGAGTATAACGTGTACACTCCTGGTGGGAAGTTGGCACATGTACATAACGCACCTTAATCCCCTTTTGACTCCCTCCCCTCCCTCCCCTGCTACCCAGCTCCAGGGGATGGATCCCCGTCCTTTTCTGTACGTGTTTGCAACACGTTTCCATTCCTCATGCACACTCGCTTCATGCTGGTGTGACATCTGCATTCCCCTTCCATCGCCTCTCCCTTCTCTCCCTCCCCACTCTCTCCATCTCCTGATCCCTTCCTCTTTGAGAAAGCCCTGGGATTTCCTAAGGGCTCCTTGCCTCCTTCCTGGGGATGCTTACTTGCTTCCCTTTCCCTGCCCGCTTCTTCAAACACCACCCATAACCCACAGTGGGATGAGGTCCCCCCAGCACAGGCCCTTCCTTCCCCTCTGCATTTCCCATGCAACCTTTTTACCTCGGCACATGGCTTTGTGTCTCCCCCAAAAGCCACATTGAACTCATAGCCCCAGACCTTTAGAATAAGGCTCTACTTAGAGACAGCGTCTTTACAGAGGTCATGGAGCTCAAGTGAGGTTTAGAGGCGGGCCCCAATCCAACATGGTGGTGTCCTTAGAAGATGTGGAGAGATGTGGAGGGAAGCCTTGTGCAGAGCTCCTGTTATGTGCACAAACCTCCCTGGGTGCTGGGTAGAGGAATAGCTCGAGTGCTGCCACCTCAAGGAAGATTCACTCTGCAAGGAGATGGAGACATTTAAGTCACCAGTGCAGATGGGAAGAAATAGGCCTGCGAAGTAGCTGCGAACACCTGCTGCTGGACAGAAGATGCGGAGAGGACGCCACATGGCCGACAGAGGCTCTTGGCAGGAAAATTGTCCCAATTCCACCAAAAGGAGGAGTCTGAGTGCTAGAAATGGGAGGAGAGGAGGCCACTGAGTGTGGGGACCTGCCCTGAATGTGGGCTGGCTCTCGGGATGGGGCCATGAAGCAAGGGAGAGGCAGGAGCAGCCAGGGAAGCCCATCCTAGAGAGCACTGAGGGCTCTGGAGTGGATCACAGGGCGGGCGTGACCCTAAGAGGAGGGCAGAGTAAAGGCCGCTGCAGGTGACTCCAGAAATTGCTCCAATGGCCAGAGTCACCCTGGTACGTGCCATATTCATAAAAATCCCTTGCATCGTCCTGATCATCCAGATTAAGTTTTAGGAAGGGACAGTGTAAGTGGCAGCCTGGAATCCTGAGCGGGTTTAAGTGACTGAGCACTTCTGTTGGGATCACATTAGGCACTGCCCTTGAGGCCGGTGCTGGAGCTCCTGGACTGGTGAAAGCACTGACATGTGTGCAACTGGATTTGTCGTGCGAGAGGCAGATTCAAGTATACAGGAACCAGGGCACCTGCTGCCTTGGCCGGCACAGCTGGAGAAGTGGCTCCCTCTGCTGCCCAAGGGCTCAGGAAACTAACTCTACCCCTCTGCTACCCTGCACTCATGAAAATAGTGTTTCGCATGGCATGAAAATGAATGCAAGTCACAGGTTCCCTCGGAAGTCTCAGGGCTGGGTCAGTTCAGCAGCGCAGACTCCATGTCTGGGGAAGGCAGCGGAGATCCCAGCCTATGCAATAGGACACCGTGTGCTTCCTCCAATCTGCAGCAGCCTTACCCTGTCCTGCAAAAACCCACAGAGGAAGACACTTCCCTGACACGATGCTCCTTAGCATTAGGAGGGGATGGATGAGGGAGGGAGGGCTGCTATCATGGGAGTGGTGGGAACAACACCCCAACTTGTGAAGGGACCACAAGGGCAGCGAGGCTTATGGGGCTGCAGAGAACATTATCATAGTCTCCAATGATGAGCTTACAGATTTTTAAAAATATAGCTCTTCTTTCAAAATACATGAAGTCCTGGGAATTTTTGATCCATACATTGGAGGTCTGTGGCAAGCGCTGAGAACCAAGCATGGCTTGCTAAGGATGGCCAGGCTGCAAGCAGTCTCCTGGACGGGCAGCAGTGGGATAGAGAAAGGAGGCTGGCACACTCACGCACAGCCACTCACAGGCACGTATCTATAAATACATTCATATGCACAGGCGTGTGGGGGCACACATGCTCACAGTGAGCGCGAAAGATCCATTGCTCGAGGTCTTAGGGAGCTACAACTCTTCATGCATTTGACGGCCGCCCTGGGTAAACAGGAAAGGATTTCTATGCCCGTTTCCACGCTTGGGAATGCACACAGGGAGATCTGGAAGGACAGCATGTGGCACCCTGAAAACGTCTCTGTGAGGGTAGAGGGGTCTGAGCTGAAAAGGCCTTCTCCCATTCACAGTGTGTCTCAGCACCATTTATTTACCCTCACACTGAAGAGGCCAAGAGAGACAGGGACAGAGAGACAGACTCTGACCGAGACTGAGAGAGACCCACAGAGACAGACACAGAGATGAAAGAGAGACTGAGAGAAAGGCACACACAGAGACTTACAGAGAAAGATACACAGAGGCCAAGGGATGGGTGGGCAGAAATATCTTGCAAAGAAAGCTGTTCCAGACCCTTTGCTAGGTAAAATTATCAGCTGGAGAATGCTGTAGAAACAGCTCCATTGCTGTGAATTAAGGACAGGATATACGGCACAGGTTTATGTAAAAACATACAAGATATAAAGTCCTATATATGTAGACAATAAACACTGTCACTTCTGGGATATGGACAGAAGGTGGGAACACAGGTAGGATGAGCATCTTCTTTGTCCCAGGCTGCAACTAACCGAGAGAACATTACACTGCGTGAAAGAAGTCCGGCAGAAAAGAACCAATCCTGTGTGATTCCCCTTGCAGGGTCCCCGGAGAGTCAACTCCACAGACAGACAGGAGAAGGTGGTACCCAGGGCCTGAGGACAGGGAGGGTGGGGGAGGTGGCAGTTCATGGAGAGAGGGTTTCCCGCAGGGAAGGTGACAAGGTCAGGAGGTGCTGCGATGACCGTCACACAACCGTGTGAACGTACTTCGTGTGGCTGAGCTGTACACTCAGGACTGGTTAGAAAGACAAACTGTAGGTTATGTCTCTTTTACCACAATAAAAAGAATACACGAGCATGCAGGACAAGGCCCCCACTAACCAGCGTGGTGTCTTCCAGGACCTGGTGACAAGACAGGATGAGGGCCTGCTCACTGGGCCGGCAGGGCTGACCGACACAGATCCTCACTGGCTCGTCACGCTAGCGTCTTGCTCCAGGAGCCAGGAGCTCTCACCTACACGGTGGTCTGGCTCTCAGTGAGAAGGCCTTCTGTTGCAGTTCCCATGGGTACCGCATTCCATCCCTCCCCTTCCCCCACCTGCCAAGTTCTGAGCTGCCAGCTCACCAGGACAATGACACCTGTCCTTCACACTGGCATCAACACTCACTGTGTACCCTGCCTTTCTGGCAGTCTTTGGGGACAGTATATTCACGTATGGGCCATCAAGACCATGTGACCATCTCCTGCGTTTCCCGTCAGAAACAGCACCTCCCTACATCACAGTTGTAGAAAGGCAGCGGCAGTGTACAAATGCAAGGGTTTGTAGAAGCGGCACCCGCCCGGATGGGATTTCCTTGTGAAAGGCCACTAATGCCCAACACACTGGGACAGATGCTGTTTTGTTGATGGGACGTGAGCCCTTCTGGTCGGGGCTTGAGTCACACTTGCCCCAAGAAGGTGCACAAGGGCAAGACCAGGGTATCATGTGGTGAGGGGGCCCTCATTTGTGAGACACTGGCCTGCTAAGCCTCAGAGGGAGCTTCTCTAAGAAACAGCTGCCACAAAGCCGAAGAGTGTCAGCTGTGTGCTACTGAGCACTAAATGTCACACGGAAGTCACAATCCCTGCGCAGTTCGCATAGTGCTTCCATGATGACGGCGTTCTTCCAAGCAAAGTCAGGGGAGATGTGTGCAGAGACTGTATCTGGGACAAAAGGAAACATCTTAAAATACTCTTGGAAAACATTCAGTACAACATTGTATATCCTTACAGTGAGATGTCACTCAAAATCATGGGGAAGAATAACTAAAATAATTCCCAATTTTGCTAACTAAAAGGATATGATTAGTATAATCCTGTTTCTTAAAAAAAAAAAAAAGAAAAAAAATATATATGAATGAGAAAAGTAGAGAAATGGAAGGAGAAATAAGAGAGGGAGGGAATGGAAGGGGAAGCAAGGAAGGGAGGGCGGGCGGTGCGGATACGGGGCCCACAGGGCAGTAGAGCCCTTGGGGATGTGAGTAAAGCAGGATCCTGAGATGGACACCCGATCCTGCAGGGGCTGGGTGGGCCCAGTGTCCCCACCAGGCGGCTGCAGGAGGGAGCAGGAGGGGGTAAGCCGGTGAAGGAGATGGGAAGGTGGCAGAGGGCTCGGAGGGGTGGGAGCAGGCTAAGCTGCTGGCTTTGTGGCTGGAGGAAGAAGCAGGAGACAAGGAAGGGGCAGCCCTGAGAAGCTGGAAGGGAGGAAATGAGTTCTGTTCCAGGGCCCTGAGAAAGGGGAGCACAGGATGCTGTGTTCATGCCTTGACTTCAGCTCAGTGAGACTCACGCTTTTCAAACTCCTGGACTCAAAGGAAAACATTACCATGTAACGGGATGGTGTAGTCCAGGCTCCTGTGTATGTTGAACAAAGAACCATCAAGAGCACACCCAGTAGCAAGCGGCAAGCAGCTACATTTATTGAAGATCATGGGAACTGAGCTCTGGGCAAGTCCGTGCCAACAAAGGATATGGTAGAGACGGAAATGATGCCAGGGTGATAGAAAAGCAAAAGCAATGCACACAGCTCACAGCACACAGGAGCAGCAGCGGCCCCCAATAAAGCAGGCTCTTGGAATTTAAAGGACACGCACCTCTGCCCAGGTCCCCCTCTTCTTCTCTAGGTGTGATTGACAGGAAAGTAGTGACAGGATGCTGTGCCATCTCAGGGGCTCTCAACATACAAGCTTGCCCCCCCTGCAATCACTCTCATCTTAATTAAGGCATGACATATAGCACATATTTAGAGACCTGTAATGAGGGTGGAGTAGAGTAGAGGACACTGAAGGTCAGGCGAGGAGATCCACTGATGGAGACCACCACAAAGTGGCTCTGCGCAGGATGTAACATTAACAAACTGGCTTTCCATGTGTACTTGTGAATTGTCCGAAGCTTAGGCACCTTGTCTGGGGATGGGCAGTGGACTCTTAGTAAGTAAACCTCTGAGAGTCACTGGTCACCCTGAGGCCTGTATTAGCCTGTGGAGCTGAGAAGCCTCAAAGCACAAGATAAAGCCACAGCTGAGGACATTTGGCTCCAACCCTGGTTATCTACAAGGAGACTGCAGCTGCAGGCTCCACACTCCTGCAATAAATACCAACCTCAAGATAAGGCAGTTCTCCTGATTGACATAATTTGCTACTTGGGAAAATTCTCCCAAGGTCCTGCTAGATTCACACGTTTTCTTGAGTATCCTCCTCCTTTGTTTGAAAAACAAATAAATAGGGGCTGCCCAGAGAAGTCTGGGTCTAACCCAGGGAATATCGAAGCTGTAAGAGAGTTAGACCCTCCTGGAGCCCTGAAAGCATTTCCACGGTCTCATTTAGATAAGCCTTTCCCGTCCAGGTCCACTCACTAGGGAGATTGCGGGCCTGATCAGCCCACAGTAACTAAGGGTTATTTAACCCAATAATCCCACACCCATGTGGTCTGGCCTAGAGCATCAGAGATCCCCTGGGGTTTTGTTACTTTGTTTTCCACCTCTTAGGATGATCGAAGGAGAAATGGCTGTAGGGTGCTGGTTAGAATTAAACAGATGGGAGGAAGTCACTCCCTCACTCCACTGTTTCTGGCTGTACAGTGGTAATTTAATGAAACTTTTGTTTTTGAGACAGCATCTTACTATTCAGTTCAGGCTGGTCTTGAACTCACTATGCAGCCCAGGCTGGCCTCAAACTCATGGCAATCCTCCTGCCTCAGCCTCCCAAGTGCTGGGATTATAGGCACGAACCACCAGGCCTTGGTTAAATAATCTTTTAAAGTAGAAAAAAAAACCAAAAAAATCCAGATGCAGGAATTTCCCCTCCACTGTCTCCAGCCCTTTCTCCGGCATCAGAATCCACTGGGGGGCCCAGGAACTCATTCCTGCAGGCACAGGTACTGCAGTCACCACACCAAGTGTACCACTTCTGTGACCCAGAGCTGGCTTCAAGCAGTGGCACACTCACCGCACAGCAGCTCATCTGCAATGACGGGAGAGGACGCGGGCCTCAGCTAGGAAGTGGGAGAGGCGCCTATGCACCAGGCAAGCTGGCTCTGTGGTTTGGAATACTGAGTGCATCTGTGTATTAGTAGACACTGCAGTGGGGTGTGGAACCCAAAAACAACCCTAAGCTCACACCTCCCTGTATCCACTCTTGGCCCTGCGTCTCCACAATTCCCTCGTTTGAGCACGTGGACCCTGTTCCACTCCCTGGGACTCTGGGTTTGCCCCTGTGCTGTGCTTTGGGCATGGAAGGGTAGCAAATGTGAAATGACAGGAGCTCTAGGCCTGCGCTTGTTCTCTGGTGCCCCGCCAGGGATATAACCCAGGCCAAACTGGTGCTCCCAGGAGGCAGGAGAGGGGCACGCAGCCCAGAGCTCTGCCTGATCAGCTACTGATCTGCAAACTCAAGAGCTAAGTTAACACTGCACACTGCTGTGCGGTTGTAGCTTTTTGTTACACAGCACTATTGAGACAATAGCTAACTGTGCCCCTGACTCTGTTATAACTGCAAACTGACTGGCCTTACACCTACTTGCAAGTTACAAGCAGATAATCAGTACTACAGCTTACTCAAAATGGTTTAAAGACATGATACATTCTGAAAAAACCCCGAAATTTCTTTTATCCCAGTCCCATTATTTTGACTTTATTAACAAAGCTGTGATGTAGGTAAATCAAAGATCCACTACTTTCACTCGAAGACACAGTATTTATTTTGTTAAAATCAAGCAGGATGCGCCATTGATCAGTATGTGGTGTCAACTATGAAATATATACACAATTGAAACAGTATGCTGCAGGATACAGGCGACACATATCTAAGTGAGAGAAGGCCCACTCTGCAGACTTCCACAGCTTTGCTACGACAGGGGCAGGAATCAACGACCACCTTTGAATGCCCAGGGCCAACTGGTAGCACCGTATTTATTTTCATAACAACAATACATCTATGTACTGAGTTATGTACATGGAGACCACTGGAGTCTTTCATTCCCTGTGGACCACGCATTACAGAGGCAAACAGAAAACCAGAAGGGAAGGCTGTGATAATGTGCCCTTGGCGCAAAGGACAGCAAAGCAGGACTACGTACTGCTAAATCTAAGGCGGGAGTCCAAAAAGACGTGTAAAGGCTGGGAATAGATGCAGAGATTTGATTATTCACATTGTACATGTATATTATTAAGACGATCACAATACTCAATTTGAGGATAAAGAGCATGGGTCAAAAATTTGTCTGAATTATAAACAAACAATCAAGTTACTCGTGAGGTCTGTGGATAGCCCAGCCAGTGGCCCGTGCTCCCAGCAAGGGGCCAGGTGGAAAGGAGGAGGGAGCTGGGGCCGCACGGAGTCACACAGCTCATCAGAGACAGGAATGATCACCTCTGAAAAGGCCCTGGGAGGCTGCTGACAGCGTGAGTTCTGCAGGACCGAAGCCTGCCCTACAGGACTCAGCTGTAGGGAAAGACTTCACAAGCATAAGACACCTCTGTGTCAGGCTTGTGACATGTGAATGTGTTTCTGTGTGTATGTGTGCACGCATGTGAATACGTGTTTTTTAGGAGGGCCGTGGTTATTGCTGACTAAGGGGAAACCTATTCACTCCTTATGGGACTAAGGAGAAAGGAACAGATACTACCTAAATACCCAGTTATGTGAAGGACTGGCTCACCATTAACCATGGCTTTAGTTAGATGAGCTTTTTCCAGCAATACACGTGACCCACAATTATTAGGTAAAAAATCAGCAAGCCATCAGCAGCTGGACATTGTTGCCTGTGCTTATTTGCCATGTGTATAACCTCTTTGGTGAACTGTCTGTTCAAGTCTGTTGCCCCCTTTCTAACTGGGCCGTTCACTGGGTTTCCAGAGGTCTTCATACATTCCGGGTACAAATCCTTTGGCAGACACATGATCTGCAAACATTTCCTTTCAGTCTCTGATTACCAATGGAAACTGCAGCATGATGGTATTATTTAATGAGCCCTGCCATTTTCACCCCTGCAAGAGGCACAGAATCTTTAAACTCTGCAGCAGAAAAAGGTCAAGTTTAAGAGTTAAGATAGTGCACAGGACCCCTGAAAAGGCAGAGGAAAGGTCTCACAGTACGCAGAATATGGCCCTCAATATCTGGGGACCAACTTGATGCCAAAACAGAGAAAGAAACAAACAAACAACTGCAACAAAAAAACAATGATCATGAATGACCATACGTGCACAAGGTTAATGTTCTGGAGGGAAAGTAAGTAGAAAAATATTCCATTGGTCTCAGGAAATAAATAGTTAACAAGCACATTAGTACTGGACACATGTAGCGAAGTGTTCTTACTTGGCTGGATAACATCATGTAACCTCTGATGCCTGGCGAGAAGGACCACAGTGGTGTGTCTGTCATGTGAGTGGGTTCTAAAGCATGCACGTCATTTCTTGAAGTGGCACTTTTAAGCTTAGAGCGAGTGCACCCAACATATAGGTTGTCCATTTCCCTGCTGGTTTTTAACCATTAGGAAACTATTCACTTTTCCTACATGTTAATAAATTATCATCCTCATCGAGACTTTGCTGGGTCAGGGAACACGATTATAGGGCAGAGAGGACGGACACTCATACTTGGTCAGGAAAAGGACACAACCCAGCAGCCCATCCCCGGACGCATCCCGAGGGAAGATGTGCACCGGGGCGTCCCCGCTCCTGCATCCCGAGGATGTTCTCGGTGTCTTTCCATGCAGCTGCTTTGGCATGGGAAGGCAGAGGAACGGCGGCTCTTCCACCGAAGGCGACAGAGTCTGTATGTCCCACAGCCCCAGCCTAATGGATCCATGGGGTCCACGCCAGCCAGTGCCGGGCATCTCACGTAGTCACATGTGAGGGAAACTGCTCTGTTCCCAAGGGAAATTAAAAGGTTCAGTAAGGGATCCCAAGCCCACACAATGGTATTGTGCCCTGGGATGAGTCTCTCTCCAGGAGATCAGCACTGTCGAGGTCACACGCATGTGGACAGAGCTCCGAGGCCGCAGCTGTCCTCTGCCCGGCTGACCAGCCACTTACTTGCCTCTTTCAGGCTGCAGGCTGTCAAGCAGGCACTTCAGCTGCTCTTCGCCCAGGTGGATTTTGTCCTCCAATTCCCGCTGCTCGATGATGAGCGCCGACTTCATCTTCACGAAGTGCTCGTAGTCTGCCAGGCTCTCCTCGCTGAGGTAGGCGGTCAGGGTGTCGAACACGATGCGCTCGCGGCGGTCCAGGTTCTCTTTGAGCTCCTTGGCGTCCTCGTGCTGCTGGATGAGGACTCGCTGCTTCTCCAGCAGCGACTGCTGTGGGGAGACAGAGGCAAGCGCCTGTTGATGACCAGGACTAAGGCAGAAGCCCCTGCCCACGCCTTGAAAATGGGTCAGGGCTGGGGCTGTTCCCACGCCTCTCTATCAGATGGTCCTAGGGAATCCCAATGTCGCCAAAGACAGGATGGGACCCACACCGAAGGCCAGGGGTACGCATGCATGTGCCATGTGGCTGGGGCAGGCTCCTGTTCAGGTCCTCCTGGAAGCCAAGAGCGCACTCCCTGGGTTCTTTCTCATAGTCCTGGCCTCATTCTCTCCCACCTGCCTTGAACAAGTACGAGATTGCGGTGAGCAGCAAAAACAGAGGACCAGAAACCACAGAAGTCGGAGGTGCTCGAAAGGGCGAAGGACTTGTGGACACTATTTGCATCAAAGCCCTTTCCACAAGAATGCTACGGGAAGGCTGGCGGGAGGGAAGGGTGATGAAGTTCCAGGGCAGGATGTCTCAACCTCCTGACAAGAGAATTTGTACGTGCAACCACAGAAAAGGACACAGGACAGAGCGAAAGATAGGAGAGGAGACAGGACGGCGGGTGGCCTGGGGATCATCCCCTCACTCATTATGAGGGTTTGTTCGGGGGGCCACAGACAACCCTGTTCCCAATACAGGAAACTCACTCTGTACTCCCAGAACATGCACCTCGCTTCCCTACTTAATCCAAGTTGAAGGAAAACCAGGAAAGGAAGGGATGGGCGCAGCGTCCTCATGCACAGGCTGGGAAGTGCCAGGCATTCGTTTCCTCAGCTCGGGTTCTTCTCTCTGCTGCGGGGCCTTGCACATGGAAGCAGAAGCCCCCGCTCTGCCAGTGGGCTACCCCTGGCAGCCAGGGTCCAGACTTCCGGCTGAGCACCAGGGCAGCTGCTCTGCAATCATGGGAGTGCCTGCAAGGCCACGCAGCACTTTGCAACACACCAGGCACAGAAGAGGCTTGGTCGGTAAAGCGGAACTAGCACCACTATCACTGAGAAGTGGCCGGAAAGTGCAAATGCCCTTGATGTGCCACTTCCGTGAAGTGCCATGACCACAAAACTTCCAGGGCCTCTGGCTCGCTTCTGAGGAATGTCTTGGTCCTCAGTGTGAGTAAAATAAAAACACCATATACTGTCACAGGAAGAGGCTCGGACAGGCCAACTTCCTCCAGTGGTAAGGGAAGTAAGATGTTGTCTGACTCTGGAAATGTAGCTCAGTTTACAAAAAAACCAGCCAGAGTCACTAATGCCTGGCAGCTGCACAGAAGACAGAATGTGTGCGTGTGTTCGTGTTTCACGAGTAATAACTCACCATGTTCAAGGCTTATCATGTGTAAGACCAGAACAAGGTGATTTACCAATTATCTTTGACCTAAGAGTTAAAGCCAACAAGGTAGAAATTACTCCCCTCATTCTATATATAACAAAACTGAACCAGGCCTTCTAAGGGAGGTCATCTCGGCAGTGGGAGCAGAGCTGGACAAACCCTCTAACCCTGTCTAGACAGCGAGACTCACTCGTGTTAAATCACAGCGGCAACAGTACTGAAATGCTGTCTGTCGCTGGGTACTTCTGCTTTTTCGGAGGGGTATGAGCTCAGTCTACGGACCCACATACGGTAAAGCTGAAAGAAAGCCTGTGGTCCAGGAAGAGTTCCTTGTGAGCACAGACTAAGGGGAGGATCTGAAAAGCGTCTAAGGAAGGGAGATCCCAGCAGTGCAGCTTCCAGCGGCAATGGGAGAACTCACTGCACTTCAGCAGCACACCCTGTTCCGCCCTCAAAGGAAGCAGCACATGCCGTATAGGGAGCTGCTGCCCCAGCACCCCGTGCACAGCCTTCCCGGCCCACCCATTTGCAGCCAGCGCGTTTGTAGTTACCCGATCGCCAGGAGAAGGGCTGTCCTCTAAGTTATTGAGGGCGTTTTCCACCCGGGCCAGGCGGCCCGACAGGGACAGCAACAGGTTCACCACTTTGTCCAAGTCGCCGATGAACATTCGGAACTTGTCGAACTCATTGGGTTTGCAGACGTCCTTCGCGATGGCCTCCACCTCGTCCCCCAGCGCGTTGTTGGCCTGGATGTCCTCGAGCAGGCTTTCGCGGGCTTCCCGGAGCACCTGCAGCTTGCGGCCGATACTGTCGATGAGCTCCTGCTGCAGGGATGTGGGGCAAGACAGAAACACTCATCAGCACAGCCCGTGCCTGCACCCCAGGGCCAGCGCTGCACATGTTCCCTGCGTGTAACTCAGCACAACTAGCTGAATTTGTTTTTTGTTTTTGCAGTGATGGGCCCTGAACCCAGGGAAGGCTAAGTTATACCCCAGCCTGATCCTCCTGCCTCAGCCTCCCACACTGGCACTACAGTGTGCTGCTGCACCTGGTTGTGGGGTTCATTCCCCCATCAGCAAATAATAAAGGATTTATTTATAAGATGAGAGGAAGGGGGACGACACCTAGGTAACTTATTGGCATTTAATAAACAAGTGAATAAAGAAAATTCTACAGAGTATACACATATACAAAAAAATAAACACACAACCTTTTTTATTCAGTGACAGCCCTGTTAGAATACAGTGGAGCTGCCCAGTGCCCCCCTCTGCAGGAGCAAGGCCTGTGCAATGTTCTGGGCTTTGTCCCCAGAAAGTTTCCCAGTTAAGACCGACAGATGGAGAAGCTGCCAGTGTCTCACATCCGGTACTGAATTCCGTAACTCAAAACTGCCCTCTCCCTCTACTTAGCAATTAAAAATTAAGACCCACCAAAGGGGATGTTAGTGAGCTTAAAAGTCATCTAATAGAACCGACTCACTTCATTTTCACCAAGATGCACAGAAGTGGCTAATATTCTATTACGGAAAAACATACGCAGCATTTACTATTTGAGCTTCTTTGGCGGAGGGTGCCGGGCCTGGGGACACAACCCAGGGCATCACGCGTGCAAGGCCAGTGCTCTGCCCTTGAGCCTCGAACCCTTCCCCCCGGCCCCCGTCACTGCAGCCCTTCTGGAAGGTGTGTTCTGTGCCAATGGATGTCCACAGAACGCTGCTGTGCAACCACTACCAGCATGCGCCTGAACCCTTCACCCTCCTCAATGGACCGGTGTAACATAAACACTAACTATGGCCTCCCACACCAGCCCTTTGAAGGAGTCATTTTTGTTTTGTTTTTTTGTTTTTCTTCCGGTACCAGGAATCGAACTCACAACCTTGCGCTTGCCAGGCAGGCGCTGTACCGCTGAGCTAAATCCCCAGCCCCTGAAGGAGTCATTTTTAAAGTGTAAACTAAAGACAAGCTATAGGAACCCTTTAGAGCAGCCGATGCCCTGCAGTGAAGCAGCACCATACAGCCTGATGTGAGTTAGGACAAAAGTAATAGATGCTTTGCCACCATCATACTGCAGAAAAATTCTCAGGATGGCTCCACAGGAGTCTGGCAGGGAAGTCTTCCTCCAAAAGCTACCTTCTTCCAGCCTGCCTCTCTGCCATGGAACCTGCCCACAGCATAAGCCAACCGTTATTTATCCCACCAGGGATGCTTTGGACAGCTCAGCCCTGCCTGGTCACTCTCACTAAAGAAGTTTCATCCAAGAACACCGGGCTTTCCTTCCTTGGGTGAGGGCTGCGCGGACTTAAAATTCAAACAGTGCTCAGGCACACAAAGCAAAGGAAGACAAAATCATGCTCGTGAACAGGAAACGCCAACAAGGACTACTCTGACCCTACAGGAAAAGTAAGAGGAGGACGTTTTCATTCAAGTCAGGACTGGCATCAGGCAAGAATCCGGCAAGTTCTGCATCTCTCTTCGGTGTTGAGCTTTTCCTCTGAATGGTGAGTATCTAAAATGGGGCCCTGTTCTCAGCCTGGGGTTTGGAGCGGGTTTAAATAACTGATTGTTGGCTCGCAGAGTAAGAGGTGGAGGCTCGCTTCCATTCTCCAGGACAGAACATCCTACAGCAATACAGGATCAACAGCAGCTCTCCATGGGGCTGCCGCTGAGATGGTCAAGATTACAGGGTGGGAAGTACTTATCACGACGCACACGAGGTGCCTGGTACATATCCGCTCTCATCCACGTGGGACAGGAACCGCCGGCCCCCCTCCATACAGCACAAGAGAGTGAAAACCACCGTCCTGCTGTCCATGTGAGCAGGAAAGGTCAGTTCTCACTGGGAGAAACACCAAACCACTGGAGGACATCTGCATTTCATACTGAGGTCTGCATCTCAGATGCTCTGTAAAGAGAATCTCCATCTAGCATTTCTGTAAGCAAAACAAACAGAGAAACGCTGGCACACAGGAAAGGGCTGCCTCCTCTTGGCTCCATCTCCCTGCCTTAGGCTGACTGGCATGCCCTGCTTGCCCGCAGATTAACAGTAAGCAATCTTCCAGGCTACCGGGCTCCACTGAGATTCAGACACACAGTTCTCTCCCCAGGAAGGACCATATGGGATTTATAAATTGCTCTGGCTTTGCTAGGTCAGCCTCACGATATGCAGGGTGGCAAGACATTTTCTTTCCCTACAATTGAAATCATGAACATGCATCAACTTCCTTTATATTCTCTCTCACTCTTTCTTTTGTGGTGCTGGGGATGGAGTCCAGGGTCTTGCTCATGTTAGGCAAGGTTGTAACACTGACCTACATCCCTAGTCCTTTAAAAAATGTTTCTCCTCTCTCTCTCTCTCCTTGCCTCCCTCTCTTCTTGTCTCCCTCCATGTGTGTGATGTGTTTACCTAGCTTGTGTGATGTGTTTACCTAGCTATCTAGAAAGACTATTTAAATCAACCCCGAATCCCGCAGCTCAGAACATGGCCTCATTTCAGACTGTCATCATTTGAGGGGATACAAAACACAAAACAGAAAATGTATGAGAACTTTCCAAATGCTTGCCCGATGCCAGTCCTGACCTGAATGAATACCTCAAGAACTGGAGAGACCCACAGGGACAGGAGGACCACTAGCAAGTGCTACTCAGTAGGTGTGCTGTCTTTTTTGCTTTTTGGTGCTGGTAGGGGGGTTTGCTAGAGATGGAACCAGGGCCTTGAACAGAGTTAGCATATGCTCCACCCCTGGGTTACACCCTAGCCCCTCAGTAAGTTTTCTTCAGCAATTACAGTGATGAGGATTTCACATCAGGTATGAAAACAGGCCTTCAAAACATACCTTGGCCAGTGCATCTTGAAGCTGGGCAGTCTAAAAGGACTCTGAATTCCTTTACTGATTCTTTTAGGTGCCAAACAATTTTTGTTTATTCATTTACCTGTTTATTTTGCAGTGATGTCAAATAGAAATATTCACCCTGTCATGGTTAAAGGGCCACTGAAACCGTACAGACATTGGCTCCTTTTTTTTTTTTTTTTTTTTGGTACAGGGAATTGAACTCAGGACCTTGTGCTTGCCAGGCAGGCTGTCCTACAGAGCCATATCCCAGGGCCCAGGCACTGGCTCTTCATCATGTTGAGATGGGATCTGGCCCAGGGCAGCACACAAATGAATAGCTCAGACCACACAGGAGTGCTGGGCTCTGTCCCCAGCTCTATTTTTTAAGACAGGATCTCACTAAGTTGTGCAGGCTGGCCTGGAACCTGCCTCCTATTTCCTCAGTCTCCAGGTGGCTGGGAATACAGGTGTGTGCCCCTATGCCCAGCTTCCTTTGCTTATTTCTTGCACTCATGCCACTCTGGACGATAGGGACAAGAGTGTGCCAGAAAGGCCAGCCCCGAGCTGCCGCTCACCCCTCAGTTTTGATGGGCTGGGACTCGGGGGTGGGACCCTGGACAATTCGCTTCCTCCTACTAGGTTTGCCTGCAAGCACCCACCTTCCATTCTACTCCTAGGGACAAGCAACGTTTTATTCTCTGTGGGCCCTACGCCCACCTCTTTGTTCCCCCAAATAACTCTACTCTTCAAAGACTTCAAATTTAAACCTATCGTATTTAAAAATCAATCAGTGGTATTTTAAAAATCACTAACAGTACAAGCATCCTTTGAACACAATCACCTGCAAAGGTTTTGTCAAAAAAAACAAAAAACAAAAAAACCAGCAATTTTTATGGATGCTCCTTCCACCATGCAGGGTCCACAGGAAACAATGCCGCCACCTCTTTTCTGTCCCCAGCACTCATGGCTAAGGGGGACCCAAGGTCCCAGGAAGAAACCACACAACACACTGTCCCCTTGTCTTGCTTATTTTTCTCTCGTTGCTGAGACAAAATACCTGACACCCAGAAAGAAGGAAGGAAAGGCTTATTTAGCTCACAGTTTGTGGAGGTTTCAGTCCATACTCAGCTGGCTCCAAGGCAGAGTGGCACATGGCAGAGGGCAACCGTTCATGGCAGCGGAAGATAGCAAAAGCAGCAAGACAAAAGGGAGAAGTGGCGGCAAGCAGCCTCTTTCTCTCCCTTACATATGCAAACTGTCTGCCCCAGGGACAGGTGTAGCACTCACACCCATAATCCCAGCACAAACTCTACAAGCTCACCTGATGACTGCATGTGTCTTTGCAGGGACACCCAGACACAAACCATAACACTCACACCTGTCTTTGGCCTTGCCTGCATCCCTCATGTATAAATCAGACGCCTCGATGATGTCACGGGTCTGGCCAGCTGGCACATGTAGAGAGTCACAGCAATGCTAACAGGAACTTTGGAGGACCACCTGGGCAATTCTCCTTGAACGAGGAGCAATGGTCTCCATTTTGGCTGAACCTGGCCCTATGTGAATGTATTGATGTACGCAGAGTTGGCTGGGACTTTTCCTTATCCCTTCAATTGGCTTTAGGCAATGCAAACAGGTCCAGCTGAGGTGCTGATGTGTACTCTTTGAAGCAAAGACTATAGGGCAGCGCCAAATAAAACAAGTGAGCGGGGGTGGGATGGAGAGCCAGTGCTCCATGCTGTCTGCTGGGATTCAGAGTCAAGATAAGAAGCTGTGACCTCCCAGGGCATAAAATACTGAGCGGAGGCACCAACCCCAAACATCACATACTACCTTAACTGTGTCACGCAGATCACTCTTTCTGTATATCTTACTCTCTGCATACTGCAGAGGTGATTTCAGGCTGCCCGCCTAGCTCAGCTCACAGCACTCACCTGCTTCCCGCTATTCTCACAGTCACTCATCCTCGAGCCACTCCCTTCATGAATTTACAAAGCCTGGGTTTGGCCGTGGGTCGAGGACGTTGTTCTGGATAGCCATTATCCTAGCTGGACTTAGGACCCCTTGGCTCCCCACCATTTTGGATATATTATTGTGTCTTTATGCCACGGGTTGCACGGGGAGTAGAAGATTGGGATTAACTCGACAGGATTCCAATAACTTTTCCATGGGATTACAAATATAAGCTTGCTGGTCCGGATGAGGACCAGGAAGGGCTCTCTATAAGGAATGATGCTGGCTAACTCTGTCCCTACACTGACCGTCATAGCTCTCGCCCACAAGTTGTTCCTTAGTCCTGTCCTCATGTTATCTTCAACCCACCCTGTCTTGTCCCCTCAGCTCCAGGCGCTGGCCTCTGTTGCTTTTCCTCAGGACCTGTGCACCCATTCACTGTCCCTCAGACACCAGATCTTCCTAGGGCTCACCCCTCAAGTCCTGTCCACTCAGGCATGGCCTCTGAGGAGGCTACCCTACAATCACATCCATCTGTCTCTGTATCTCTTTACCCCGCTTTAACCGTTCTCACCACCTGACAGAGTACATCAAGGGCTGGCAAACCTCATCTGTGGACAGCCACACAGTACACGGTTCAGACTTTGCAGGCTACACAAACACTGTCATGACCACTCAGTTTTGTGATGGTCTTACAAAAGCCCCATAATCCGCATGCAAATGAGGGGATGCGGCTGTGCTTCAATAAAACTTTATTTACAAAAGCAAGTGATGGGCCAGGTGTGCTGAGCCTGCTCTGTACAGCACATTTGTCTTTGGGATGGCGTCCACCTCTCGCATGAGTCCATAAGCTCCCTTAGAGAAAGGCCCTCTTGTGTATTCTGTCCACTGCTAGGGCTATGAGCGCTAAGCTAAGTACATGGGAGTTGAACACAGATGCCTTTCACTTTCTTTCATGACACAGGGTCTCACTGTGTAGTCTATGCTGGCCTCAAACTCGTGATTCTCCTGCCTCAGTCTCCTGAGTGCTGGGATTACAGGCGTGCACCGCCACCCCTGGCCTGGAGAAGGTACTTTCTGGTTTGTTTGTTTTGTCTTTTTGAGACAGGTTCTCTATGCAGTTCAGGCTGGCCTGGAGCTCACTTTGTAGCCCAGGCTGGTCTCGAACTTGCAACAACCCTCCTGCCTCAGCCTCTAGAGTGTGGGGATTACAGGCATGCGCCACCACGCCTGGCTGAGAAGGTACTCTCTGGTTGATTTTAAATTTATTTATAATGGGCTGAGGATTTAGCTCAGCAGCACAGTACCTGCCTGGCAGGCACGAGGTTGTGAGTTCGATTCCTGGTACCAGAAAAAAAAAAAACCACCAAAAAAAAATTTATTTATAATCATCAGGTTATTGATACTTGAAAAGAAAAAGATGCCAGACAGTGCCGTGTAGAAAGTGAGAATACAGATCGAACAGAGAATTAATCATGAAGGGCTTGCTAATTTGTCTTGTGTTTTCTTGTCCTACAGGAGCGCCCAATGCAAATACCCTCAGACAAGGTGCAGGGTCTGTGCAGGCCCTTTATTCTAAAATGGGGTTTTGGTATGTTGCCTAGGCTGGCCGTGTTGTGATCTTCATGCCTCAACCTCCCAAGTGGCTGGGTCTACAGGCATCAGCCACCATATACAGCCCCAATGTGAGGTTCTAGTGTGGAATTTCCTTTCCTACCTTCTTCAGTGACAGGTCGTGGTCCAAGTCGCTCCCCGAATCTTCCTCAGGCTCTTGCTGCTGCCGTAGGTCCTTCATCTTGATCAGCAGTTCTGCCTTGGGGGCCGATGTGCTGTAGTAGGTGGAATTGGTGGCCAGGGACACGGCCGCTGGCACGCTTGGCTCCTCCTTCCTGCGTAAAAAGGTCAGGTCTTCAATTAGCTGCAATGGTATGCATAGACGCACCGTTTGGACCTGCTCCCTGACTTGTGACAAATGAAAGCAGGCCCTACCACAAGGACACCGGCCAAGATCAGACAGCCAAAGGAGCAAAAGAAAGCAGGTAACAAGGTTAAAACGCAAAAAGTAACAGACCTTGCCAAACAGGTGCTCAGAAAGTCAGTGTGAGTACTTTTCACCGTTAATTTCATTTCGCGGTGCAGGGGACTGAACTCAGACCACATACACACTAGGCAAGTGCTCTACCACTGAGCCACATCCCCAGCCCAGGGTGGGGGTGGGGGTGTTTTTAACAAGTGCAAAAATCTCAAAGAAGCAGAATGATCTCAAAAGCCTGTGCTGCAGAGGTGACAGCCCAAACTGCGCACGTGGAGAGCTGGGGGGTGACAAGGATGAGAAGGAGGAGGACATAGGTGACACTACAAATGCTGACCCTTTTACAGGCAGGCTCCTTGATTCCCCTCGAGCCTGGCTTGGCTTTGTCCTTGCTTTTCCTTTGCTAACTCTCAGAGGGAGGCACTACCCTTCTGCCCCCGATGCTTGTGGTGACAGAGGACGCGCCATCGATAGGAAAGATGTCCACGCATCCCTATGCTGGTCAAACGGTTGCTATGTACAAAACTAACTAACACTAATGTGTTCACACAGAGGTCAAGGCATTTTTACCCTCCAGTGTCCCTGCGGCAATAGGTAGGCTTGGACCCAGGAAACACACTCTGCCAACCCTTGGTGCAGATGTCTTCCAGGGACCGCCACGCCTTCTTTGGGTCCTTTTGATCCTAGATTTGTTTGTTTGTCTTTAAAACAGGCTGAGAGCATTACCTGGTTTCTTCTCATTAGGGATAAGGAGCTTTTCTCTCCAGCACACTGGCCCTGGGGAAGTCAATGGCCTCTCCAAGAGCCTGTCTTCAGGGAAGGAACCCTGCAGGCATCATGCTGATCAGGCTGGCCTCCCGTTGAGGACTTTCGGTGCTGCACAGACTTTCCTGCCTTTACCAGGCCCTAAGGTCAGCAGGCCCGCAGCCCTGACCTCTCTCTGGGGATGCCTGCAGAGAAGCCTCGCGAACTGGGGGCTCCTACAAAGAGCTGGCCCAGCAAAGACAGCAATCATGCAAATCCAGAGACAGATCTGCCCTCCTCCCCGCTTTTCAATCTTAAGAGAGGCGGGCAGAATCACGAACCCACTGGAGGGCAGCATCTACTCACTTCTCCTCTGCTGTCCTGGGAGAGGGGATTTTGGGATGCAGCTTCCTCCGCTGCTGAGCCTCCTCCAGGAGGTGCTCATCTTTGGGGAAGATTCCTTCCATTAGGTCCATGGTGGTTCTGATTTTCACGCTGGGATCCAGGATGTCGGCCAAGGACTTATCCTTGCCCACGATTTCCCTGGCCAGCTCCTCGGACTTCAGGTCCTCCGCGGTCTTCTCTTTGGCCTTGGCATAGCTGAGCCCCAGCGGGGAAGCACAGACTTCCGGTGTGGGGGCCGTGGGGGGCCCAGGGGGCTGGGGCTCGGGTGGCCGGGCTCTGGATGGGGCCTCAGTCTCAGCGCCCTGCCGCGTGTACACGCAGAAGCGGGAGTAGCTCTGCTCTGACGTGCTCAGCGTCTTGATCTGGTCCCGCTCCAGCCCGCTGGGCAGCACAGGCAGCTCAGCCGGGCGCGCCAGGCTCTGACGGCTCTCTTTCTCGGGCTGGCTCTCCGAGTGCACGATCTTGATGGGCACCATCTTCACTGTGGTGTTGTTGTCCATCACCCGCTCGATTCTGGAAGAGAAGTGCCAGGCTCTGAAATAGTCCTGCCTGGGTCCACCCAATCAGCAAACACCACCAGGTAAGGGGCACCCGAGAGAAGCCTCCTGTGGGCTCCAGACTCGAAGACCACACACTGACTGGCTCCGAGGGCAAGAGCTGGGTGACTCACTGACACAAGCGTCGGGCCACGCCGGGCGTGGTGGCGCACGCCTGTAATCCCAGCACTTGGGAGGCTGAGGCAGGAGGATCGTTGCGAGTTCGAGACCAGCCTGGGCTACAAAGTGAGCTCAAGGCCAGCCTGAACTGCATAGGAGAGCCTGTCTCAAAAAGACAAAAAAAAGAAAAAAAAAAAAACAAAAACAAAAACAAAAAAAAAGCGTCGGGCCATATTTACTTGTTTTTATCCCAATCATAATGCAGATAGCGACAAGTTCTACCCAGTGAAACTTTTCTAGTAGAGGAGATGTGCAGTGAGGTCTGGATAACCTCTGGAGGGCTTGTATGGATAGGGCTGTGTGTGGCTGAGTGGACTCCAACTCGTGGCAATCCTCCTGCCTCAGCCTCCTGAGTGCTGGGATTACAGGCATAAACCACCATGCCTGGCTAAAGAGACAGGTCTTGCTGCACAGGTGTGGCTGCACAGGCCTGTAATCCCAGCACTCAAGAGCCCAAGGCAGGAGGAGCACAAGCTCAAGGGCAGCTTGGGCTACATAGTGAGTTCAAGGCCAGTGAGTTTAAGACCTCAACTACATATTGAGACTTTGTCTCAAAAAACAACTTCCTTGGTGAAAGGGGTCAAGGAGGCATCTGATGCACTCACAAGGAACTGAGAAAAATGCAGAGAAACTGCCCCGTCAGTACCCCAATGCCT
This sequence comes from Chinchilla lanigera, assembly GCF_000276665.1. Taxonomy (NCBI): domain Eukaryota; kingdom Metazoa; phylum Chordata; class Mammalia; order Rodentia; family Chinchillidae; genus Chinchilla; species Chinchilla lanigera. The sequence continues at coordinate 8,089,029 of NW_004955499.1, read as the reverse complement.
TGCCTAGGACAACTCGGCACAGTGGCTTGGCCAGGCCGTCTGGACTGGCTGTTTGCACCGGACTTAGGGAAGCAACAGCGCCACCTGCTGGTCTCAGAAGGGAAAAAAGAGAGACGCCCAAACTCGGGAACGGGGATGGACCCAGTTTTCCCTGGGTCGAGGGAAGCTGCAGTAAATAAGTAATGAACAGCATTCCTTTCTCAGTGAAATGCTGGTTTTCACCCTTTAACTGGACCACTTAGAGGGACACAGGATGGCTCTAGCTCCTCATCGGGGTGCCGTGCATGTGCTGAAATGAAACGGTTCTCTATTTTCTTCCCTCTCTTGGAGATACACTCAGAGCTGATCTGCTCTACCTGGGCATCCTTACATGATCGACACAATTCCTTCCTCCTGAAAGAGGCTTTAGAAGGTCCACCTCTGAAAAATCTTGCTTAGACACACTGAGCTTAAAAAGCCAAACCCTGCACAGGCATCTTAGGCAAGCAAGAACAAATTAATAAACAAAAACTTCTGCATTCACTTCTTTCTGCACTTAGAAACCCAGATCACCTATGACTGACCATTAACTCTGCTTGGATTTTCATCCTTCCTCATTGGTGGAGAAATCTGATTTCCAATGAAGGAAAGCATAACAGAGAAAAAGTAACAAGAACAAATCTTCCACAGGTTAACATATATCTTTTAGCAGGACACCTTTATTCTTTCTGTCTATCTATCTATCTATCTATCTATCTATCTATCTATCTATCTATCCATCCACCCATCATCTATCTATCCATCCATCATCCACCTATCTATCCATCATCTATCATCTATCCATCCATCCATCCATCATTCACCTATCTATCCATCCATCATCTATCATCTATCCACCTATCTATCTATCACCTATCATCTATCTATCTATCTATCTATCTATCCATCCACCCATCCATCCATCATCCACCTATCTATCCATCCATCATCTATCATCTATCTATCTATCCATCCATCATTCTATCCATCCATCCATCTACCTATCTATCCATCCATCATCCATCCATCCATCCATCCATCATCCATCTATCCATTCATCCATCCATCCATCATCTACTTATCTATCTACCTACCTATCTATCCATCCATCTGTCCATGGTGCTGGGGATGGGATCCTGGGCTGTGCATATGGTAGACGAGCACTCCCCCGCTGAGCTACGTCCCCAGCCTTTCCTGGCCATTTCTAAACACAAACTGATCTCTCACCTTAAAAATGGTCGAGACTTCCACCTTTAAAAGTTGGGTGGAGAGTAAAATACAGGAGATTAGAGCTCACTGCTTCCAGATCACCAATTCATAATCAGAAAACAGGACAGGGGCAGGTAAAGGCAGGGCCTTGCCAGCCTGGCCCGCTGAGGTGATGCACCTCCTCCCAGAGCACAAGCCTCCTGCAGGTCAGTGGACCTGCACTGCACAGTCCAAAGCTCTACAAACACCATGCTGCTATCTGTGGCCCTGCCTGCCCTTCTGGGTCTCCCAAGCTACACAGTGCCAACCAGTGCTAATGATAATTCTGTCCTAAGGGGCCTTGTCTGCCTTCTGCTCACATACTCTCCCAGACACAGAAACCAAAAAACACGCCTAAGAACACTTCTGAGAGGAATCAAACCTCTAGCTTTTGCAGGGCACAATGGCTCATGCCTATAATCCCAGCACTCAGGAGGCTAAGGCAGGACAAGTGAGAGTTTGAGGCCAGCCTGAACTATAGAGGAAATTCAAGGCCAGCCTAGATGAAAGAAAGAAGGAAAGGTGTAGGAGGAGAAGGGCGGGGTGCGGGGGGGAGGACGACACTGGTGGACAGAAAGAGGAGCGTGGTGAAGGGGAGGATAGGGAGCAAGTCCCTGGCCGCAGGTGGTGTGGAAGTTATCTGCGATCCTGAGATCTGGGTAAAAGATTTCACGGAAGAGAGGGAAGATTCTGTCAGTAAGAGAGACTTCCCCTCATCCAAACACACTGTGGTGCATGTGCTCCCGGCCAGCCTTGAACTCAATATATAACCTGGGTTGATCTCAAGCTTGCAGTCCTCCTGCATCAGATCACAGGCATCCACCAACATGCCAATCCCAGCTGGCTTTTAACTTTTTTGTTGTTGTTGTTAAAGCAGGAGGGGAAAAAAGAATATGAAAACACTGGACATTATGTAAACCTCAACTTCACCTAAAGATGTGAAGTGTACACCTTAGGGCGGACCTGATTCTGATCATAAATGTGAAACGATTTAAAAAACGCCACACACCAGGTCTGCAGATACCTGTGGGTAACACAGATATAAATACACTCAGCTCACAGGAAAAGACCAGTCATCCTCAGGGGACAAGGACAGTGAGAGCTCCAGCCTATCACTGGAGTCATGCTTCTCCTCCAGGACTGGCTTTCTTTTGTCTTTTCAACACATGGTCTCACTATGCAGTTCAGGCTGGCCTTGAGCTCACTTGGTAGCCCAGGAGGGTCTCAAACTCACAATGATCCTCCTGCCTCAGCCTCCCGAGTGCTGCGATTACAAGCGGGCACCACCACGCCCGGCCAGGACTGGCTTTCAATCCAGTGTCCTAGGCTGAAGCAAGGTACCAGCCATAGGCCACCCAGGAGAGCTGTGTGAAATCACGCCTGCAGAAAAGGTGTGCACGGGACGCCCCTAGCAGGACAATACCTTGTTGAATGCTCATCATGGATGAGCAGGGGCGGCTTATCCGTCAGCTTCTGGGGGGCAAACTGAGGCGAGGGGGAGCGAGAGGTTTCCATGGCAGACACCTGCAGGTGCTGGAACTTGGAAGAGGGCAGTGCTTCTGGTCGAAGACACGGCGTGTCCTCTTTCACATGCTGGCTGTCACGCTCACAGGCGGTGGCCTTCGGGGGCGCGTCTTGCGGCTGGGCACTGCTAGACACAGAGGGGCTGCAGGAGAGGGACAGGCAGGTCACAGCAGCATTCAGGGATGCAGGTGGCAGGACAGCCGGGTGAGCATCTGCGGGTGTAGCGTCCGGGGCCCTGTGCTTCCGGGGCTCACGTTTGGGGGGCGGAGGTCTCTGCGGGGCTGGTCTCTTGGGGGGCGCGGCGGTACTCACTGGACACGAGTCTTGTCCCTGAACCGGCAGGGGTGAGGGGATACCCTGTGCTTGTAATGTCAAATCTGCAGGCGCGTTCTCCGCTGAGTACCTATAATCTCGGGGCAGGGTCCCTGCTCGACCCCGGCCCTCTCCGGGCAACTCAGGAGCCGTGCCAGACACCGTGGACAGGGGCAGTGCACTCTGCTTCAGCGGGTCCTGCCGTGCCGCTGGACTGGCCTCAGGACATTGGGCATCTGCTTGTCTAGAGGAAGAATAAATAAAAGTCAGCCACAGGTTCCAACAGATACTTTCTCCTTGTGTAGGGGATGGCGACTCTTAGCATACCATTTTAAGATAGAATAATTCTAGTCTTAATGCAAGCCTCAAAGTGTGTCTTGAGAAACATCCCAGAGGGGGTGTAAAAAATTAACTTTGCAGTCCTGACTTATTCCTGGAATGATTCTCCAAAGACAAAGAACACCCGGGCCCAGATAACCACCTATGACCCTGCCTGGGTTTCATCCCTTCCCTGGCCCTAGATAAACATGGTAACCATAAGGAAATGTATGGTTATCTAAAGGGGGACATATAGATCAGAGTACAGAAAGCATGTATCATTGTGGTTGGGCTCATGACCAGAGCCTGACCTGGTCACATGGCACAAGGAAAACAATGTGTGGCCAGGGATACAACATTCCAATCTGTTACCACGGAAACCAAAAACGTATATAAGGTGGAAACAAAGGCAGGCCCATGCCCACTTCCCTGATTTGCAAATCAGGGATGCAGGGTGGCTAGCCTCAAATGAAACCCTGTCTTGTTCTCAATAGAGTCGGTCTCTTGTGGAATACAACCCAAATTTTGCCTTAACACCTGTGTGGGACTAGACCCACATCTTCACAATCCCTCTGAGTCACTTAAAGGAGTTACTTCCATACATGCTTCCCCAGACTTGTCTCCACAATGCAAGGCAGCATTCCTAACTCACATCAGACAACAGGACACCGCCGTAAGTGGTGTGTTACTCAAGGAAGATGAGATATGAATCAAGACACACTCACACATACACATCAGAGGCAGATACACACATACCCACCTACTAGGTTCTTCTAGTTTAAAAAATTGCACAAAACTGTAGAAAACCACATGGAAATTTACAGCTACATTCAGAACTATTTAGTTCAAGTTGCGATACTTTCATATTGCTTCTAGGAAACCACCATATACACTGGGGTATATCTTTTTTACATAAGCCAGAAAGCAATTCATCATAAATTTTTAAAATCCAACAGGGTAGCTGGGGATGCAGCTCAGCGGTACAGTGCCTGTCTGGCAAGCGTAAGGCCCTGGGTTTAATTCCCAGTACAGAAAAAAAAAAAAAATCCAATAAGCATGCTATGATAAGAAAAAGGTCACTTCTTCTGGAAGCAGTTATGACCTGTGAATCTTCTCATGGCACATATGTGCACACACTTACATACATGCGCCCCGCCCCCACGTGTGCAGGCTTCATAGGTGTGCTTATCCATGGCACTGCACAAGTGCATGGGCTCCAACTATGAAACCTGCGCAAGTCAGCCTGCTGCACCTTTGCCTGTCCATCGCTTCCAATGCCATATGAGCACTGGAGTGTACCTCAGTAGAAAAGCACTTGCCTCAGATGCAAGTGCTGAATTCAACCTCCAGAGGGGAGAGCACAATGACTCATCAACAGAATCCTATTGAGGCAGCACATGAAGACCCAGGAGACAAACACAAGCACCAAGAAAAGATGCAACCTACTCAGTAAGAAGCAGAACAGAGGATGCCCCGTCATACCCAGTGCACTGGAGGAGTTACACTCCAGGGCCGGCCACAGGCCTTCAGATGCACCTGCCTCTGACCTCAGGCCTTGGCACCATCTGGAGATGATAGGAGGTAGTCTCAGTGCTACAGATGGGGTCTCTAACACTGGGAACAGAGTGCCTGGTGGACGCCAGTCTTTATGTCCCGGTGTGGGCGGGGAGTGGGTTGTCTCGTCTAGGGTTATGGATGCTCTAGCACAGAACAAGCCCAGGCCTGGTGCCAAGTTCCCCTGCATCTCCACCGCAGAGAGACAGCACAACTGGGGCATGAGACACACCCCCTTCCTTCACCTGAACTCGAGCAACAGGCCCTGGGCCAAGAATAACAAAGACCCAGGAAATCCCAACAGCTCTAGGCCAGGAAGGGTGTGTCAGAACACACAGACGTGATCTATAGTCACTTTTCCTCACTCAAAATTCACTAACGGTTCATACATATGGGCTGCATACCATGTGTAATTATAACCCCGTCAGTTATGGGAAAGGTCATGCGCTCACAGCAGATACAACTGAGATGATTCAGTACTCTGTCAATCAAATCACAAGTGTAATGACAGGCACCTTAGGCAGGGCACACGTTTTCAAATCCAGAAGCCTACGCACCTCTATTCCATTCCTCATCTCCTGGGTTCCCTGTGCCACTTCTCTCCCTGCTACTGACCCTTTTCCCATTTCTGCTGGCACAGACCCACTCATTCTGAGTGCACCTTGCCCTGTTAACTTCCATAAATGTAACCACTCTTTTTCTTTACCATCACGTGCATAACTGGCAACTCTCTGCTTGTTGTGCACAAGAATCGGGAATACATTTCCCAGGAACTCATCATGTATTTTATCAGCACCACCAGACAGAAGAGCTGAGGGGGATACCAATCCAACCCTCGGAGGTTTGATTTCTTGTGTGTATTATTACTCACATAAATACCTACCTTAAAGTTTTATCAAAACAACTCAGATACAACAATGGACGGCTCAGAGGACAACACTCAGTTGAGGAGCTGCCTAGCCACAAGACAGAGGATGACATTAGTACACTGTCAAACTGATGACAGATTCTCCTTACAGCAAGTGGAGGTGCGCCGGATTTGTTTTCCTCCTATTATAGCTCTGAAGCCCAGCATCCACAGACCCATCTAAAGATACCTGGCATCTGCCTGTTATTCAATAGCTACCACACCATATTAACAGAAAATCAAATGAGCTTCAATATGGCATAAAATAAAGTGCCTCTGTTTGGCTAGACACATGTGTGATTTGAAAGGACTAAAAAATGGGGATCTGGGGTGCTGCTGGGCTCGTCTTCCAATCTGTATCTAACAGGCTCCAAGAAAGAACTGTGTAGATGTGGGTAATGATTATGTGTGCATGGGACATAGGTGTGTATGCTCTATGACTGTGTTGTGTATGTTTATATGTGTATAAATATATGCTCCATGTGTGCCTGTGTTGTGTATGTGAAGAGATGTGTGTGCTATGTACACACAGGCCTGCATTCTGGTGTGTGTGCGGAGTGCAGACAGAACAATAAATAGAGTTGAGGGCATCACTCCCTTCCACCCACTTGAGTTTGAAGAGCACCCTAGACGCATAGTCCTTCCACTGTTCTAAGAGAGGTAGAGAATAACATAACAAAACCCAGGCGATCTTTGCTACTCTAGGTGAGAGCACCCGGTGGTAGTCTCCAGGCCTGACCTTCTTCAGCCTCCTCCTTCACCCTACTCAAACCTTATTAAGGGTTCATCAATATGTACTACATCTCATAAATATAATTAAGAGCACAGTGAATTCTGGGACAGACATGCATATTGACAGCCTGTGAGATGACACAGTACCCTGTCAATCATTCCTATCAATCATACTTAGAAACTCAGTGGGAGGCACCTGGGTTGAGGTGCACAGCCTTCAATTCCAAAAGCCTGGCTTATCTGTGCGCTGTGTTCTGTGTGCACTGCACAATGCTTTGTACTTTCCTGTCATCCCGCACTATTTTCTGCTCATGCCCTGTTTTTGCCAGCACGGACCTGCCCTGGGCAGCACGTCCCAAGGTCTCCAATAAATGTAGCTGCTTTCCACTTGCCACTGGGTGTGCACGGGTGCCTGCAATCTACTGCACATTGTACACAACAGCCCGGATTTGACCTGCTAAATTCATCACGCAGGAACGTGTGTGCTGCATAGGTGTCTGTGTTGTGATTATGTCTAGACCTGTGTCTCTGCTTATAGGTATATCCCTTTTCTGTACTTTTAAGGATTTAAAACACAAAAAACAACCTTCATAGCAGGTCCAGAGACAGAGAAAGTGAGAGGAGATGGCTTAAGGATTCTGTGTATCCACCAAGTGCCTGGGCAGGGAGGGAAGCCACACAAAGGAACCCTGAAAGGCAGCTGCATCCAGGGTCCTGGTAATTGATATTCAGGTTGGCTCGCTCATTCATTCTCATGCAAAACATGCTAATGACATGTTACTCGGGAGAGAGCTTCAGCTTGGAGGGGAGAGGTAAGTGAGGCGAGCAGGCTCCTGGCAGCAGAGCTTCGGGAAGCCTGCCTGGCCAGCAGAGCCGCAGTCACTCTCCTCGGTGGACCGGCCACTCAGAAAGGGCTGCCTTTGCTGCTGCCCATAGCTCAACACACTATCACAGGACAGAAACCACCGCCAGGCAAAAAAGTCAAACGCTCTTGAAGTCCACCACCATCGCTCTTATTCAAATCAACATTTCTAATTCTGCTATGAGGGGCACAGCTCCATGTCTAATGCCAGGTTTCTGTATGGGGTGGACTGACAACTGGTGGTCAACTTATAACGCCCAGATGAACTAAGTGTGGTGCTGGGTGTGGGAGGCCCACCTGAGGACTGTTGCCAGCAGCATTTGAGGCAGAACTGGAGAAGAAGAAGAAATAAGGCTGTTGGGAGCAGATAAAGGGCTGTTGGGAACTGGTAGAAGCCGTAAGGAACTGTTGGTTCTTTCGGAGGAGGTTGTCATGCTGGCTTTCCTGATGAACTTGGCTGTTTTCACCCTCCAAGGAGCTCGGGGCCTCGCTGGCACTGAGAATAGCTTCGGTTCACTTTGGGGGAGCGCTGGTCCTCACTTTGAGCATTGCTTTCTGGTTCTGGACAGGAAGATGGTGTACTGCCAGTCTCTTGGAGAAGCTTGTAGCATGGCTTTTCTGATGGGAACTCACCTTTCCTGATCATCGGAGGAGCTCAGGACCTCACTGTTGCTGAGAACGGCTGTGGTACTTTCCAGGGGAGCTCTGGTTCTTACTTTGAGCGTTGCTTCCTGGCTCCAGTGTAGATCCCTCAGCCTGCTAACACAGACCCTTCATCCCACTGGCACAGACTTTCTAGCTTCCACCACTGGCCTTTGTGCCTTCCCGGCACAGATCCGTGAAGCAGGCCTGCATGAGATATTGTTATGGGCTCTGGGCCTCCAGTTGGACTCGTGGGAGGCACTGTTAGGAGCTCTAGGTCTTCAGCGGGACTCATGCAGGACATTTCTGTGGGATCCAGGTATTCAGCTGGATTCCTCAGTCTTAGTGTGTGGAGAGATTTCCTGCACTCTCTTGTATATCATTCTTTGGGTGACTATTATAAATAATCTTATAAATATGTGTCCTGTACTATACTGTTCACCTTGCAAATAAGACCCAAACCAACCCACCGTACATCAGAGGTGGCTGTTTTATGTTCAGACTCTATCTGTTCACCGCACTCTGCCTGGAGGCCCTGGACTCATTTCTCTGGGTCTCCTTTCTGCTCCTGGAGGCCTCAGCTGCCTCAGGTGGCTTCACGCCGGCCAGGTCCTCAGCCCTGCCTGGCTCTCTCCATCTCACTGCTCACCAGCTTCTAAGGTGCTCTCCCTTCTGGCTGAAGCATCTCTGGAAGCGGCACGGAAGGTACCCAGCTATCACACCTGTCACTCTCCACCTCCACCTGCAGCACGGAGACATACCTCTCGCTGGCCAGCACTATCAGTCACTGTGTAGGTCATTAAAGAGAAAAGTTGCATTTTTTTTTTTCAAAACACAAGCAGCTACATCCTGCTCAGTGAAACAACTTGTATGCAAACATCCCCAGTGCAGCTGAACTTTTCTGGACTGATCCAACATCGCTAATTAACTCATCATTGCTTGCAAATGGGGTCTACAATTCCCTTCACCAAGAAGGACCAGGACAGATGAGTTAAGGAAGACACATCACAGGGCCCTCTCTGCCTACATTCTTCCTACATCAGCCATAGGATCTCAGGCTGTTGTTGGTCCAATGCTGATGTTAATGAACTCTAGTGACTGAGGGATCTGTCTAGCTCTACTTGGGGCTCCATGGGCAGGCATTTCCAATCACGCTCCATCCTGGTGTACTAGCTGCTGACATTTGGCCAGCAAGTGTGCCTTTGGAAGCTTCTTTCCTCACTGGTAGATGACCTGGACAGGCGGCTCCAATATGGCGTGGCTATCGGAGTCAGAGATGTAGAAAGTCCATAGAGGGAAGAAGGAGCTCTGTGGCACTCCAATGAGCCAGGCACTGTGCTAAGCACCTAAGACAAAAGGACCTGTGTCTGGTGCAGCAGGTTGAGCTGGGAGGCTGTGCAGGAGGACAGAGCCTCCTGCACATACCACACTGGAGGCAGAACACCCAGGCCCTGGTGTTGGGAAGGGCATCCCCAAGACAGGCCAACCCAGCAGGTTGGAGGTGACTGTAGGTGCCGACAGAAAATAACATTGAGGTGCTTCCTCCTTTCAACTAAATCCTGCAAAATGCTCACTGACACACCATACCAAAACACACCTATCCACCCACATGCTGTCCACAGCAGCAATGGACAGGGCCATTTCTGAATCTACAGTGGCCCAAGAATCATCCTTCAGAGTTCCTGGCCTGCACTGCTACCACAGAGCAAGATTATCTCCCTGGACAACTGGGATGGGACCCAGAGCGACTGCTTTCCAAACAGAGCCACGCTTCCACCAACTGGGAAAGTGGACCATTCCACAGCTCCAGTGTCACCCTGAGTTCCATATTACCAACATGACTTTAGCATTTACAAAGCACACCATTAGCTGTGAGTGTAAGTAAACAGAAGTGAGTTGATAAAGTGTAGGCTTGACCATCAGAAGTCACAGACTGCCTGTCTGCCCTTCTGAGTCACTGGGAGGGCTGATGGGTGCTGAACAACATGGCCCCTACGTCTCTGGACAGAAACCAGATGGAGGGAAGGTCAAGACACCCACCCCACCCCAACCCACCCCATATACAAGTCTTGTAAACGAGCCTCTGGTGTCTGCACGGTCCTTCCCACACCTGGGTAACTCCCAGGAGACACCTCTTTCCTTGGTCAAGCATGCGTAGGAGCACAGCATCCATAAATTCCAAGTAAAGTGGGAAAAAAGGATAGTTGAGTAAGGCTCCAGACCCTGACAGCATCAATCAGCCAGCCAAGCAGTGGGGATCTACTTATCCATATACATGGGTGGGCAAGAACACATCAGAACATTTTAGAGTCTGAGCATCCCAACATCCCACTTTCTTCTCAGCAATACCAATCTATCACAGGACTCCTTAGACCACCATCCACGGCAGGCTAGGGGCTGTCTGGCTATGCTCTGCAGGTACGGTTTCCTGGCATGGAAACAACACAGGTTGAATGCTCTCTGAAATGCTTAGGACCACAAGTGGTTTAGATTTTAGAGTATTAGCATATATATAATAATAAAGTAAGTGATCCTGGGGACTGGACCCAAGTCTAATCATGAAATGCACTTGTAAACACTTGCCTAGCATGTATTAGGCCCTGGCTTCCATCTCCAACAACGCATGCACACGCGCGCGCGCGCGCACACACACACACACGTTTCAAGTTTTGGAGCACTTCAGATTTTTGGATTAGAGATGAGCAATCTGTATTTGCTGAGAGTGAACAGACAGATGTGCTAATGACAACAAAGGACAGAGTTGTTCCCACAAATTCTTCTCAGACTCTGTCCTCCCGCACAGCCTCCCTTTGAGAAAGAACACAAGTACAGAATCGTCCTTAACTCAGCCGTCTCCTTACCCACTCCACTTCCACTAAAGCTCTGCTCTCCGTAGCAATTCCAAACAGGCTCTCCCTCTTGCAGGATTCTTGTGTCATGTGGGAAAAGCAATTACTTTCGGAAAAAAGTTGATGAATTTTATTTCCTCAGTGTCTTCACAGACAGATAAAAAGGTCTGCATCTGCCTTGGGGTTTCATTTTTTGCTTACAGGGACTTAGATGCCAAACAATAATAAAGCTGAATTAGACTGATAATCTAATCCCCTCATAGGGAGGTGGGGGTTAAAAAAGAAATTCCACTTGCAGATGATCTGAGACCAAATTAACAGCCACTGCCTTCTGGAGGGATTAGTGTCCAGTGATTAAAAAAATGCCTAGACCTGAGCTTGTATCTGTGACAACTGCTCTAGTACCCCCTGGGACCATGCTTTCTGGACATATTGTAAGAATCTGTTCCAACTCTTTCTCCCATGTCTGAAAAACCTCCAATGTGGTCCCAAGATTTGTCCAATGGCAGCTGGGATCCGCTCAAACTTTATCAATCAGAAGGCCAGACCTGGGCTAGAGGTTGGAAAGGGAGGGACGAAACAGCTGTGAATCTATTCCCAGGCAAGCCTTGAAGCAATGTGGATGTCAGGCAAGCACAGGGGATCTATGCCTTACAAGCCCTCCCCTCTGAAATTCCTTCCCTCCCACTTCTCTGCCCACTACATTTGAATCTTGGAAGCTATTTTCCTGATGTCTGAATCCTTAGCTTGGCATGTTCCTCCCACTCCAATCATCATCATTTGCAAAAATGAAGACATTACATGCTCCCTGGCACAAGCCCGAGGGAGACCAGTCCATATTCCTCCAGTCACAACAGTTCTTGAGGCCCTAGGCCAGGCCACCTCTTGTAACTGTCCTGACTTCAAAAGGCACGGTGTGTGCAGCACCGCTGGGATTCACATGCACATAGACCAGCACTCCCAGAAGCAACCAAAGAGAGGTCAGTAAGTCACAAAATCAAAGCATTTAAAAGCTCATCATAAACCAGGCGTGCTGGTGCACACCTGTAATCCCAGCACTCGGGAGCCTGAGGCAGAAGGACTGTTGTGAGTTTGACACCAGTCTGGGCTAGAAAGTGAGCTCAAGGCCAGCCTGAACTGCATAGCAAGACCCTGTCTCAAAAATACCAAAAAAAAAAAAAAAAAAAAAAAAAAAAACCTGATCAGACTTCCACCATCACCACACAAATATCTTCCATCCCCTCTCTCCCACTGGTGATTTCAAAAAGTATTTCAAAAAGTGTTAGTATCTGGCCTGCTTTGTAAACTAGGGGATGGCAAAGTAGAGCTCAGGACCAAGTCCTCACTGCTGCCTGATTTTATAAATAAAGTTTTATTGGAACATATTCTGGAAGAACTCAGTCCTAGTGCATGAGAGACCCCAACAGAAACGGGCAGATATAGGTTTGCATAGAGTATGGTCTGTTGCCAAATTTATTGATGAACATGTGGTACCAGGCTGCAACAAGACCAGTTGGATCCTAGCAATATGAGTCAGAAAGAGGGGAATTTTTATAGGCTAGGGCAAAAGTGACTTCATCCTAGCTGGAATGTACCTGGCTTATCTCAAGCTAACACCAGACAGTCGGGTATATGTCTAAGGCCAGCGTTCAGTTATTCATAAAGTTCAACATACCACTGCAAGGGTTTGGGTCATTTGTATTATGCTGGGAAACTATAAGGAAACTGACTAGGGTTACCAAGGGGCAAATATCCAAAAATTAATTGGATAGTCTGTAACCTTAGGCACTCGGGAGGCTGAAAGGGAAGGATCACTTTAGCTCCTGCATCCAAAAGCAGCCTGGGCTATATAGCAAGACCTGCTCTCAATTTAATAATAATAACAGTAATAATGGGAATTGAGAAGTTCCCTCCCCTTTAGCTAGATCTATAATAATGCAGCCCTATTCATTTTACTTTGATAGAGTTAGACCCTGAAGGAGCAAATGTTTTCAGGTGGCTTACCCGAGGAAAACAAATGCACAACCTGAGCATTAAAATTAACATAGGGCCAGGGATATAGCTCCGTGGCATAAGCGCCTGCCTGGCAAGTTCGATTCTTGGTACCTAAAATAAAATAAAATAAAATAAATATAAATATAAATACACTGCAGCTAGAGACACTGTCAGAAAGAAATAGCAAACACAAGGCCAGGGGAGTGCCCAAATAAGGAGGCCTGTGGGTAAGCAGCACACAGTTGTGCCTCCTGCAAGACACAGGTCTCCTGCCAACCAGGGCAAAAAGGGAGGTGTGATGATGTGGGCTTGTGGGAAAGGCAAGCATTTCCAAGCTCTCTACAGAGACAGTTCCACTGCCAAACTCCCTTTGCAGAAGCAAGCAGGATGGAGAAAGTGTAGCAGTCTCCTCTTATAAGGGAGGAACCTCACCGGTGAGCACACATGAGAGGAAGTGACTCACCTGGTAACCGAGCTAGGCTTTAGACATTCACCTTCTGACTTCTCCAACACCACACTACATGCTAATCTGAAGCCCTCTGTTCCTTTTCTTCCTCAGTACCTCTGTCTTTTTTCCAAAGCACTGGAGACTGCTTGTGAGGAAGGACTACACATCCTAGGGAATTCACTCCCCAGATCAGTGCAGGTAGTTGGGTTTCCTGCTGCTCAAACCATAACCAGAGGCCAACAAATATCACGTACTATCTCCATGAGCCAGTGGCCTCTAAAACCCGGAAATGGCTGCAAAAGCCACCAGACACAAGGGCCACAACATGACATTGCCAACACATTTGCAGGTTGAAAAGAAAATCTAGTCCTAACCAGCTACAACTGTGTCAAAAGTACTCAGCACGCTGCATAGATGTGCTTGCAACCTAGATGGCGATGATCAAGAAAGCTAAGGCCCTACAACAGGAAAATGCACGACAGTGTAAACAGTAAGGCACAAAAATCAAACAACATGGCCGGGTGTGGTGGCTCACGCCTGTAATCCCAGCACTCAGGAGGCTGAGGCAGGAGGATCGTTGTGAGTTTGAGGCCAGCCTGGGTTACAAAGTGAGCTCAAGGCTAGCCTGAGCTACATAGCGAGACCCTGTCTCAAGAAGACAAAAAAAAAAGTCAAACAACACATGGCTAACAGATACACTGAAACAATGTGTGTGAAAAATGAAATAACCTATTCTAACAAACCACAGAATTTTTTAAATGCCTAAATATTAGGCTAGGGATGTAGGTCCGTAACAGAGAGCTTGCCCAGCATGCATGAGGCCCTCGGCTGGATCCCCAGCACCAGGAAAAGAAACAAATCTAATGCTGAGAAAATTCTGGGCAAAGCAGGACTTCCTAGGTGATTTTTTTTTTTTTTTCCGGTACCAGGAATCGAACTCATGACCTTGTGCTTGCCAGGCAGGCGCTGTGTCGCTGAGCTAAATCCCCAGCCCCTTCCTAGATGATTGCAGTGTAGAGATGCGCTCTAAAGATGACAACATGGGGACCCTAAATGCCCACCTAGCAAATTCCATGTCTAGAGTTTCATCCTAAGGAAAACAGACATGGAAGAGCACAAATATTTCACAATAACATGTATTGCTGCAGCGTTGCTGATAATTTTGAAATGCTGGAATCAGCCCTGAATGCCAAGTCTTACTCGTGGGAGGTCATATCTTAGAGTGCCACACACAGGCAAGCATTGCAGAAAGGCAGGCTGTACACCATGTGTACAGAGGATTGCATGTGTAAAAACACATCTGTCTTGAAAAATCTCTGCAGCTGGTACACTTCCAAGGTTCTACACTGGAATGGCCTGGGTGAGGGGACTGAGGATAACTTTTAATGTCTTCATGCTGTTTTACAGAACCTCCATATATTCTTAATTTAAAAAAAAAAGGTTTCAATTAGTGAGACAGATTTTTTTAAGAAGGAAGTTGTTAAAAATTGTGTGTCACATCCTAGGATGCTGTAACCCCAGATTAGTGGTTAGGTTTTCATGGCTCTCAAAAATATACATCGAACTTGAAAAATCAAGGGCAAACTTTTGAACTTTAGGGAGCCCACTGGCAAAGCGCATTAAAACCTAATTAGAACAGCATATCTCCATAAATTATGAGAAAATCGCTTGTATAAGGTGTCTGCCTTGTAACACAATTCCATTTGGCCTAAAATTCTGAAAAATGTCACACCTCAGATGATTGCCTGCTTCTTGCCCTTCAGATGAACTATATTTGGAAATGGAACAGAACAGAATTCAGGTATTTACTGCACATTAAAGTTTACTCTGCATACCTAATTACTATAGAAAATGTCCATCTGTAGTATATACATGTACATACATGTTTACACACATACATATGTATGTGTATATGCTAAATATCTTCCTAGAATTTCTCGTTATTCCACCTTTAACAGCATCCAAGTACATTTAAAGAGCCTGCTGGCTAGATTTTCTAATGAAATAATTAAGTAACAAATTAACTGCATGCCAAATCACACCTCAGAGAATCTCATCAGTAAGCTAAACACCTGAGATGCTCTGGCATCTTGTACCATTCTACATTCAAGTCATGATTACCTGTAGGCCCCTTTTCTCATGAGTTACCAGGAACCCGCCAGCTTGACAACCAGTTGTCACCAGATGAAGAATCCAGCCACTTAACCCCAGTTTGCATCACGATAAAGTGCACACAGTATTTAAGTAGTGAGACCCAAGGTATATATGCAGAAAAGCACTGTGAACATTCAAGAATTTTTAAGAAGCGGTCTGTAAAGATTTTTTTCAAAGGTGAATAATTAAATCATTCTTGGGTCTCTTCAGACATCCAGGGAAGTCTGCAAGCCTCCTCCCAGAAATGCCAGGCTGCTAACTTCTATGAAAAGCCAGCTAGAACACCCAGGTGCCTGAGGACAGACGGGTAGATCAAGTGGACACAAAAGACCAGTTTGTTTCTTCCACTGCCTCCTCACACTGAACTCCCCACACTTTAATCTATAGTAAGAAGTAAAGAATTAGAGGTAATAAAGAGTCACGCTAACATATTCCAAAGACCATGTAAAATATCACCTCTTCCAACCTCCAAAATCCATAGGAGGACCTCACAGGAAGAGCCCATCCATACAAAATGAGGGGCAGTTAGTGTGCACCTCCAGCTGAGCAATATGAAGCCATCTAACCTATGTGCTTAACACACACGTCTACCTGTTTCCAGGACTCTGCAAACTTGATTTTGTGTCCACCTCTACGAACGAGAATTCTCCAGCCAGTATTTTTCCTTACGTGGGGGGTGTGTGTGTATAAGAGACAGAAAAAACAAAAGAGATGGCCGAAAAAAAGAGAAAGTATGAAAAATGTTTATTTCTGTATGGCAAAAGAAAATACAGACATGTCCTTTTCTACCACCTTTTCTGCAATAAAATCATAAAAAAACACTGTAGACTACATTCTCAAAGGTCCTAGTCTGCCAAAAAACAGGCCAACCATTTTTGCCAAATCTGTATCAAATCTCTAGTCTTTTATATGATATCGCTCTTTGGCCTTTTGGCTAAGATCAAGTGCAGTTTTTTTTATATGCCATAGTAAAAGGTTATTTTTCATTCATTTGTCTTCTAAATCTTAGAACACTGTATAGGCAGGCAGCAGGGTGCTTAATTATAAAGACTGCCAGACGGATTTCCTTTCTTTGAGCTCCTCTTCTCTTTCTCCTTCAGCATGGAACAATGACTAAACAAGCATTTCAAAATGATACAGTATCTCGTTCCAGGAGTCTGTGCCCGCAGACCCGAGAGAAGCTGTGCACGTGTGTGCAGACACAGCTATGCAGCACTTTCCCTGTGAAAATGGCAGCCCCCTCTACACGCACAAAAGCTGCCTCTCGTGAAGCAAAGGCGATTCAAACATTTAGCAACAGAAGCAAAAATCAGAATGACCTGTTCGTCTTATGACAACATAAAGGGCAACACAAATTTTTTCAAAGGCACCACGACATACAGTAACATCCTTATAGAAATGCATTCCTTTACACTATCACAATCACACCAAAGAGCAAAATGCAAGAACTGGGAAATACTAATAAGAACCACAGTGACTGCAATCCCTTCATGGGAATTTTTCACTGCGATCAGTGGGCTATGTGTGACTGTAGCCACGGAACATTTCGCATGACTAAGAGCACACACTTGATTTCACTCTTTTTTTTTTAAATCTGAATATGGTCAACTCACCGTTTGCTTTCAGCGTCCACACTCAATGCCTCAGGAGACAGATCTCCTGTTTCCTACTGCTGTGGAGAAAGAAAAAGCAAGGCAAAGGGTCTTCATGTGATGCCAGTGTCTTCAAGCGTGCCTGCTTGGGTAAGCCATCTGCAGATCTGACGTGGGGCCTCGGTCCCACATACCAAAGGCTACCAGTCTCGCCAGTACAGACAATGGTGCTGTGACTTCCAGCACCACTATTCCTTTAGCAAACTGTGAAAGCCAAAGCTGCAAAAAACCTGCACGTATCTACAGACACCCATGCATCACAGGCAGCACACCTGTACACCTGCAGAACCCCAGCCCCAGTCTGCACCCAGATCTGCATGATGTTTCACCTTCAGGCAGAACAATCAACAACGAGAATGTTTGCAGATTCTGCCAGATCTTACGCACGCCATTGCGAGTTGACAAGCACCCCCTGCCCTTCAAGTCAGCAGAACAAAAGAGGCATTGAGAACAACAATCCCCTAACAAATACACAAGCATTCTCAAACCACTCGCCCTCGTGGATGAAATGTCTGAGGACGAGCGCCAGAGTCCCCTACCTGCGCCCCTGCTCGCTGCAGTGGACCCGAGCTCACCCAGCCTGCAGTGACAGTGACAGCGATGTGCTCTGCGGACCCAGAGACCGCCCCTCCCCTGCCTCCTGCTGCAACCCTCACATCTCACTGCCTGCAGCGCTAGTCACAAAGCCCCGGTGGCAACAGCTGGTGTGTCAGTGCCGGCTGGCTGGCTGGCTTATGACAGACAGTGCACGCAGGCTCTGTCAACGTTCACCTTCACCACCGAGCAACTGGGCGAAGGGGGGCTGCCAGCATTTCCACGTGGAAGCCCCCAGAGGCTTCTCCTTTCAGATGCCAGGCGTCACGAGGGGTCTTCCTTTTAACACGTTAAAAGCAGGAAACAGAGAAAAGCCTTCCCCACCAATGTCAGGCAGCTGCGTCTGCCCCGGCGCCCTTGAGGATCACAGGCGCATGACACACAGTCCAACTCCACAGCCGTAGTAAAGTTCTAGAGCACATTCAATGGCCTATTTGATGTATGTCTATATGCCTGGGTGATTACACACTCATTAGGAATGTAATCCATCAACCAACCAACCAAGTGTTCCGGAAGTTTTGCAGTGCGCAAGGCCCTTGGAGAAGAAGACAAAGGCGTTCAGCTGACCCTGAATCACCCAATTCATCGCTTCACAATGATCTGCATTGAGGGTCTCTGCACCCCACCTCCCCTCCTAGCGTAACCCAAGACCTTAGTGCCTGGGCCCTGCACAGGAAGCAGCCTCCCCCGCCGCTGCCCCTAACAGCCCCTTCCCACCCTCCAAGTCCTGGGCTTAGCCACTCCCATTAACCTCCTGCAACCCACAGCTCATGTCCTGCTCACTGCCCTAAATAGAACACACTACTTTTCAGCCTCCATCGCATTACTGTTTTAGTAAGAATAACTCTGCCCCCCATCTACTCGACAGTAAGCACTGTTATATCCATGAAGCATTTAAATTAAGTCTGCGAGAAAGGTTGCTATGGATTCCCCATCATCCAGGGACGTGAGGTCAGCAAGCTTTGGTGGCCTGACCCAGTCACAGTGAGAAGCAAAAGGAGGATCAGATCCAGTGTCTTCGACTCTGAAGCTCACCATTCATTCCAGTATTTTTCATCTGCACATGTTATTTTACCAAGTACATGCTGCTGTCGCCATCAGAGGTGGCCAGCTAAGATTCCTCTGGTTGCCCCCCGCTACGCCCTCCAAGCCCTATTCCTGTTAGGCATCGTATACCTAACGGGAATCCAGTGAGGTCCTGGTGATCAATTAAACGTTTAGTTACACCAAACTTTCTAAACGTGCATCCTATTATATATCGATGCTCTTCAACTCAGAACCACTGATAAAACCACTGTAAATCGAAAATACTATAAACTGAAAATGCCTTCAATACGCCGAATCCACCAAACATCCTGGCTCAGGGCCACAGCACATGCAGGGTATGGAGCATTTCCCTCACCAGCAAGGAGATGACACCTAGAAACTTCGACTGGCTGCCTGGGATGTCAAGAGAGCATCTTACAGCAGCACATCGCCAATCTGGGAGAAGACCAAAACCCAAGCCTCAAAGTTGGGTTTCTCTTGAATGCACACACGTTGCCTTCTGCACTGTCGTAAAACTGAAAACTACTGAGTGGATCCATCGTAAGTCAAGGACCATCCTCTTTCCTCTTCTTCCTCCCTCTTTAGCTCCTGTTCTGCTCCACCACATAGTACTTGCATGACACACTGCTGTACCACAGGTGCAAAAGCAATGGGTGCAGTCCATCATGGACCAGACCCTCTGTAACTGTAAGCCCAAACAAACCTTTTCTCTTTTAAGAGCTCTGTCTCAGGCATTTCTGTTATAGTGATGAAAAGCTAATAGTCTGTCACAGTTAATGAACCAATACTGATGTGTTAACAGTAACCAAAGCCAAAGTTATCCAGACATTCTCTTTACTTAACGTTCTTTTCCTGTCCTAGGACCCACCAGATATCACCACATAGCATTTAGTCATCGCGTCTCCTTAAGGTCCCACTTGGTGCAACAGTGCAATCAACTGTGCCCACCCCCAATTCCTGTCAGTATTCCTGTTAAAAAGTACCCTAACCCTATTGGCAAAAAAATACACCTGAGGCTCAGTGGAACAGATCAGAAAATGCAGACACAACTACAAACACTCTCAGCCACCCTATCTTTGACAAAGGGGCCAAACACGTTCACTAAAAGAAAGACAGCCTCTTTAATAAATGGTGCTTGAAAAACTGGCTTTCCACATGCCAAAGACTAAAACTAGTCCCACGTCTATCACCATGCACTAAACTAAAATCAAAATGGATCAAAGATCTAAATATTAAAGCAGAAACACTAAATCTACTGGAGGAGAAAGTATGCAGAAATCTTGAAGACATAGGGATAGGCAGGAAGTTTATGAACAAAAACCAAACTGCACAGGAAGTACTTCAAAGAATCAATCTCATCTTATTAAAAAAGATTTGCACTTCAAAAGAAATTACCAACAGAGTAAAAAGAAAACCCACAGATTGGGGAAAAAAAATTTAGCCAACTGTCCCTCAGACAAAGGACTTCTATCTAGAACACATAAAGAATTGAAAAAAAATCAGGCCACCTAAATTCTAAGACCCAACCCAAAAATGGGCATCTGAGATGAACACACACTTCTCAGATGAAGAAATACAAATGGCAAATAAATATATGAAAAAAATGTTCAACATCATTGGTCATTTGAGAAATGTAAATTAAAACAACACTGAGATTCCATCTCACCCCAGAAAGGAAGGCTATCATCAAGAAATCAATCAGTAACAAATGCTGGTGGAGCTCCGGGGAAAAAGGAACCCATCTCCACTGTTGGTGGGAGTGTAGCCTGGTACAACCACTGTGGAATTCAGTGTGGGGATTCTTCAATATACTATGACTAGAGGTCCCATCCGACTCAGCTATTCCCTGTGTGGGTATCTTCCCAAAAGAACTAAAAACATCGTACCACACAGATATATGTGCACCCATGTTTATAGCAGCACAATTTGGCATAGCTAAATCTTGGAAAGAACCCAAATGCCCATTCACCGAGGAATGGATAAAAAAGATGTGGTATTTTTACACAGTGGAGTACTACTCAGCTATAAAGAA
>NW_004955499.1:8051689-8067891 GCF_000276665.1 Chinchilla lanigera | reverse complement strand
ATATATATATATATATATACACACACACACACACACACACACACACACATATATGTGTGCATGTATGTACAGGCACAAGATAGCTAAGATAATTGTAGTACTAATTTCTATTAGTTCATTGAAAGGAATACTTTGTGCTTATATGGTTTCATCAATTTTTCACGCCTATATCTTGTGATCTGGGCAACTACTTTGAAGATAACAATGTGCAATATAATAACTATTGTTAATTTCCTATTATCTTGTTTTGAAATTCTGTATCATTTTTACTGATTTTTTTTTTCTCTTTAAAATAAAAAAAAAAATACCCTAACCCTCAAAAAGAAGGAAGTAGGAGATGGAGGCCTATGGGAGGAGATGAGATCATGAAGGTAGAGCCTCATAGGAGGAATTAGTGCCCTCATGATACAGAGACTGCAAAGAGCTCCATCCCTCTCTCACCGTGTTAGGTCACAGAGAAAGCACCAGGTATGAACCAGGAAACAGCCTTCACCAGTCCCTGGATCCACCACAACTCAAGCTTGAACTTCCAGCCACCAGCCGTGAGAGAAATAAAATGTCTGGTTTATAAGCCACCAAATATAAGGCATGAAATAAATAGCCTAAATAGACTGAAACAGATGATTTCTCGGGCTGGCCTTGCTTTCGATTCTCTTGCCAGTTCTGAGGAGGAATACTCAGGCATTTGGTAGCAAATCCCTCAACTGGGAACTGTGACTTTTTTTCTTCCTGTTTCTGATTTGAGTAGGATGATGAATTTGGGATGAAGAGACCACGGAGGGGAAATATTGTTGTTATTATAAAGATCATGCTATGAGCATGTTCATCCAAGGTTGACACTGACCTTGGCTACCTGGTGAAGAATTTCTGTGCAAGACAGACTGATCTACTTTGCATTCATTAATTTATTCAACCATTTCTGTATAGGTTAGGGGCCCATGAATCTACTCCACACATTAATCCACTACTACATTATTTCATAGCTCAAATTGTTCTGATTTTGGTCACTGCTGGTTTGGGTCCCTCTAACATAGCCTTGTAATCACTGTCAGGTCTATTTGCGTGTATTTGCGTGTTCTCGTCCTTCTTGGCACCATGGGCTGGCCCATCCGGCTCATCTCTATTCCCTGCCTCAGTCTCAAGGCAGCCGTTCCCCCAGCAGCCCTATGGGAGAAAAGTATCAGGCACCAAGATCCATGTGCTGCCTACATCATAGGAATGCATTCTGAAAGGGGACCTTTCCGGCATAATTTCAAAGACAAAGCACTTTTTTGACATCCAGGTTTGTCACTGGGTTTTCATATACCTACATTTCTTGGAGCAACACATAATGATCACAGTTCAGAAGACATTCAGATCTTTCTACAGACGTTGTAGTATTAATGCTATTAAGGCTTAAACTGTAAGTCACGATGATAAACTGCAGCTGGGCCAGGGATATAGCTCAGCGGCACAAGTGACTGCCTGGCAAGTGCAAGGTCCTGAGTTCGATTCCTGGTACCAAAAAAAAAAAAAAAAAAAAAAATTCAGTGCACCTGAATCTGCTTTTACTCAACACAAGACACGTGTGCCCTTGAAAAATTTTACACCTAAAAAAGCATGGAACGGAGTAACCACCTAGTACCTCACATTCCCCACAGAACTCTCCTGCCTCAACTCTTCCACAGTCCTGGCAAAGCCTTGTACACCTTCCCGTCATCTCCACAAACTGAGTGGCATCTCCAGCCCTTGCTGTCCAGGGACAACCCTCCCTAACCCACCCCATCACTCATGTAGCCAAGCGGCATTTCCCCAGGGGCCTCATGCCGGGAGGAAGTCACGGCCTCCTCCACTCAGGTGAACTAGGCAAACTTCCCAGTTCAACAACCACACCAGAGACCAGAAGAGGAAAATGACAGGGAAATAAATGGCTATCATGCTGCAAAACAATCAAAAAGCAGTATGAGGAAGCCTCTCTGAAGACATCCAGGCAAACCTCCAGACAGCTCCATGTTCATGATACAAGCACACTCCTTTAGGGAGTGTCCACTCCTTACAACCCTGGACTAAACCCCATACGGCTGGCAAGCCTTTTCCATAAAGGGACGCAGTCAAATACAAAATCTTTCAGTTCTGGTCTAGGAAGCCACATATACTCCAAGAACTCAAGTCTGCCATTTATAGCGAAAAAGCAGCCACAGCAATCTCTGAGCAAATGGGTGCCAAGAGGACTTTATTTACAAAAACATACCACGGGCCAGATGTGGCCTGTGGGCCACCATCCCCACCCACACTAAACCAGCATTGCACAACCCCTTCTTCTGCTGAGTCATCTGCTTTCCTAAGACTCAAAGCCAGTGTGCTGAATGGGGCTTGACCACATTCCTCCAACTACGGAAGAATGAGTTCAGCTGCCCCATTCACCTCGTTCTCCAAGTGAACCTCCCTAACGGCCATCCATGTTTTACAGCTCTGCACAACCAGCGCGCTGAAGGAGAGGGTACCAGGAACCTCACAGGCAGATGGTTCCAGGGGATGTGTAGGATTTGCTTGGGAGGACGACAAGCAGGAGGGAACTCGGCATGGATACAGCGGTTACCAGGGGAGCAGAGGAAAAACCCACCGGGAGGAGATTTTCTATCAAAGACTCAGCCAACTTCATAGGACACTGTGGCTCCACCCAAGTGCCTAAGTAGGGCCCAGGGGTAGATCTATCGGCGCAGAACTGGTAGGTGGGAGGTGGGAGGCAGAGCAGGCTACAGGACGCACAGGAGTGCTCGAAGGCAGATAGCAGGCGAGTCCTGCAAGCTGCTCTTCCCAGCTTGGACTCAGGCAGAGCTTTGCATTCGCTCATCTCAGTTCCTCCCTTTGGGAGTGGTGGGGAGAGAGAAAAGCTGCAAAGCAAGAGAAAAGCCTTGTAGTTGCTGGGTGTGGTGGGCAGTGCGTTATTGTGCCCAGCTGATGGAACACTCAGCATTGAGCCCAAGCAAGAGCTCTTACCGGGCTGACGGGAGGGGCAGCCGAGTCAGGAAGAGGCCGGCTCCCAGCGCAATGACGGCAAAGAAGTCACATCAGGACCCAAGCGCTCACCATCTGATCCTGTACCAAGTTTGCTAGCCTCGGTGCTACAGGCTCTTGGCACACATCTTAAATTAAAAAGGCATTTTCTTGTGCAATCCCAGCGCTGAGATTTGTAAAAAATTAAGATAAAAATTTATGTGCCTTAAAATTCACCCCTTGAAGAGGTGAAGCGAGTGCACGGTTTTTAGTTACGTTCACAATTCGTGCATGCGGCACTATTAATTCCAGAACACTTCATCACTCCAAAGGAAACCCCAGCTCCATGCCGTCTCCGCCTTCTCCCTCTTTCCTCGGCCCCTGGGCAAGCACAAATCTACTTTCTGTGGGTTTGCCTATTCGCACAGTTTACAGAATTGGAATCATACACTACGTGGCTCTGATTATTTTTTATTATATTGTTACATGTTGAAATATAAAATCGGTTTTATTTTGCTCATTTTTATAGCTCTTTGGCTATGCACCACAAACAAATCTGCAAGTTCAGTGCGGAAACTACAAAGCCAATGTTAGTTTAATGGGAAGTGTAACAGATCTCTGGCCAGAGTATGCGGCGATGCTTGCGGCTCCAGCTTACCTTGGTTTTCTGGATGCCACAAAAAAGATTCATTTCATCCACAGCTTTTCTTTTGACTAATGGGACACAGAGCTCAGCTAACGGAGGTCCCCGATGCAGAGGAAGAGCAGTTTCTGTGGGAGCCCGGTACTTATCCCTTCTTCTCAACTAGGGACCATCATGCTACGACCAAAGACCAGGACACTGCCATGGCTCATGAGTCACAGCCATGCACACCTTCTAGGACGGTGACGGCGAAGCTTTCAATGCTACACACAGCCTGCAGCAGCACGCATGCCATAGGTCCCCCACCACTGCTGTGATAATATAAATTATAACTATAATTAAGTATTTCTAAGTACCCAAATGGGCACCTCTGGACGACAGGAAAGTGTCTTTGTAAACAGATGACCCAAAACTTACTGCCGAATGACCAAACACAGTACAGACACAACACACATATAACATGCATGCTCGATCACGGATGGATTCTGTCTAATAGGAATCTTCCTAATCCAGTCCTCAGAGTGTTCGAACGGCACTCTTATGACATAAAGAAGCGCTTTCTGAGTCTTGCTGCCTGCGGTTTTTCATTGCTTCGGTGTGGACCCCCATTCTCAACTGTCATCATTTTTGTTGCCTGTCCTGTCTCCTAACTCTTCAATGAACACCTGAATTAACAGAAATTTAGTGGGGCCCAGCCCGCAAGAAGTCACGACTTGGGGGAAGAACTCATGGGGTAAAATCGCTGAGGGCCGTGTTGCCCGTGTACTCAGAGCAGAATACACAGACAGAAACTGGGCCCTGCTGCTGGACGTGAGAGACCGGGGCCAGCGGTTCCATCGAAACAGCAGTCCCAAGAAATTCAGGCTGGGATGTGAGGTGTGCAGAGTTACGGTGATGGTCCAGGAGAAGATGACACGATTGTAAGATTACTGTACATGAGAAAATAACACAGCCCCTAAAAATAAGCCCTACTGTACCTTCTCCTAAAATAAGACTCTGACTTATTTTGGGGGAAAAACAGTATATTAATATTTTTAAATTTTTTTTTCTTCAGCCTTTTAAAACCTTTTTTTTTTTTTTTTTTTAATTCTGAAGCAAGGACTTGCTAAGCAGCTCGGGCTGGGCTTGAACTCTGGATCCTCCTGCCTAAGCCTCCCAGTCTACTTACGTTGAGAATAAAGTGATACACAAAACTCATTCCCTTTTTATTTCAGATGTGTGGACTCTTGAAAAACTGAGTAAGTTAAACAGATGTCTTATACTGTATTAACTGCAAGAATCCACCAACTGCTGAAGACACTGCGTCTGTGGGATGCCATCGAGCTAAGCAGAAGAATAAACATACTTCAGCAGTGACTGACTATGAAACAGGAAGAGGCTTACACGTAATGAAAACGTTCTGGAGCTAAACAGTGGTGGCTGTACAACCTTATAGATGTACTAAATGCTCCCAACTTGTACAAGTTAGAATGGTAAGTCATACGTTACGTGGACCTTACCATTTAAATAAATTTACAATTTCACTTTCAACAGAGGGGGACAGAAGCAAGCCATGTAGAACAACTTCGTAGCTAAGTAGAAGGGAATGTGACCCTACACCTACAATGTGACCCTACATACCTACAAAGCCTGGGAGTCTCAAGAGAAGGCGGGATACTTAGTCCTTCTGCTTGTCCTGGGAGAGATACTAACCTTGGTGGCCTCTGATTCCCCAACCACTGTTTCCACCCAAATGCTAACATACACAGAAAGTAGCAAAGAGAACTTGTTGCAGATCACCTTCCTCTCCCGAAACAAAGCAGCTGCCTGCACTGGTTTTTTTCTGGTACCGGGAATCGAACTCATGACCTTGCGCTTGCCAGGGAGGCGCTGTGCCGCTGAGCCAAACCCCAGTCCCCAGCTGCCTGCACTGGAAGTCTGCTCTTCGACCTACCAAAAAGGCTGGAGGGATCTACAGGAGATGATGGGTGTCTGCGTTCTCAGGTGCATTTCTGGAGAGAGGTAAAAGACAAAGAACAATACTGTGATGGGCAAAGTCAACCAGGGTCAACTGACAAGAGTGAAAGCTTTGAAAACTACAGTCTGTGAAGGTCGTGGTGGCACATGCCTGCCATCCCAGCACTCGGGAAGGCTGAGGCAGGAGGATTATAAATTCAAACCCCGCCTGGGCAATTCAGAGAGACTCCATCTCAAAAAGAAAACAAAGGGCTGAGGATACAGCTCAGCGCAAAGGCCCTAAAGAAGTCAGCGGAGAAGAAAAGGGATCAGGACAGAAAGAGCAGAGTTAGTTTCTACCATGGAACTGACTAGGGTTCTTACCTGGCTAGAAGCGGGGTTTTCCCCAGGGCTATAGGTTCTCCTGGGAAAGACAGCACCACGACGGAGCCCGGAAGTCACAGAAGGGACCCAGGAAGCACACACTTCCTTGCCCAGCCTCGGAGTTACTTGCTGGAACTCAATGGGTATCGCACTTCGTTCTTCCCTCAGCAGGGCATCCCATGCAGCTCCCAACGCTCACCCTACCTTTCCGTGCGGCGTGCCGGGGAGGTCTGGCTCCCAGGTCATACTCTCTGCCCTAGCTCCAAATAGCCCCAAACGCCGCTTCCCCGGCACTGCGGCCTTCCAACACTTCCTTCTGAATCACGCGGTCTCATGACCAAACTGACAAGTCAACAAACCTGCAGCTGCCTGTCCCAGCTCTGGGACTGTGAGGTCCAAGGGGGCAGAAATAGAAGCGGGGGGAATGGACTGTAATTGCAAATGAAGACAGAGAGCACCTCTGCTGCCGGGTGCAGGGCGGGCAGTGCTGGCTCTGCCCCAGAAAAGGCGGAGCTCGAGTTCTGCCTTCGCACACAGCGGAGTGTGGGCTCCATAATTACCCGGCAGGGCAGCGCAGTTTGGAGTGGAAAGTCTCAATTGCTCCTGAGCTAATTGAAGGCCAGGGGAGGAAATGTCTGCCCTGAAGCAACCAACACAGTGCAGAACTGCATGATAATCTCTGTTACTTATTTTGAAACCTACTTGGCAGAAGCTGGTCTGGTAAATGAAAGAAAAAAAAAAAAATTCGCCTTCACGTTAACCTCTCAAGTCACCTCCCAGGGAAAACAAACATCAAGAGGTCTATTCTCAGCTTGGTCTGGCCCATCAGTTTCATAATGAAGCAAGCCTGTCCTCAAGATGGGCTTCGCATCTCATCCGTACGCAGTTTCGCGGCTGTACTAGGATTTAGGGTATCTTCTCATTCTCCCTCTCCCGGCCTGAGGTCAGTGCCAGCCCCTTGGCACCGGACAGCAGCTCCCACAGATGGAACAGAAGCTCCTGGGAGAAGGCAGAGAGGAAGAACGAATCCTACCAGCACCCCCTGCCTTGGGCCAGCCCTGGGCTCCCCTCAGCTCATTTCCAGAGCCTCCCAGGATGCGTACCTCAGAATGCGCTCAGACTTGAGGTGCCACAATCAAACTACATCTCAGTTTTCCTACAAGGTTTAAAGTGCAACACTGGAAAACAGGTCCACGTTACTGGACTGCCTCTGAAATGTGTGTCTTCTTGATTCTAAACCAAGGGCAGAATGATAAAGGCAGGCCCATTCCACTTCTTAGCAGGTAAGCTAAAATCTTAGTAAATATCTGCACACCCAGAGAACGTACCACCATTGGATTACTATTCCCCGTCCTCAAGGACTGCATGGTAGCACATGCCTGTAATCCCAGGTACTCAGGACGCTGAAGCAGGAGGACTGTAAGTTCTAGGCCACCTTGGGCAACTGAGAAAGACCTTGTTTCGAAATAAAATAAACAGAGCTGGAGATGTAGCTCAGTGCTTAGTTGGCAGTGAATAGGGGCTAAGTACTAAGGACTAAGGACTGTGTGAGGCCCTGAATGCAATCTTTAGTACTAGAAGAAAGAAAAAGGAATAACTCAAGAAAGGTTGAATTCATTGACCAGTCCATCTATCCATACCTATTCATCCTTCCATCCATCTGCCCACTCATTCATCTACCCATCCACCCACCCATCCTTCCATCCATCCATCCATGCAACCACCCATTCATGCATCCATCCACCCATAAGCATCCACCCATCCATTCTTATGCCATTCACCCATCCACCCATTCAACAACCCATCCACGCATACAATCCACCCATCCTTCCATCCATCCATCCATCCATGCAACCACCCATCCATGCGTCCATCCATCCATCTATGCATCCACCCATCCATTCTTATGCCATTCACCCATCCACCCATTCAACAACCCATTCATGCATACAATCCACCCATCCACCCACCCACTCATCCATCCACTCATCCACCCACTCACCCACTCATCCATCCATCCATCCACCTATCTACCCATTCATCCATCCACCCATCTATGTACCCATTATCCATTCAAACATCCACCCATTCACCCACCCATCCATGCATGCATCCATCCATCCACCCACCCACTCATCTATCCATCCATCCATCCATCCATCCATCCACATACCCAGCCATTCATTTGTCCACCCATCTACGCCGCCAGCTATCCACCTGAGGACCACTCATCTATGTGTTTACTTGTCCATCTATTCACCAACCAGTAGTATACCCATCCAACCAACCATTTATTTAACTTAGTTCTTCTGTGCAGGAACTATGCTAGATACAAAGCTACTCAAATCCTGGTCTTCCAGGAGCTCCCAGAGATAAAGAGCACAGCAAATGTGTCCATGATGTGACTATAAGAGTCATCCTCCTCCTCATGCCATGGCAGTGTGCAGAGCATCCCACTGTTCCCAGTGTAGCCCACACCCTCTTGGAAGGTAAACTCTTAAAGCGGGTGTGTGTGTGTGTGTGTGCGTGCGCACATGTGCATGCACATGTATGTAGGTAAAACAAGATCACGAATGCAAATTGTCTGGTGTCCTTAAAGGAAAAGTCAGGACACACACACATATCCAGAGGGACAACCAAACACATGAGGAGACAGGGAGAAGTCAGCACCCACAGCCAAGCAGAGAGGCATCAGGAGGAACAACCCTGTGTACATCTTGAACCCTGACCTCCAGCCTCCAGGGCTGCCCGGGGTGCAGTTACAGCTGCCCTAAGAGCCCCAACACCAGATGCCAGGACCCCCCGTCAGCAGGAGGAGGCATCTGCAAAGACACCCTGAGCTTCAGGGTCAGGTGAAGAACCTCGGAAAGCTGTCAGTGCTGCTGGGAAAAGCCCTTTGAACAGGTAAGATGGGAACAGGTAAAGCAGGAGCTCAGGGTGGGACTCGCTATAGGTGAGCAAGTATCACTGGATCCACTCCCTGAGGTTCAGGCTTATTGTACCCCAATTACCACTTGTTTCTCTGTAACTCAACCAGAGGTCACAGCACCTTCTTTTCCAACTTCTGCTGGGTGCACCATGTAACTTTTTTTTTTTTCAGTACTGGAGCTCAAGCTGAGGGGCTTACACACGTGAGGCAAGCACGGTACCACTGAGCTACATACTTGGCCCTTTTCATTTTTACACAAGGTCTCCCTGAGTTGCCCATGCTAATCTCCAAATCTGTGATCCTCCTGCCTCAGCCTCCTACACCCAGCCTAACTTTTTGAGAGTTATAATTCTGTGTCATCCCTTCAGGTATAAATATCTGCATCATTCTCTCCCAACCTTGAACCTCAAGAAAACGTTACCTCCACTTGACTTGGATGAAAACCAGCAAACACAGTAATTCTGATCTCACCATTCTCCTGTTATTCCAATGGAATGCAACCAAAAAAATTTATTACCCCACATCAGTCACCAGATTAGTAATCTACTCATTATGCAGTCATGTGTACTTTAAACTTGTGTGCAGCCCTGGGTATCTTTCATTCTCTGTATCACACACTGTTTTTTGGTGAACAAAGAACCATCTTTTGCCCGCCTTTTCATTTCTATGAGTCTCACACTTCGTCGTTGAAACATAATCTTTCTTGCTGATCCCTCGGAAAATGCAACCGTCCCCGGGATAAGTTGAAAAGGACTTTTTAACAGTTGTATTGCAGAACTTCACTGAGCTTTGCCACGCTGAACACACACACACACAATTCTGAAAATTGCTGGCTTTGTACCTCAAATGCAGAAAGCTTCTGGAACTGATGTCTTCACAGTAGAGGTACAGTTTGCTGGGGGACACGGCCATGCTAAATAAAGTACATGGTCCCTCCTCCTGTCCTCTGGACCCCTTCAGTATGGACAGTGTCCTACACACACACACACACACACACACACACACACACACACACACGTTCATTCTTCCTTTCACAGTGACATTCTTATGCAGAATGGAGGAACTAACTGTCAGCCCCAGCATGCGCCCTCTGCACGTGTACCCACTGATGGTGCAGGGCGGTGTGCACAGCCTACCTCGTGGCCCAGGCTACCACGCCCCAGAACTGCAGCGGCGCCTGGATGCCGGCTTGGCAAACAGACCACAGCTGGCACTTGGCACATGACTTAGTGCAAGCCCACAGGGACAGAGCTGGAATTGTGCCCCGCAGGCACTGTGGAGTTTTGCCGGGGGATTATTCACCAGCCTTTCCTACCCTTGGGCTTGTTGCAGCTACACAGCAAGTTGAGCAACTGCAGGACCTTCTACACAGGCGCACACTGGGCACCAAACCTATCGCCTCAGGATCCCATAAACAGGTCTACTTTCCCGAAAGGCCAGTAGCATTCAGTTTAAACCCAAACGGAAGAAAACCCCATTCCGGAAGGCTCTTGAAAGTAAACACCTAGCTTGGTGATTTCTGCAGTGGACCCTTGAGCTCCGAGGTCAGTGTTTGATTTGGACCCCACACCAACTGCAGCAGGGTCTGGAGGCAGCAGCAGAGAAGAATTCCTCACCCAAGACTCTGGCATACACACACTTCCTTCTGTCAGTCCCCTGCACTCGAAAAACAAGATCACACCACACCCTCTTCAGAGATGCATGCTTATCCCGACCTACACAGGGTGGGAACAGCCAGGGAACACCCTGTGTTTTGCCTAAATCCCACCCTCGCAGCAGAACTGTGACGTGTGGGATGCTTCAGGATTACAGCAGGCATGCTGTGCTGTGATACCCGGCTGACACCGCCCGCACTTCCTGCTTCTCTCTAGGGAGTCAACTGACTCCACTTCTATTTTAAAGTTTAAATGAACTCAGTACATAAGTCCAAATTAGGAAGGTTGGCCCTGTCCCCTCCAGAGTAACGATCCCGCATCCCAATTCCAAATCGGAAATACTCAAGCTTCACTCCCATCAGGACAAACTCAAGCATGTAAAGCCGGACTCTCCGTTTCCTTCGCAGAAAGTGTCTCTCGCTGCAGAGAAGACACAGCAGCCACTTAAAGAACCCTAACTGTGACAGCGATGATTCTCTGGACAGGACAACCAGGCACAGGGTCTCTGCTCAGAAGTGCAGGGTACGACAGTGCCTGAAATCATGCCCGGTCACTAGCTACTTGGGGTTTGGGAAAACCAAGACATCTGAGCACGGTAAGCCAGCACTCACTCCCCGCCCCCATAGAGCAGCCCAAGACACCTCTACAGTGACCCCAGATCCAAATGTCACCTACCTCGGAGTGGAACGTGCCTCCCGAGCACGGACTGCAGAGGGAGGAGCCTCTCTGTGCCCACCAGGGTCCCCTGACTGCCTTCGAGGTTCGACAGGCAATTCCTGCAAAGGACAGCAGCATGAGACACCAAACCCTCAGGCTGCCTTCCTGAGACATATGTTATTATGAAAGCCCTCAATTTGTGGGTTCGCCTGTGCGCCCGCGCCTCAACGCCAGTGACGTGTCCCGCCCGTTGCACTGTGTGCAGGCCCAGCCCCTTTGGCTCCACCACCCCTCTCATGCAGACACACGATCCAGGACCCCAAAGACACTTCTCCTCCAGGCAGGAACCAGCTCCTGCCTACAGCCTGCAAGCCCACATGACACAACCAGGCAAAAGAAATCAAAGAAAGGACAGCTGGTCACAAGCCACTGCGGGGGACCTCCTACCCCAGGCCTTGTCGGAGGCTGGAAATCCGCACTCTCAAGCAAGCAAGCAGAGAGCCCTCACAGGTCACAGGGAAGGGGCCATAAGTAAGAGAGAGCAATGGCAGAAACAGCTCACACAGGGTCTGCAGCACCAGAGGTCATTAGCCAAATGGGCAGCTGTCTTTCCCTGCACAGGGTGGACATACTAAAGCCACTACTAGCCAGGCACTGTGGAACATGCCTGCAATCCCAGCACTCGTGAAGCTGAGGCAGGAGAATCACAGGTTGCAGCCAGCCTGGGGTACACAGTGAGTTCAAGTCTTGCCTGAAGGATGTTAAACAAAGCCTATCTCGAAAAACCACCACTGAAAAAAAGAGAAAGAAAAACCACCACCACCAAAAGGGGAGGCATCTATTGGTTCTTTTATCAGAAACCGAGTGACTGTATCTACTGGCTCTTTTATTAGAAATTGAATCTACGACTGTAGCAGGATTTCTTTCTTTTTCTTATAGAAATTTACACATGCAGATGAAACAGGCAGAGGGACAGGAAAAGGGAAGAAAAAGAGAGAAGGGAAAAGGGGGTGAGAGCAAGAGAAAGAGAGACCACAGAGTTTAAAGTAAGGAAAAGAGTATGCATGTTCTACAACACTTTAACTGTCACCATCAAAACTGTCACCTTAAAATAGTGCAACAGTGTAATGCATGGTTGTTTTTTTTTTTTTTTTTTTTGAACAGGGTGTTTTGCGGGGGAGTTTGGGGGGGCTTTTTTTTTTTTTTTTTTTTTTTTTGAGACAGGGTCTTGCTGTGTAGTTCAGGCTGGCTATATTTTTTTGTTTGTTTGTTTTTGTTTTTGTTTTGTTTTGTTCTGTCTGTTTGAGATAGAGTCTCACTATGCAGTTCAGGCTGACCTTGAGCTCACTCTGTAGCCCAGGCTGGCCCTGAACTTGCAACGACCCTCCTGCCTTAGCCTCCTGAGTGCTGGGATTACAGGCGTGCACCATCATGCCTGGCCAGGCTGGCTTTAAACTCACTATGTAGCCCAGGCTGGCCTTCAACTCATGGCAATCCTCCTGCCTCAGCCTCCCAAGTGCTGGGATGACAGGTGGGCGCCACCACACCAGACTTAGTTTAATGCATCTTAAAAGATAATTTGTTCCAGGGCAATCCTGAAAAATACTTGCATATTAAAAAAGAAAAATGAGGGGCTGGGGATTTAGCTCAGCGGCAAAGCGCCTTCCTGGCAAGCGCAAGGTCGTGAGTTCGGTTCCCGGTATCGGAGAAAAACCAAAAAAAAAAAATAATAATAATAATAAAAAAAAAGAAAAAGAAAAAAGAAAAATGAACACTATAGACATTAGCTGACGTCAATATTTGAAAAGTAGCTAGGCTAGTGACGTAACTTAGTAATACAACACTTGCCTAGCTCGAATGAAGCCCAGGATCTCACCTGCAGCAGCACCCAAAAAAAAGGTCTGAGTGCCATCTGTATTCCAGAGAACCAGGTGTGGTTATGGTCCAAGCATCTGCAATCCCAGCTACTCAGAAAGCTGAGGCACAAGGACTGCAAGTTCTGGGCCAGCCTGGAAAATTTAGTGAGACCCTGTCTCAAGACAAAATAAGTACAAGGGAGGTCCTGTGTTCAATCCTTAGTACCTCAAAAAAAAAAAGGAGCTATAGCATGTTAAGTCTTGAAACACCCACTTTTACTTCAGAAGAGTTAGTCACCATGCCTTTGGTTGGCATACAGGCAGGCGCAAGCTAGCTATAAGACAACAAATGAAGTAAGAGATGAAGACAGACAGGCTAAGAAGGGAAGGAGTGGGTCTGCAGGAATAAGGCTCTGAAAATCACCATGGAAGCAGGTTCCACCCCCAAGCACCTGACATGCAAAGATGAGACATGCTGGTGATGCAGGTACTCAGACTGCTGGGCTCCTGCAGCACCATCGGGCCACCATATTCTGGGTGTGTGTGCACGTGGCTAAAGGCAGCGAGGG
This sequence comes from Chinchilla lanigera, assembly GCF_000276665.1. Lineage (NCBI taxonomy): Eukaryota > Metazoa > Chordata > Mammalia > Rodentia > Chinchillidae > Chinchilla > Chinchilla lanigera. Next base: position 8,054,287 of record NW_004955499.1, on the reverse strand, counting down.
CAGGCGACACCCTGGCTCCTGGTGCCACGCTTACCTGCATGTAGTGCTCTGTGGATGGGGACGACCGGGACCGTTCATGAACATACTGCGGTCTCTGGTGTTGGTGGTCCAGACCTGCATCCAGAATGTCGTCCGCTGAGCGACACCGTCCGGAGCTCCTGGCTTCCAAAGGCTTCCTCTGTTCCTTCCATGAAGCCTGATACTCTGCAAAGGTCCCAAGTCTCTCTGGTGGGTCCATCTTCCCCGGGTTTCCCACTCTGCTACAACCGTTGAGAATTTCTCCAAAGGAGGTGGCTCGTGACCTCTTCTGCAGCCAGGGCTCCGTGCCTTCGCATCCATGACCCGCGGTCCTTGGCCTCTCCACCTTCTCTCTCGGGAGTCCGTGCACAGCTTGTCTCTGGCCTGGCCTTTGTGGAACAGGTTTGCTAGTTTCTTCAAAAAACTTCCACCTGTCGGCAAATGTGCCCACGGAGTCCTCGGGGGTCCTGGGGTGCTGCTGTGAACCACAGCTCCCTGAGAGCCCCACCTCATTCATTTTCTCCGGTTCAGAGTACGACTTCAGCTTCTGCTCCGCCGTGAACCTTTTCCGGCCTCCGACGCGGGGCACATGGGGCGGTCCACCTCCAGATGAGGCTGGCTTGTCCACGCCTGCCTCCCAGAAGCGAGACACGGAGTCCGGCTCCCCAGGGAACGAGGAGGCGGCACCGTGCTCCCCGGTCCTGCGTTCTGGGGGCCCGGGGTACTGGTCCGCCGGGTTGGGGTCCAAGTCTCGGCGCTTGAAGGACGTGGCTCTCAGGACCCGAGCCTGGGCCTCCTTCAGATGGTCTTTGTAGGTGCTGGAGAAGGAGCCTTCTGAGGTGGCACCAGGCTGGGCCCGCCAGCTGCCAGCCTCACCATCCGCCGCGCTGCCTGCGGCCAGGGTCACCGTGCTCTTGCTTTTCCGCAGCCTGGCCCTGCGCGTCTGGATCTCCTTTCTCAGCGTGGTAGCAAATCGGTCACTTCTCCGTGCCGGTCGACCCACCTGCGCGTCAAACGGAAGCGGCCTCTCTGTAGCATCCGTCTGGCCCTCCTGGGTCAGGGAGTGCAACACGGGGGTCCGCTGGCACGAGAGCCTGCTGCCCTTCGCATCTGTCCCCCTGAAGCCACCAGCTGGTGGCCCTTGCTCGGTGTGGCTGGCCCCAGGCAGCTCATGGAATCCCGAGAAGCCACCCTCTGCCGCTGCACCTGGCAAGGGACCTGGTTCCTCGTGGCAGGCCAGGGGGCACTGCGGGCTGGGGCCCACCGCCAGGTGTGAGGGAGGGTACTCGGGGGCCCCGGGGGCTGCATCCCAGTGCCAGCACTCGCCACGGAGCGGGGGCTGCCTGGCAGCCACACAAGAATAATGGCTCTGGTCAGCGGCCTTGGGCCACCTCGCCTGAGGGGGGCCGGTATCCTGGCAGCGGGGCATAGGCAGTTCGTGCCAGCCTCCGCCCCGCGGCCACTCCCTCACGGACTCCCTCAGCTTCCCGGCGGGGCTCTCATCGATGCCCTGGTGCAGGTGCTGGCCCCCGTGGGGAGGCTGCACGAGGTGCACGTCGGCGCTGGACAGGGAGGCCTGCGGCCTGCCCGGGGGACCACCCGCCCTGTCGCTGCAGCCCAGCCAGCCGCAGTCAGGGTGGCCTCCTGTTTCCTTCCCGCTGCTGGGGCGCTGGGGCCTCCGCTGCCGATCGGCTGGGTCCGGCCTCCAATCACCCCGAGGCTGCGTCCGGGTCTGGGCTGCGAAGTGCTGCGTCGTGGCCGCCTCTGCGAACGGGGGGCCCTGCGTCTTCTCATGGCTCCTGGTGGCAGCAAAACTGTCACTGCGCAGCGGAGGTGCAGGCGGGGGTGGCGACGGAGGGGCTTTCTTCTTGTCGGGAACGTGCCAGACAGGCCCAAAACTGGACTTGCCAGAAGCGGTCAGCTTGGGCTCAGCACTGTCCTCCGGCCTGGGGCTTTTACTGCTGTCCCCGAGGGCCCTGGGGGGGACAGTGGAGGGCCTCTCCTCCAGGGCCTGAGGGGACGCCTCCCAGAGCCCAACTCTGTAGAGGATGTTCTCCGCAGAGGAGCCCTCAGCCTTGGGCAGCATGTGGTCCGGGGTGCCGGAGCTGGTAGAGAAGGAGCCATAGGCCGAGTCGCGCTGGCTGGGGCCGCCCAGGTGGTCGATGCTGCTGTTGGACTTGGCCGCCGAAAGGTGTCCAGAGGGGTAGGGCTGGGAGGGCTGGTCCAGGCTGTCCACGCTGCCCAGGGAGCTGAAGTGGTCCGAAGTGCGCTGTAGGTTCGTCTGCTCCCAGGAGCCGGACAGGTCTTGAGAGGAAGAACTACACAAAAGAAAAGCAGCAAAGAACGATTTGCAAACGGCCAGATCAGCGCACAATAGCTGTGTGAACACAGCCGGCCCTCCACAGAGGGTCAGGATGCTGCACTGTACTAAACCTCCTAGGATGAGACCCCAGGGTCTGAGATTTTACCTTGGCACACCTGAATTATAAAGAGAGAAGAGAAACGCAGAGGGGAGAAAGAGAAAGGGAGAGAGAGAGAGGGAGGGACGGAGGGAGGGAGAGAAGCGAGGGGGGAGGGGGA
>NW_004955499.1:8027253-8051589 GCF_000276665.1 Chinchilla lanigera | reverse complement strand
GGGAGAGACAGGAGAAAGAAGTGTGAGGAGGGGAGGGGAGCAGAGGGCAAGGCACTTCAGGAGGCCAGATTAGAAAGACTATGTTCTCCCTGCTGAATGCCTTTTCAATAGATCCCTTTCACTGCTGGGGATTTTTTTACCCTAACTCCTGTAGTAGAGGCAGGCAGTGCCTGAGTTAACTCTTCTGTGGACCATTGGTCATTAATGGCAGAGACTGGTGAGTAACAATTCAGGAGCTGAGGAATTTTTTTTCTTCTTCTTCTATCTTATTAAATGGTCAAGGGAAAAGAAACCAAAGGAATACTACTGCTGCCTGACCTGTGAAAACGGTGTGAATCACAAATTTCAATTCACATACAAAGGTTTACTGGAACACAACTGTGCCCAACTGTTCACACACTGTCTACAGCTGCTTTTGTACTAAAACAATCCGAGCAACCAGGACAGCCCGGCCGGCCGGCAAAGCTGGAAATATCTGCCCTCTGGCCCATTACAGAACCAGTTTGCCGATCCCTGCTTTACGCATGTGTCGTGGGCAGTCATCAAATGAGAAGAACTTTAATACCGCAGGCCGGGAGAGTAACTCAGTGGCAGGGGGCTTGCCTAGCATATTCAGGGCTCTGGTTTGCTCTCCATAACAGTCAAAAACAAACAAAGAATAATTTAAAATTACAAGAAAAAATTGAAGGGTAACTTTTGTGTGTGTGTGTCTTTTGAGATTGTTTTTCACTGTGCAGTTTGAGCTGGCCTTGAACTCACTTTGTAGCCCAGCTGCTGGACAGGGAGGTCTGGGGATCTCTGGAACTCACAGTGATCCTCCTGCCTCAGCCTCCCACACAGCTGGGGTTACAGGCATGTGCCACCATGCCCCAGCACTGCACGGAAACATTTCTTTTCCAAGCCTAAATAGGAGAAAGTGGCTAGCACCTCTCTAAATGCTCAGCTGCTTGGATATCTGACCGAGGAGAGAAATGTCTGGCAAACTGAGTAAACACAAACATGGGAAACCACACACTAGCAACCAGGATGGGCCCCCAGCTGCGGGATAAATGGTCACCTGACCATTCACAGTAACTATGTGTGTGGCTAATGGCTCTTAATGTTGAACTATTTATCCAGGACGTTAAATGCTTTTCTTAAAGTTTCACAGAGCTGGAAAATGCATGCTGGGGGTGGAGGGATAAACAGCTGCGGCCACATTGGTTTGGGAGAATCAGGATGAGAAAGAAACCTTCATCCAGGCCAAGGACACAGGAGGATAAAATGGCGAGGTCATCTAAGGGAGGCAGATGACCAGGCCGGTTTGACACTGCTATTTCCTCTAAGGGCAGACCCAGTATGCTCAGAAAAGAAGCATGTTCCTGACTGTTCTCCCCCAGTGCTGATCCGAGATCCAAGTAGATATGATAACACTAAGTGCTGTTCCCTTACAGATGTGAGCAGCATATATGCTTCTCTTATCGAGAGATGCCAAATTCCACATTCAAGTCACTATGGTAGTCAAACGAAACGGCCATTTTTCCCTGATGTTTTTTACAGTCCAGTTAAGAGTCTGGTTTTTCAGCCAGGCGTGGTGGTGTACACCTGCAATCTCAGCACTTAGGAGGCTGAGGCAGGAGAATTGTTGCGAGTTCAAGGCCAGCCTGGGCTACAAAGTGAGCTCAAGGCCACCCGAACTGCACAGCAAGACGCTGTCTCAAAAAAGACAAAAAACAAAAAACAAACAAAAAAACCCCCTAAGAATCTGGTTTTTGAAAAACACTCTCTGGGCTAAATACAATACCAGCCTCTCTTGTCACCCTGAACACTGTATTTGAGAGGTATTTCCTTCACATCACATATGCACCTTAGTTTGCAGTTTTGCAGCAGACCAGTATTTATTAAGGGACAGAAATGGATTCTGAGGTGAGTATATTAGCTTCAAACACACACATACATGTGCATGTACACACACATATGCACAGATTTCCACTTATACGTACATACAGGTACACACACAAACATACCCATATGGATACATATACATCCATACACATTTATAGTCACACACACACCAGACAAAACACATAAACATACACAACACATAAATACGCCCATACACGCACACATACACATGTGCATGGGATATACACATACACACATCCTGAAGTCACACTACCTGCTATTACTGTGATCCTTCTCATAAGAGACACATGGGGATGTTTGTCATTAACACCAAGACAGGGCTGGGAAGAAGATATAGGCACAATAGGATCTCCCACGAACTTTCACAAAATACACCTGCCACCCCATAAATATCCCCTGCCTTCCAATCCTCTGTAAGACCTCTGAAAGAACGGTGGTGGCTGGACATACATAGGTGCCACAGAAAGCCACCCAGCTGGCTCAGAACCCCCACTGCCTGATATCCCATAGTACAGTCCCAAAGGGTAGCCTCTGAAGTGATTCATCCTGATCCTCACCTCCAGCAACACCAAGGAAGACGGCCTGTTCATCCTCCATCTCGTCACGTTGTTTTTTGTTTCCCACTGTGTTATGGTCTGCGTCTGGATGTCCCCCCAAAGCCTCATGCAGTCATGGGGAGGGTTTCTAGAGTTTTTGAACAATCCATAGCCCAATGCTAGGATTACCGGCGTGAGTGCTACACTCACCCTGGGGCAGATAGTTTGCATACAATGTAAGGAAGGGAAAGAGGCTTACTCTTTCAGCTGCCACTCCTCCCTTGTGCTCTTGTTGCTTTTGCTGTCTTCCACTGCAGCTATGAAGTGTAGCCCTCTGCCATGTGCCACCCTGCCTTGGAGCCAGCCGAGTATGGACTGAAACCTCCACAAACTGTGAGCTAAATAAACCTTTCCTTCCTTCATTTTGGGCATCAGGTATTTTGTCTCAGCAATGAGAGAAAAGTAATCAAGACACACTGCCACATAATTCCCTGGCCAGTGAAAAATTCAGTGTCCCAGCTCTAACCAAGTCTCAAAGATGGCCTGGTCTCAGAAACATCAAAATCACCCCCAAAGTCAGGCAGCAGGACAGCGAGCACTTACCTGGCATGGTGTCGGCCGTGCCAGGAAGAACAGCCGCTGGTGGCGGGGAACTGAGAGGCCGCGGGCTCGGGGTGGCCATCGGAGAACTTGGTGGCGTGCCACGAATGAGGTCTCCAGCTCACATCAGTCCTCCTGGAAAAGAATGACGATGACTGAGGCAGGGGCTCTGCACACCGCACGCCTGTGTAACCAGACAGGAAGTCCGAGCTGGCTGCTTGAGAGGAACCCACGGCATGGCATTCGGGCGCTGGCCACTGTCTTCATGCATGCACATTCTTTTTAGCAGCTTGCCAATGACCAATCTGCCCTGGTGCCAAGTGGGAATCCCAGGCTGCAAACGTGCAGCAGCATTTATTGGGTAGAATGTATTCCTGCATTAATACATACAATTATTATCAATTAAATATTTTGTAAGTGTTAAATAACATCTAGCGTGTTCTAAATAAATAATCTCCCCCCTGCCAAAACATGAACAAAAGTAGATTCTCCTATGTTTTGAGTTTCAGCACAACCTTGCACAGGACCCTGAGCCTCCTTGGGAAGAAAGGATCAGAGTGCAAAAAAGGTCACTGAGTCCCTGAGTCGGCTGGGACACGCAGAGCTCGGGTGGCTCATCTCCACTGACTTAGTCACCTAGTAGACCCTGCGGTCTTGCTGCTAAGGAAGGCTAGCAGGTGTACCTCCCTCTGAGCTTTGCAGCTCTGAGGCTGACCAAGGGTTCTCATCCCTGTAATCACAGCGCCCTACACCAAGAGGCTGGAGCCCATTTCAGCAGAGCTTTTCACATTCCTGAGCTCCTGCCGTGCTCACAGTTCTGGTGTGGCCTCTTAGCGCTATGGTGGCACCTGCCCAGGTGGTAAGGTGTGTCCAGCTAGAAAGCCCCACAGGTGCTCCTCCAAAGCTCCAGAAGGAAGCCACCCAACTTCCGCCCTAGCAGGCAGCAATCAGCTCACCGTGGGCACCTTATGGAGCAAGGAAGAAAGGAGAAAGAACCCAAACGAGCAACTCTGGCTGCCTTACAAAGATCAGACTCTTCCCCCCGCAGGCCAACACATTAGGAAACAATAATTATTTTCCAAAATGAAACCAAAGCTTTATAACACAAAGGTTTTGATGACTCTCTATCACAGACAGATGCACTATGCCACAGAAGTAAGAAATTACAAAATCGAGACTATACCTCATGGAATTTCTTAAAATCCTTGTGAGGAAGCTTCTGGCCATGTGAATTTCATTTTCAGCTGGCTTTTTGGGGGCTATAATATCCACTGCGTCTTTCATCTTCCTTTATAGTTAGTTAATGAGAGAAATAAGCTAGACTGACTGAAATGGAGGCAAATGGGAAAGAAAAAGAAAGCTGAGAGAAGAAAACGCCTGGCTCTTGAAGCGAGGCGGTCTGCACCCGGGCACCCAGCTGTCTGGTGTATCAGCTGGGACTACTGGGGTAGTAACGCTCGGTGGATAGAATGAATGTTCTTCCAGAAAAACTATCATCACCAAGCACATATAAAAATACCAACCATAAATTTTGCTTTCACAAAGCGTGTGCGACAGATTAAAAATGGCTGTGAAGTCTGCTATCTTCAAAGAAGGTGGTTTCACATTCCTCCCCTTGACCCTGGCCTGGCCCAAGGGTCCTGCCTAAGTAACAGAGTGGGAGGAAGGACATTCCAGCACATCTGAGCACATTCATAGGAAGCCATTTCTCTTCCTCCTACACCTCCTGAAGAAAGGAAGGAAGGAAGGGAGGGAGAAAGGCAAGAAGGAGGGAAGGAAGGAAGGTGGGAAGTGGTGGAGACCACTATGAAGTAGCTCTGAGCAGGATTTAATATTAACCAACTGGCTTTCTATGTTTACTTGGGAGTTGTCTGAGGCTTGGGCCCTTGTCCTTTGCTGGGCAGTGGACTCATAGTAAGTGAACCTCTATGAGTCACTGGTCCCTGAGGAAGCCTGTATTGGCCTATGAAGCTTGGACGCCTCAAAGGACAAGATCAGGTCACAGCAGAGGATGATTGGCTCCAACCCCCAGTACCTAAGAGGAGACTGCATCTGAAGGCATCTCACTCCGGCAGTGAAGGCCTTCCTGGTGATAACATAGTTCTCTCACATTAATGTAAGTATTACTTGGAGGATTCTGTAATGGGCTTCCCAAGCCCTGTGCAGATTTCTGCATTTTCTTCAGTATCCCCCTCCTTTATTTGCAAACCTAATAAATATGGGCCACTCAGGGAACTCTTGGTGTCAACCCAGAGAACCTCAAAGTCTGTAATAGGGTTGGACCCTCTTGGAGCCCTGAAATCATTTCAGTTGTCTCATTTATTTAAGCCTTCGCTCCTTCATTTGGGAGATTGTGGGCCTGATCAGTGCAAATAACTAAGGGATACTATTAACCGGATAGGAAAGGAAGCCATCCACCACACAGAAACGCAGCAATTCGGGGACGCCATGTTGCAAGGGTGCCAAGCCAGCCTTGTGGGACAGGTGACAGAGAATAAAGTGGGTCACACCCAGCTGTCACAAAATCGCAGCCTGTGCTCCAGACACAGAACAGAAGGAAGCCACCTGCCCATGATGGCCCCTGCAGAGAGGGCGTGAAGAAAGACTAAGGCACGCAGCCGACACCCAGGACCCAGGTCCCTAAGCATGGGGCACCTCTGGCTGTTCAACCCCTACACACACACACACACACACACACACACACACACACACAGAAGCCTCCACTGCAGAAGGACAGTGTGTCCCCACCTCGATTCCTGGTTTGGCCCTGGACAGACATGGCTCAGCACTAGATGGGGTCACTCCCAAGCCATGGTGAAGGAGGCCAGTTACTCAAGCTCCTAGACCTCTGCTAGTAGCCACACATCATTGCTTAAATTCATTAAAACGAAATAAAGTCACCCTGGTCATATCACAAGTACTCAATACCCACAAAGCTGGCAGCTGCTACACCAGACATGGCCTTTTCCGTCACCGCTGTCAGTCCCACTGAAGAGCACGCTACTACCCGCTGATGGGGCTTCCCAGTGCAGTGCAGACTGCCTACAAGGACGAATAACCAGGGCTGCGGATTTAGCTCAGCGGCACAGCGCCTGCCTGGCAAGTGCAAGGTCGTGAGTTCAATTCCCGGTACTGGAGAAAAACCAAAAAAGAAAAAAAGGAGGAATAACCAGTGGTGGGAGACAATCTGCAGCAAAACTTTCGTCTCAAAACAACACACAGCACACCTTGAGGTGCCATCCAGAGTTCAACTGCTTTGTGCACTTACTTTTTCATAACTGGAAATTCCTTTTTTTTTTTTTTTTGAGACAAGTTCTCCCTGTAGTCCAGGCTGGCCTCGAACCCACTATGTAGCCAGGCTGGCCTTGAACTTGTGGTGATCCTCCTGCCTCAGCCTCCCAAGGGCTGGGATTACAGGCGTGCAACACCACGCCTGGCTGGAAATTCCATTTGAATACCACGAATTTGGGGGTGACTTCTGATGCAGCATAGGTGATTAGGACAGAGACCAACAACTGGAAGGCCTGCTTCTTTTGTAAATACCTCACTGTTTCTCTGGTGTGAGAAACCAAAAGCGTAAATAAGGACCAAAATGGGTAACAAACATTCAAAAGGGACGGGGAACAAGGGAGGGAGGGAGAAAGGAAAGAAGGGAAAAGTTTTAAAAAAGAAAACAAACAGGAAGGATAAAATAGAAACAAAGCTTTTGTAAATGGGGAAGGGAGGAGGGGTTGAAGGGAGGGCAGGGGAAAGGGGAAACAAAGAATCAAGTTGTATCATGTAGAGGTACAAATTCTCAAAAACCAGGGCGAGGTGGTGCACGCCTATAATCCCAGCACTCAGGAGGCTGAGGCAGGAGGATCCTTGCAAGTTCAAGACCAGCCTGGGCTAGAGAGTGAGCTCAAGGTCAGCCTCAATTGCATATGGAGATCCTGTCTCAAAAAGACAAAAAAAAAAAAAAATTACCTATGATGAATGTGTATGTATACCTAAAACGTCCCTATAAAATCTGATTGGGGGAAAAAAAGCAATTTCCAGGCAGAGACATGAGCAGAGGCACGTCACAGCCACTGGTGGGCGGAGTAGGGGTCCCCAGGAAAGCCAGCGCTGATACAGCACTGCTCCACGGCTCATGTCCTTCGGGACCGGGCAGAGCACAGCAGGGCTGTGAAGGGACGCAAATGACCCAAGCTCCTCTGCAAAAAGAACACACACAGATGCAGGTGTCCAATTCAGGAAGACTCAGCCATGACCCTCTCAGGGCTATTTCTTTCTTTCTTTCTTTTTTTAATTTTAAAGAGAGTAGTAAATGAGAAACAAACGAACAGAACAGTAGCAGCATACTAGCATCGCAAACATAAACAAATCAAAGCAAGAACATTCGAAGTGATACAGAGTCTCAAGACAAAATAACACAAATCAACAGTTTGTTACACTATGTATTGCTATCCTCAACTACATTGCTCAGATTACCCGATGTAAGAATGAAAGATTGTTCAAACCATTAGAGAGAATAAGAAAATAATTCTTCGATAAAACAGAAATAATACAGTTTCAGTAGACAAGATGGGAGGAGTTCACCATGGTAATTCCATTGCATATTGTTACCTTCAAATCAGTCTCACAGGGCTATTTCTTTAAGTGAATAAACGAAAAAACGCAGCGAAAAGGGTTATCTACTCCCATAGCTACTGGGGACAGTGACATTTACCTACAATGTACGCACTTTTTGGGTCACGTCCTGTCTTCTTAATTTCCTGAGACGCCATGAACATCCTTGGGAATCAAATAAATACTATGCGGAGAGGACTTTGGGACAGGGCGCTCTGGCGCCACCTAGAGCCCAACTACACTCATTGCCCCTCTGGCACGCATGCTCAGCTTTGGACCTTAGCAAGCTCATGATAGATTTGAACTCTTCTTCCCAAAGCAGCTGTGCGGTTCCTTCGCCACAAAGGCGTCTCTGAAGACAGTCTAATAACAGCAAAAAGTGGAAGAGGGCGCGAGGTACCCCGCACAAAATCCCCGGCACTCTGGGAGGCTAAGGCAGGAGGATCCTAAATATCAGCCCTGCCTGGGCCACCGAGCAGCTTGGCAAGACCCTGTCTTGAAAAAAAAAAAATAAGGTACAAGGTGGGCCTCACTGAGAACACCCTGGCTGGTTCAATCCCCACTACGGCAAAAAAATAATGAGAATGCTCTCATGGTTTTCTTGAAATATTTTCCCACAAACTGCACGTCAAAATCAATTTACGCTTACTTCGATTTTGAAAAATAATTTTATAGGGGCGAGGTATTCTTTGGGTTTTATTTTTGAAAGGAAAGGGTTCAGATCACAAATATAAAAATGCACTGTGTCCTTAAAAATTAAGAACAGGCCTGGCCGGGCGTGGTGGCATATGCCTGTAATCCCAGCACTCGGGAGGCTGAGGCAGGAGGATCATTTCGAGTTACAAAGTGAGCTCAAGGCCAGCCTGAACTGTATAGTGAGACCCTGTCTCAAAAACACAAAAAACAAACAAACAAACAAAAGAACAGGTCTGGATAGCAAGTATTATTTTGAGTGATTACTGCAAGAATTGTTTCAATAAAATACTTATTACAAGAAAAAAATTCCTTCCTTTTCCTCAAAAAAAAAAAAACAAAAAACACATTAGTGTTAGCTCACTTGCATAACATCTCAGAAGAAAGCAAAGATGAGCCACTTCTCAAAATAAACAGCTTGCGTTTCATGCCGTCACTTGGCAAGATGGGCCGGGAGAGATGAGCTAGGCCCCCCAGAGCCTGAGGGGCCCAGGCCCAGCTTGGTGGCCCCACTGGATAGCAGGATGGTTTGGGAAGAGGGTGCCGGTGGCCCAACTGAGGATCAGTAATCTTAGGGCCAGGAACAATGTGGAGAGGACTTGGTGTAACGCAGGGAAGCACAAGAAGCCTCCAGGAGCCTCAGCGAAGCCCTCGGTACCGAAGACCCCTCAGATGCAAGCACATGGGACGCACTGGGGATGCTTGTAGTGGAGGAGGAAGTTAGCCAGCCAGCTGGTCCCTGGCGACCACACACAGCCCTCTAATTCTTGAAGCTCACAGAAGCCGTCTTCCTCCAGCTCATCTTCCTCTAACTTCAGTGGAGCCTGCCTCTGACCTCCTGCTGGCTTCCTTTTCCTCCCAAGTCTCCAGAAGGCCTCCCCACCCACTCTGTCTAACTTAACTCCTGCCAGACCATTGCCCGGAACCATCAGCGGCTCCCACAGTCCTCAGAAGCAAGTCCATGTCTCCAGGTTCTCTGCCTGGCCGCGGCAGTGCTCCTGGGCCCTACACTGTCATCTGGGGGCATGGAGAGAAAGTAGGTTCCTGGGTCCAGCCCAGGTGGCCTGAGCGGGCTGGCTACATCTGCACTGGCCTGGCAACCTTTTCCACCCCATTATTCTCTTCCTTGCTGACAGCTCTGGTGGCCTGGAACAGCTGGAGGAGCTCTGTCCCTGCAGCTCACACTGGCTTGGCTTGGAAGCGCGGCTCCACTGTCCTGTCCTCAGGAAATGCTTCCCTGGCCCTGCAGCTTCCCCACTGGGCAGAGCTTCCTAGAGGTAGCATCTGCTGGGATGATCTTAGCCTTGGGCAGGAAAACGTCTACCTATGTTAAAAATCAGTGTAGAAAACACTCCTCAAGGGCTGGGAATATAGCTCAGTGGCATAAACGCCTGCCTGGCAAGTGCAAGGTCCTGAGTTCGATTCCCAGTACCAAAAACAAAACAAATAAGAACAACAAGGAAAACACTCCTCAGAACACTCTACAAATGCTAGCTTTGTGCACGTGTGTGTATTTACTGGAAGAAAAAAGTGCACACACCCCCACACACAGGGACATAGTGGTGCAAATTCTGGGACAGTGTATTCTTTTCCTGGGCAGTGTACAGACAAATGCGTGGATGGTGACATCATGCCTGATAAAATCGACAGTCCTGTGTGAGCCTTCCTGCCTTTATACAGGGAGAGAATTAAGGAAAGGCAGGAATTCCCAGCTGACCTCGGCAGCTGAAACTGATAGGACACATCAAAGCGGCAGCTCCAGCACCAGCGGCGGCGTTCACACAGGATGAAAGCCCTGCGCCTCTCTTTGCCTGCCGGCTTCGTCTCACCCCTGGCCAGGGCAGGCCAGTCTCGCCTCTGGTGTCAGCCTCCAGGCCCTCTGGGACAGGGGCCGGATAACTGCTGAAGGGAGGTCATACAATGAACACACAGAGGACCGGAATCGGAGCTGACTCAAACCGTTTGTTTGTCTCATTAAGTCTTATCGTGTTCATTCTATAAACCTATTTAAGCTGGAAAGCAAAGAAAAAGAAAAAGGCTCCCTCTGTCAGTATGCAAAGCACATACACTCAACAACACACTCCCTGAATTTCAAGAACATCACATGTCATTGCATGCAACAGGATGGGTCTGGTTTTCCTTTTGTCTGCTGGTACCAGGGATGGAACCCAGGCCCTTCCACACACTGAGCTACAGCTCTAGTTCAGAGCTACATATTCAGCCCTTTTGATGTCTGTCTGTCTATTCAGCAGTACTGGGGATTGAACCCAGGGCCTTCACACTGAACTCCACCCCCAGGCTTTGCTTTTTTGAAAAAATAAGATCTCACCAGCTCACTGAGGTTGAGCTCGAACTTGTGATCCTTCTGCCTCAGTCTCCCAGAATGCTGGGATTACAGGTATGCACCACCACACAGGGTGAATTTTTTTTAAACTGAGGGTCTCACTAAGTCACCCAGGTTGGGCTTCAAGTTGTGATCCTCCTGCCTGCCTCAGCCTCCCAAGCAACTGAGATGACAGGGACACGCTACTACGTCCAGCTGCTCCAGGTTTAACAAAGATGCCAACACAAATTGCTGGCTACATTCCAAATGAACACAACTGTTGGCAAAGTAAAGATAATCATAGATAAAATATCTAGCTCTGGCTGGAGATGTAGCACAGTACATGGAAAGCTCTGGGTTCCATCCCTAGTATCAACAAGGACAAGAGCAAAAACGGACCCATCATCCAGTTGCGTGAAACTATGATAGTCTTGAAGGTGGGGAATATGGGCTTTCGAGCGTAGTGAAGACGCTCAAATGTGCAAGCACTAATACAACTAATTATAAACAGCCCAAAGGATTAGCGGCAGAGCTAATGAGTCTTATGTATAAAAATACACAGGAGGCTTTTGCTGATATGGTATATCAACTTGTCAGTACTATACAAATGCACCAAGAGGTAGGCCAAAAAAAAGGCCACCAGAGACTGCAGATCACTGCCAGTTAAATGTCGTATGAATATATAGTTTTGGGGCTTTAGCACTGTGGCAGAGCACTTGCCTAGCATGTATAAAGCTTCAGTTCCAACCCTAGCACCACACAAATCCATATATACATTCAGACAGACAGACATGCTATACATATAAAGAGATCCGCATGCTACATCTACCAAGAGGCCTATCTCTGTAGTAAAAGTGAAGGGAAAGGAATAAGATCCCAATGTATCTGTCTACCCAACTCTTTCTGAAATTCTACCCCGAAACGCGAAGCCACGCATTTTCACTCAATTTGCCCTCAAATTTCCCCTCAGGGCCTGTGGTTATTCTCAGCATCCAGAGACAAAGCTAGCAAGAGAGTTAAAAAGGCATTTCTTTTGCCTAAAAGAAAGGATCAAGCAACAGGGGTATACAGCAGATACACAAAATTCAGGAAAAATCACCTGGAAAAACAGCATCACAAGCTGGGTGCGGTGGTGCACACCTGTAATCCCAGCACTTGGGAGGCTGAGGCAGGAGTATCTTTGTGAGTTCGCGGCCAGCCAGGGCTACAGAGTGACCTCAAGGCCAGCCTGAACTGCATAGTGAGAGCCTGTCTCAAAAAGACAAAAAAACCAAAAAACAAAAAAACAAAAAAAATCACAACCACAATATGGCAAAGACATGTTGGACCATGAGAATGAAAAAAAATTAAACTCTGTTATAAAATCAGAAAAGAGCTAGGTGTGGCGGCACACACCTGTAATCTCAGTACTCTGGGAAGCTGAGACAGGAAGATCATCAGTTGAAGCCCAACCTGGGCCACTGAGCAACTTAGTCCCTCTCTCAAAAAAATTAGAAGAAGGACTGGGGGATGAAGCTTAGCGTGAAGACCCTGGGTTCAACCCCTAGACAGAAAAGAGCAATGCCCATGAAACTACCAGCAAAGAATTCCTCTAAGTACAAAGAAGGGGCCCTACCGCTGCAGATTAACCTGAGTATGGCAACAGAGGAATGTCATTCTAAGGAGCATTTCTCCAACGGAAACCTTTCGTTTTTAATCTACACTCTACTATCCTTCACATACTCGGGAGAGCTGGAAAGGTCACAGTGCACAAGTCTGGTCACTCTGGTAAACTGCCAGTCCACGCACATACGTGACTGTCCAGGTACGCTAAGTGGGTGGTGGAAACTTCCCGGTGTTTCATCACTTACCACCTCACTGAGGATGGAAGGCCCAGAGGCAGCCTGCCCTTGCCAAAGCATCAAGCCAGAGAAGGGCCCTCTGCATCCTTAACTTTCCCGAACTGCGGGGGCCAGAGAGGTTTTTCTCTAATGACGATGCGTGGCTCTTTCTAGGACACACCAGTACTGGACAGCAATGGTGACATGCTTGCTTGCTTTCTTCCCCAACTCCTTGCAGGTCTTGGCATCACCAGGTGTGTGTGTGGTGGTGGTGGTGGTGGGGTGGGGGTATGGTAGCCAAGCCAGCTGAGGCAGTTCCAGGATGGGGTGACATACAGCCAGCCCTCTGCTGCGGGCTCAGCCGCACCTGTGCCTGGTGGGAGGTCACTGTCAGACCGGCCAGCCAACTCCTCCAAGTCAACTTATTTCTGCAGTCTTGGGGTCCTGGGTCTCAAGGGAGGGCATCCAGGAGGCTGCTCTCCACGGCCTCAGCAGGAGTCTTCCCTCTCCCACAAGGCACCCTGGCAGAGGGGCTAGCGCCAGACACCTGTTCCCAGCAGCAGGGGCCACGTCAGAGCCACTCAGTCAGGCGGAAAAAAGAGACTGGCGCTGGTGTACCACTGAATCTTTCTAAACTTCACTGTTAACGCTGGCACTACCTTCTCAAGTCCTCAAACCTCAAAAGGAACGTAATGCAACAATAAATAAAAACCTGTGAAACACACTGTCACAGATTAAAAGCCATCAACATTTCCAAACTCAATTATATACACATCATTTGGGTGCCTTGCTTATCCATATGCCTATACGGTTCATAAAGGTCTAATTCCTTTACTGCAATGAATAAAGGGAAGGAATAATACGCTTTTAACTTTTCACCATTCTTAACATAGAGTATGAAAATCCTCACTCGATTACATGTTTGTCTGATTAAATTACTTAGGCCACACACTAAACCTGAATGGAAGCAATTTCCCCCAAAATAAAACAATTCTGATCTTCATGGTTTTCTTTTCTTCCTCTTGATTTTCCTCATAAAACAACACTGGAAACAGCCCAAACAAGTCAGGGTGCCTGTCCAGCATACAGCTCAGTATCTCCTCTGTTGTAACAGAACAATAAACACAAAGGACCGTAAGCCCCAGAGCTCACAAAGCATAAACAGTCCCTTCCCACCACGACCAACAGAGACCACCCTCCAAAGCACGGCTCACCCCACACCCCAGCATCCCTAACTAGAAGCACACCCTTCAAATGACCACTTGGCCCCACAAAAGTCTCCCTGGGGGTGGGGAGGAGAGAGGAACAGGGAGGAAGAGGAAGGGGAGGGGGAGGGGAGGAGAGCAGGGACGCAATCTGCTAACCCTGCCACCAGCCTTCCTTACTCCTGCCACGGCACTGTGCGTAGCTGCTGCCGGAACATCTGTGCTAATCACTGTTAGGGCCCCAGGGCCACCTGCTCCAGGACAGCTCCAAGAAGCCAGGAATGGAGGGGAGCACTGCGCCAAACCAATTTTTGAATCCCATGTCAATGCAGCTTAGAGCCATCCCAGAAGGAACGCCATGGCAAGAAACCTGTTTGGGGCAAGTCCGAGTGCAGTCACTCTCTCTGCAGCCTCCTTTCTTCAAATACATAACCACAGGACAGGGACTCTCTAACCCTTACAGCCTCCTGCATAAAACCTCCCCTTGCTGTTAATCTGCTCCTGAACACAAGCTTAGAGGATGTAATTAGTCACAAAAGGATTTAAGCCTGCCACAAAGGGGCAGGAAACCACATGTATGAATCCTAGCGATGATCTGGCCCCAAGAGCCCAGGACAGGGTCACAAAGGAAACTTCCTGCATGGGATTGAGGCAGAGGCGGCAGGTGCACTTGATCGTCACGAGAACTACGATCAGAGTACAGATTTCGAAGAAAAGATCCGAAGGGTAATTACAAGCTTTATAAAATAATTCATGGTGTGATTTTTTAAAAGAAGTCTTTGCCAAGATGCGTGAAAGTCTAGGTACTTTTCAGGAGCTCAGCTTACGGTAATTGGCCCGTGAATTAAGAAAACCGGAAGACGGCATGACCTCTAGCAATAGCCAACCCAGGGGCTCTTGCTCCTTCTGAAGTTTTTCCAACAACAAGGGCTTTTATCTACCGGGCTAGTAAGTCAATGCGCCACCTGGCTCTGACCTCAGTCTTTGCTTAAGCCTGTGAGTGACCAACTATCACAGCCACCCAGCAAAATAACCTGTGTCCCCCTGAAAATCCCAGAGCCCAGACCATTCCAGACCAGGCGCTATCCCCAGGGACCTGGATATGGGGGGGTGGGCACATGAGCCAAATGTAGAGACACACACATGCTATAAGGCCATCCTCCGCCCTGGACTTTCTCAGAAAGTTACACTTCTTCTTCCAAGCAAAGATAGATCAAGACAGCAGCTTAGCTTGGAAGTGTGTGGACCCTTTCCCCACCACTTTGCAGTGCCAAGTTCAGGAGTGAGCCACTGAATGATTCATTTCATGGTGCTTTCAAGTAAGGCAATAACTGGTATTGATACAAGCATGTGTAGCTCAGGCTGTGCGTTATTTACAGAATGCATTTTTATAAACCAGACACTTTTTCTTTCTGTGGTGCTAGGGATGGAACCAGGGCTCTGCGCATGGCACGGCAGTCACACACCGTACCCCTGGGCTGCGGCTGCAGTCCCATTGCTTTTCGTAGGAGGGCACGCTCCACCCTGCGGCTCCACATGCAAGGTTAGTAAATGCCAACTAAACCAGCAGGACAGATTAGCAGGTGCTGGGGACGGCAAAGGAAGCTGGTGGGAAGATCAACATTTAGACAGAGAACAACACTTGTCTGGGCTTGAAAAATAATTTTTAAAGCACTCACCAGTGCTTTTAAGTCTATTTTTTTTTTGGTACCAGGAATCTAACTCAGGATGTTGCACTTGCCAGGCAGGCCCTTGTACCGCTGAGCTGCTACCCTGGTCCCTTAGAATAAGGAAAAAGCTTAGTGTTTTACACATACTAACTATGTACATCTTTATCATTTACAGCACTCATTCACCACGACAGCTACAAGTCCTAGTATTAATGAATTTACTAACTTGGAAAATTTCCTTCACCTCACTGAACAAAGCACCACGTCAGATGAGTTTCTGGTCTAACTGGCAAAAAAAAAAATAATACCTACATCTATTATTGAAAATTAACAAAGTAATTTTGAAAACTTTGAAAACCTCAGTATGTTATTAAAGGTGTGTTTGCAAGTTTTCTAATTCACTGCTTGGTTTTTGAATCTTGCTATACACTACTTGAACTATTACATTCTATCCAAACCACATAATCACTCCGTACATCCAGTTAAAGGAAAGTAGCTGTACAGAATGCACAACGGGATTCTATGTAAAGCCTGGAGTCAACCTTCTGGGGCAAAGGTTGAATCCCTCTTCCCTGGAGATTTTTTTTTTTTATTTTAAAGAATAAAAGAAGGATAACATAATAATAGGGGGGACTTAGCAAATTACAGACAAAATGGTAGGAAATTATCAATGGTTATCATTTTACATATTATTGTCTACAAAATAGTTTCTCAGGAAAACAAATAGATAAAAAATAGTGAGTTACAGACAAAAGAGGTAGGAGGTTATCAAGAGTTGTTGTACTATACTTTGGTATCTTCAAAGTGGCTTCTAAAGAAAATAAATAGAGCTATACATGAGTGACCTATTGAAAAATCATTAACTATTCTCAATGGTTGTTGTAGGAAACACATAATAATAAACATACATCCATTTATGAAATAGGATAGGAACATTACAAACTTTACACAGTTATGGATAGATTAGTAGGAAAATATCAATGGCTGCTGTAATACGTGGTGGTATCTTCAGAGTGGTTTCTCAGGAAGACAGAGATATGCAAGAGGGACCTATTAAGCAGTTACAGCCTAAGGGTTGTCAAAAATAGCATATTACCTCCTCACCAGTGACTCCTTTCACTGAGGTATGATGGCTGGAAGGAAGGCCAGGATTGAAAAGAAGGACCGAGAGACTTGCACCTGTGACTAGCAACAGGCTGTTTTCTTGTTCCTCCATAGTCATGATTACCCAGGGCTCCTCGATGGAGATGATGGTCTGGCCAGAGGGAGAAGGCAGACCATGCCCCAAGCCCTCTCATTCCTGTTGGACTAACTGGTAGCATGGGTCTGAGCTCTGGGGCCTCCACCTCAGAGGGCAGACCTATCTCCAGTGGTCTCCTTTGCACCCAGGGCATGGCCCATGGGGCCTCTTAGGGCAGTTCCTCTTGAGGTGGCCTGGCTTTTAACAGCGGTAGCCGATGAATGCAGTTGTCGAGTTCTTCTTGGAGCCCTGGGAATCAGACCTGGGATCTGTTTCTCTTAGTGGTGCAGCAAAAGCAGCTGCTTTTTCTCAGTCTCTTTGTTTTCTCTCCTTGGCCTCTTCCTCATCATGGCTATAGAGTACTGAGGAGGCAATTCTTACTAACATCTCAAGTGAGCTATCTGGGGTGAAAGCCATTCTTTGTAGCTTTTTCTCTTCCCTGGAGATTTTTAAAGACCTAAGCTAGCAGGTGTCCCACACCTTCCCCTCCTTCCTTCTCAGATGGCCTGGGTGCTGTCCTTTGAACACATTTCAGGTTGTCTGTGTCTATCCTTACATATGCACTTCTAGTTTAGTTTTGTTTTTTTTAATCAGAATAACTCAGAGGTAGAGTGCTTGCCTAGCATGGATTCACTCTCCAGGACCAAAAAAAAGAGGAAATACTGAACAAGAATTACATATATCATACTTCTAACCACATGGGTTGAAGTCCAGCTTCACTTGTAATTGCAGAAATGCAAATGCAATAATAAAATCATTTTTCATTTCTCACATTCACAAGCTGCACTGCTTCCCATCACCACTGCTTGATAAAATCTGACTGAATCCCGTGGGGGCAAGCAGACACTGCTGAGGAATCTATGTACAGTGACAGGACTTCTCAGAGCCCATCTTCCGCAACTGGCTCAGAAACTGCCACGACTCTGACATTTTTGTTTTTGAGTTACAAGGTCTTATTAAAACAGTTTTCAGCCAGGCGTGGTGGCACACGCCTGTAATCCCAGCACTTGGGAGGCTGAGGCGGGGGGACTGTTGTGAGTTCAAGACCAGCCTGGGCTACAAAGTGAGCTCAAGGCCAGCTTGAACTGCATAATGAGACCCTGTCTCAAATAAGAAACAAAACAAACAAACAAAAAAACCAAAAAAACCGTTTTCAAGAATACCACATTCTCAGTGTTTTGTGGCCCACTCCTGTAATCCTAGCACACAGGAAGGCTAAGACAGGAGGATCGTGAGGTCGAGGCCAGCCTGGACTACAGAGCAAGACCCTGTATCATAAAAACGATCTTCCACTTAGAAATGAGGTGGATAAGTCAATGTGTCAAAGAACATTCTTCATTCATTTCTGAACCTCCTCCCAAGGGAGGAGAGCACAGCACTAGGAATACCTGATACCTGGTGGTTAAATGGACATGGCGGACACCCTCCCTCTCCCTCTCTATTGCAGAACGCTAAACATAGCAGCCTGTCACTCCTGTGAACAGACAATGACAGATCACCTCACTAGAAGCACAATATTAGCTACATACTGCCACGGACACAAGTACTAAGCTCAGTAAATGAAAATCTTAAACAACACAACAATAATAATAGAATAAGGAATATTTTTTTTTCTGTTTCTATGTATATAGTTCACTATGTAGCCCAGGCTGGCCTAGAATTCACAGTGATCTTCCTGTCTCCACCTCCAGAGGGCTGGGATGACAGGTGTGTGCTACCAGACGCAGCTGGAATTTTTTCCATCTTTAATGCTGGGTTCATCCCAAGGCATACAGTTAGCCTTCTGTGTCCACGAGTTCTGCATGCAGAACCAACCTCCGAATGAAAATAATTGGGGAGAAATGCATCTGTACTGAACATGTAGTGGTTTTTTCCTTACGATCATCTCCTGAGCAATACAGTGTAACTACTCACAGGGTGTGCTAGGTACGACGAGTCATCCAGAGGTGATTTATGGCACATGCAAAGAGGTGCACAGGTTGGGGCTGGGGATTTAGCTCAGTGGCACAGCACCTGCCTGGCAAGTGCAAGGTCGTGAATTCGATTCCCGGTACCGGAAAAAACAAAAAAAATAAAAACAAAAACAAAAACAAAACAAACAAAAAAAAGGGGGGCGGGGCTGAGGATATAGCTCAGCGGCACAGCACCTGCCTGGCAAGCGCAAGGTCATGAGTTTGATTCCCGGTACCGGAAAAAACAAAAAAAAACAAAAACAAAAACAAAAACAAAAACAAAACAAAACAAAAAAAGGGGGCTGGGGATTTAGCTCAGTGGCACAGCGCCTGCCTGGCAAGCGCAAGGTCATGAGTTCGATTCCTGATACCGGAAAAAAACAAAAACAAAAACAAAACAAAACGAAACAAAACAAGGGGGTTGGGGATATAGCTCAGCGGCACAGTGCCTGCCTGGCAAGCGCAAGGTCGTAAGTTCAATTCCCAGTACCGGAAAAACAAAACAAAACAGAAACAACCAAAAAAAGGGGGGCTGGGGATATAGCTCAGCGGCACAGCACCTGCCTGGCAAGTGCAAGGTCATGAGTTTGATTCCCGTTACCGGAATAATACCAAAAAAAAAAAAAAAAAAAAAAAAACAGGTGCACAGGTTGCATGCAAATACAATGCCATTTCACAGACAGGGCTTGAGCACCCTTAGATTTTGATACCTGTGCGGCCCTGGAACCAATCCTCAAAGATACTGAGGTGGATGTAAATCTAAGTGCACACACACATAGATGCACGCACACACACAACTTCAACCCTAGTCCAGATCTTGATGGTGATACAGACAACACCTCCCACCTGCCCGGGCTTCCCATTTGGATGTTCTACTTACTGCTGCCTGTCTGGGTCAACATGAGGGAGACACACAGCTTACCTTTTGACCACCAGCTTCAAGGTCTTATGGGACCCTTTCACCAGGCAAATCGCTTCCTGTCTAAACCCTGAGAGGCCGACGTCATTGATGCCCACGATCTCGTCTCCGGCCAGTAACTTGTCGACAGCCGCAGCTTTACTTCCTTCCTCAATCTGTAACAGAGAAGCAAGTTCCATGAGCCTCCGGGAGAAGCAAGCAGTTCCTGAGTCCACCAAGTCCCCTGCAGGCAGCTGGGCACATGACAGGCCAGAGCACACACGGGTCCCTGATCCCGGATCCCAGAGCCGGCTTCGGGGTCAGCCAGGAGCCAAAGGACCTGGGTGGCCCCGGGAAGCTTGGAGGGAACACGGCCCCAGAGGCTGACGGCATTACAGAGGGAGAGTGTAGATGCGCCAATCCCTCCATCGCCCTCCTGTCTCCTTCCCAAGAACAGGGATGTTCTTTTCCTCATGAAGCAAGTGGAAAACTCAGAATCCAACCAGAAATAAGAGATCCAAAGACACCAATTCATCTCCTGCACTTTTGCACCATTTTTTATTATGCACTAATTATTATGCACGTACATCAATCCTGTACCTGCCTAGATTGTTTTTGTAAGTTTTATGGAGATGTAATTCAGACACCTTACATTCATTCATACAAAGCACGTACAGCTGTGTAGTTTTTGGTCTAGGCAGATTTGCACTGTTATCACCATGAACCATTTCATAGTTCCCTGGGCCCAAAAGAAATCTTGTGCTCACGAGCAGTCACGTTCCAATCCTCCCCATCCCCAGCAATCACTGCTGTACTTTCTGTGTTGAGACTCCAGAGATTTTCCCATTCTGGGATGCAAAAACATACAACATTTGGTCTTTTGCATCTGGCTTCTTTCACTTAGCAGAATCCTTTCAGAGTTCATGTATGCTGCTGCAGGCGTCTGCAGTTCATTACTTTTTATGGTCGGATAATAGTCTATGTCATGAATGGGCCACATTGCTTATCCATGGATCAGCTGGTGGACATTCATGTGTTTCTACCTTTGGTTAGGATGAACAATGCTGCTATGAGTATTGGCACATAAGTTTTTGTGTGTGCATGTTTTCCTTTTGTTGGGCGTATACCTGGAAGTCAAATCTCTATGTCCTATGGGTGGACTGACAACTGGTGGTCAACTTGTAACACCCAGCTGAACTGAGTAAGTGTGGTACTGGGTGAGGGAGGCCCAGCTGGGGACTGTTGCCAGCAGCATAAGAGGCAGAACTGGAGAAGAAGGGAGGCTGTTGGGAGCTGAGAGAGGCTGTAAGGAGCTGTTGGTTTTCTTGGAGGGGCTTGTCATGCTGGCTTTCCTGATGAACTTGGCTGTTTTCATCCTCCATGGAGCTCAGGACCTTGTTGTCTCTGAGAATGGCTTTGGTTCACTTTGGGGAAGCTCTGGTCCTCACTCTGAGCATCACTTCCTGGCTCTGGAGGGGAAGATGGTGCACTGCTCAGTCTCCTGGAGAAGCTTGTTGTGTTGGCTTTCTTGATAGGAACTCGGCTGTCCTGATCATTGGAGGAGATCGGAACCTCACTGTTGCTGAGGATGGCTGTGGTACAGCTGTGGTACCTTTTGGGGGAGCTCTGGTTCTTATTTTGAGCATCGCTTCCTGGCTCCACTGTAGATCCCTCAGCCTGCTAGCACAGATTCTTCATCCCACTGGCACAGACTTTCTAGCTTCCACCACTGTCCTTTGGGCCTTCCCAGCACAGATCCATGAAACAGGCCTGCAGGAGACACTTTTGTGGGCTCTTGGCCTCCAGCTGGACTCATGGGAGTCACTGTTATGGGCTCCAGATCTTCCGCTGAACTCATGCAGAACATTATTGCTGGATCTAGGCCCTCAGCTGGATTCTTAGGTCCTTAGTGTGTGGACAGATTTCCTGTACTCTCTTGTATATGAGTCTTTGGGTGACTATTATAAATCATCTTATAAAATATGAGTTCTATAAAATATTGTTCACCTTGCAATAAGCCCCAAACCAACACATATGGTAACTGTAACATTTTGAAAAACCATCTGACTGTTTTCCAAAGCAATTGCACCATTTTTACATTCCCACCAGAGAAGTTTCCAATCTCTCCACATCCTAATACTCTTATAATCTAGTGTTATAACCTGTGGTGTGTGTTAAGATATTCGCTATGACTCAAGGCTAAACACCATTTGTTCTGCATGCCTTAAACAATCTGGAATCTCGCCGGGGATTTAGCTGAGTGGGACAAGCACCTGCCTGGCAAGTGCAAGGTCTTGAGTTCGATTCCCGGTACTGAGAAAAAAGAAAGAAAAAGAACAAAATTTCTTCTTACAAAAAAATAAAATAAAGTAAAATAAAGCCAGACACGGTGGCGCACATCTGTAATCCCAGCACTCGGGAGGCTGAGGCAGGAGGATTGTTGCGAGTTCGAGGCCAGCCTGGGCTACAAAGTGAGTTCTCAAGCTCAGCCTGAATTGCATAGCGAGACACTGTCTCAAAAAGACAAAAAAATTTAAAAATAAAATAAAATAAAATAACAATCTGGAAACTCTGAATGTCAGGCTGAGTGTGTGGCTTATTGACAGAGCACTTGGGTAGCACGTACAAGGCCCCAAGTTCTATGCCCAGTGTAGCAACAAAAAAACAAAAAAACCACAACAACAAAAAGGCCTGAATGCCATCCATTTTATAACTTTTATTCTGGAAAAATCTGATCTTCGAATTCTTTTTTGCGGGGGTGGTACTGGAAACCAAACTCAGGACCTCATGCTTGCCAGGCAGGTGCTGTGCCACTGAGCTAAACCCCTGGCCCTTGATCTTTCAATTCCTAAGAAGTCTTTCCTATACAGTAATAATACAACTCAGTGGCAATTAACCCCAGCTAATACGTCTATTTTTCTGCACAAGGAGGTGGCGAACTATAGCAAGTAAGCCAAATCCAGCCAGTAGCCTCTTGGTTGCTATTGTTTCCCTGGAATATATCCGCAACCATTCATTTACTTACTGCTATAGGGCAGCAATGAGTCTCTGAGCCACAAAACCAACAATATTTACTACTAGGCTTATTCCGAAAAAGGTTGGCCAGCTCCTATTTACCCCCTCCCCAAAAGCTTTACAAACCATAAAGAAAGCCCGGTGGGAACTGGCGGGAGGCTCGTTCTGAGCCATCTGTGTAGTCTCTGAAGTTCCCCACTTCTCAACTCTGGGCCAGGTTAACCTGGGGTAACTTCTCCAAAAGCCAGCCCAAAGGCTCACAAAACCACTCACGAAGAAGTCTCTGTTCCAAAGCTGCTGACTTTTCTAAAATCACCACCTAGAACCCAAGACAACCAAACTCTTATGTTAAGAAAGAGCCAACACCACACACAAAATTAAAAGACCGCTCCCAACAAAAATATGAAATGATTCCTTCAGTCAGCAATGGGTTTCAAAAGTCAAGACACGCTGGGCATGGTGGTGCATGGCTATACTGCAAGCATTCTGGGAAGCTGAGGACAGAAGGACCCTCAAGCTGAGTGACTTAACAAGACCCAGTGTCAAAATACAAAAATAAATAAATAAATAAATAAAATAACAACCAAAGAAGGAAAAGAAGAGCTGGGGACACAACACAGTGGAAATGTCCTAGGTTCAATCCCCAGTAGAAAAAAGAAAGAAAAGGAGAGGAAAAGAGGGCAAGTGGGAGCGGGGAGGAGGGCAGGGAGGGGGGAGGAGGGCAGGGAGGGGGAGCAGTGGAGGAGAAGCCGGGGGAGAGAGAGACCTGGAGGCCTTGCGTGGATGGACCAAGGGCAGCTGGCCAGTCTTGACGACAGAGCACAGCGAAGTGGCCTACAGGGGGAACAGCCAGCAGGAGAAAGTACTTAAAGCCTGGTGCTGGGTTTCAAGGGGACAAAGGGAGGCCACCTATGCACAAACCAGGGCTTGGAGGATAAACAGGCACCCAGAGTGGACCCCCAGTCTGCAATACTGGTGGAAGAGGGCCGGGCCCAGCAGACAGGAGTGAGTCCCAAAAGGTTGTACAGCCCACAGTGTAGGGAGTGAGTAGGGAGGAAGCTGGCTCTGGCACGGATCCCCAGCAGATCCCCAGTACTCCAGCTGGCATCACTCAGGTTACCAGGGAAGCCAGCAATGGCATCCAGAGCCCAAGCCAGCTATCTGGTAGACATCCAGGACCACAGCGGGTGGGCGGGGAAGCAGAAGTGAATTTTACTCTTGCCTTTAAACAACTGTACATTCTAGGAGGAAGCCACCCACATGCTGTTCAAGAGGTGAGTGGATAAACGGTGGTATCTACACCATGGAATTCTATTCAGTGTTTAAAAACAGAAGGCCATCGAGGGATGTCGCTCAACAGCACGGCACCTGCCAGGCATGCAGGAGGCCTGGGTTTCATGCTCAGCACCCTCAGAGAGGATACTGTCATGTGCTACGACACGGTGAACTTTGACACATTATGCCAAGTGAAGCAAGCCAGACACGCAGAGATATGGAATCATCTGACTCATAGGAAGTACTCAAGAGTGGTCAAAACCAGACAGTAGAATGGATGTTGGCCAGAGGGTGACGGAGGACAGAATAGGCACTCGGGGTTTAGTGGGTACAGTTTCGGTTTGGGAGGACACCAACTCCAGCAAACGGATACTGGTGATGTTTGTACAACACGTGGATGTACTGTATCAAAAATGGTCAAAGCAGAACACATTTTTGTCTCTGCCAGTCCATTTTAAGTTATGCATACTTTCCTACACTAATATCACTCAGTGTCTAAAACCATGTACCCTTCTCTCTGATACCTTTCCAGTTTTTTTTTTTTTTTTTTTTTTTTTTTTTTTTTTTTTTGTTTTTCTCCGGTACCGGGAACC
>NW_004955499.1:7997993-8027153 GCF_000276665.1 Chinchilla lanigera | reverse complement strand
TTTTTTTTTTTTGTTTTTCTCCGGTACCGGGAACCGAACTCACGACCTTGCGCTTGCCAGGCAGGCGCTTTGCCGCTGAGCTAAATCCCCAGCCCCTCCTTTCCAGTTTTTTTTTTCCCCCCTCTTTTACGAAACTCTTCAGGCAAAAACCTGGTGACTAATGACCTACAGTAGTGTCTTGGGTCAGTTTTCGAAGCAGCACTTTCTCAAGGTGACAGATTACCTGCGCTTGACTCAGTGGGCTTTTCAGACTCACTCTCACCAACACTTGTCTCACAAGTCCTGGGAGACTCACCCGCGCCTGCAGCCCTGGCACCCCGCCTTCAACAGGAAGGGGGACTGCACGTTAGTGCTCCTCACCCCGGAGATTCCTAAAGGAAGACCGCATTCCTTCTGCAACGCCATCCGCCTCTCTCAAAGACACCTCCTACACTTCCCAGGGAAACTGTGTTCTGCTTTGGGAGATAAGGTAGTGTTTGTTTTCCACCGGCTTTCCTGACACAGAAAATATCTCTGGGATATTTATGCGCTCACGGGGAGGTAGTCAGAAAAGCTCAGGCCTTGAGAGCTTGTACTCCACACTTTCAACACATTTAACTTCTCAGCCTGAGGTGAAGTAAGTAGTTTTGGGCTTGGTGAAGAAGAAGCCCAAAGCTGATACTGGTTTCCACAGTGACTGAGGGTACCAGTGTCCCTCCAGTAGATCGGGCGTGACAGGGTTATAAGGCGATATTAATTTTACCATTGTGCTGTATGTGCAATGTCAGTGTCTGCAGAATGTTACAGCCAGGCATGGAGCAGTTCTGCCCTAGAGTAGTCGAGGAAAATCCAATGAAGAATGAAACGTCTTACAATATGCAGAACAGCTCGCCATTCTTCTGGGAAGAAGAATGCCCTGTAAACAGCGGCAGGGGGACCCCCACAGAGCGCAGGAAAGTCTGCGGATGCAGTCTTGGGCAATGAGAACAAAATGGCAACAAGGGGTACACGCTTCCCTGCCCCTACGTCTCCGCAGTCCACCTGATAGAGAAACAAGACTCTGCAACAACACAGGGCAGAGGGCCACGGAACCAAACACTGCCAGGGTGGCAGAGCAAGGCAGAGCGAGCCCAGCCCCGGGGCCATGAGATTGTGAACTTGACGGAACTGGAAAAATCACAGGGACCAGAGACCCAAATGAAGGGAGGAAGAACAACTTTGTTGTTTTGTCAGTCTGCGGCCCTATTTTAAGATCCATGAATCACACTGGCAAACTTTATCAGTTCTGACCCCCCCCCCCACTTTCCGGAGAATAACCTTCCTGCATGACCAGTCGATCGCTGAAGTCACCTCCGGCGTCTGCCCTGTTGAATTCCCTTACTCATCCTAACTGAGCTCAGGTCCCGAGGGAAGGAAGCCTGATTCACACAGGCGAAGCAGCAGAGGGCAACGAGGCTGGTGACTGCTCACCACTCCGAGGGTTTTGGGTTTCGGCTTCAGTGAGACGTGCCTGTGCCCTGGTCCGGGGGTTGCTGGCATGGGAGCAATGGTACCCCTGCTCTGTGTCCCTGTGGACCCAGTGGAGCAGCAGCAGCTGCCGGGCACAGAAGCGTGGGTCCACAGCCACCTGGTGCCACCCCAATACCCAAGAGGACAGTCGCCGTATCCAAGAGGCAGCACAGGAAGAGCCCGGGACACTGGCGTGGTGGTCAGCTAAGCCTGTCCTGCACAGGGGGGGCAGCCACGCCAAAAGGACAGCAGCAAAGGGAAGATCTTCATACAGCAAGCAGGGACAACAGATAGGGTATGCAAAGGCCAAAAGGACTGACGTACTGACCAAGTATTGTGCAACCCGTACAGAAACTACCATCAGCCACAGTCCAGCCACTGGCAAAAGACAGAAAGACGTGCGCTTAACATCACAGACCCTGTTCCGACCCCACAAGACCCCCTCCCAACCCTACAGACTCTCCTTCAACCCCCGGACCAGCAATGGCAAACCTTTGAGCATTCAACAATGTCAACAGCCTGCTGTAGCATGTATAGCATAGCTTTCATCACCACCGCCACAGACCCTCTGTCACCACCACCGACCTGCTGAGGTACACCTGGGGACTTTCCTTGAAGAACGAGCAGCTGTCTCTATTTTGGCTGAACTTGACCCTATTTCCATGTATTGATATATATACAGAGCTGGCTCAGACTTTTCCTTATCCCTTCAGTTGGCTTTAAGCAACACATAGTGGTCTAGCAGAGGCGCTGATGGTAGTCTTTCAAGACGGCAGGCGTGTCTCCCTGGAACTTCCACCCGTTGTTCCCTTGTGTGAGCCAGGGTGAGGCAGCATAAAGAGCCACTGTCAGCTGGGATCAGCCTTGAGTTAGAGGCTATAACCTCCTCAGGCTTGAAAGATTACACATCAGAGCTGAACTACTGACCTCAAGACATTAGATGCTATCTCAATTGTACTAGCAGATTACTCTTTCCTTGCATATTGCAGAGGTGACTTCAGGCCTCCTACCTAGCCCAGCTCACGGCACTCACCTACTTCCCGCCACTCTCACAGTCACTCATCCTCAAGCCACTCCCTTCTTCACGAATTAATAAAACCTGGGATTGGTCCTGGGGTTAAGATAGCCATCCTGATGGCTGGACTTAGGACCCCTTGCCTCCCCATAACCACAGATACACGTTAGGGTCTTTCTCCTTGCCATGGACTACACTGAAGTGGTAGACTGGAAATAACTCACTAGAATTCCAGTAACTTTTCATGGGATTACAAATGTAAACTTCCTGGGCCACCACAAGGACTGGGAAGGGCCTCTATACCAACCCACTCTCAATGTCACAAGACCCTAAAGCCATGGTCTCTGTCTACTTTCAGTGACAAGCCGGGAGAATAGTCTTCTCAACTATTGTGGAAGTGGAAAATTTTAGTAGTTCTAGAAACATTTAGATCAAGGAGAGGCTCCCATTTCAATCCAATTCTGGGGTGCAAAAATGCTTGGTTTAAAAGAGGTGAAAGTGTCTGCTGGTTGTTTGTATTTTGGTACAACCAGAATAGAGAGTAATAGTGAGTTTCAGAAGCTTCTGCCAGTCCCAGGTATCAGGTGAACATTCCAGAAGAGAAGCGGCATGGTGTCTATAGCCAATAATCCAAAGTATTCTGAACGGCAGTCTGCTCTCCCAGTCAGACCCTGAATACAGCTTCAAGAGTTTAAACTGTTCCCAGTCCCGGTCGATCTTTCTTTTTTTAATTTTTATTTTATTTTATGTTTGTCTTTTTGACACAGGGTCTTGCTATGCAGTTCAGGCTGGTCTTGAGCTCACTTTGTAGCCCAGGCTGGCCTTGACCTCGCAACGATCCTCCTGCCTCAGCCTCCTGAGTGCTGGGCTTATAGGCATGTGCCACCATGCCGGCTTCAGTCAATCTTTCAATGGGGCAGTTTCTGAAGAAATCTGCTCCTCCAGCCTGGCTCTCCCTGTCAGAAACATGTGCACTCTGACATCTTTGGTTGGGGCAGTCCAGTTTTCCCAGCTGACTTTTCTCCATGTTTGTATAAGTAGCTTTATTTTTAACTGTAGTGTATGAGTGCATGTGTGTAGTACATGCTGCTTCCTTGTCTTTTATTTTGCTCTTTGTTTTATTCTCACGTAAGAGAAACCTTACGATATCTAAACTCATGTCTGATTTATTTCAGTTTAACATTAAGGTCTCAAGGTGCACCCATTTTCCTACACATGACTCAAGCTGATCTTTCTTTATGTCCAAGTAGTACTCCGTTGTACATAAACACCACAGCCATTCATCCGCTGGGTATGGGTGCCTTCAGAATTTAGCTCTTTTCAATTGCACTGCTACAAGATGGGCATGCATGATATGATGATGCCTTTCACTGTTCGGGATGGTACTTACAAGAGGAATACGTGGGTCAAATAGAATTTCTAGTTTCAGTCTTTTTGAGAAATCGTCATGCTCGTATTCACAATGGTTGTAACTAGTTTACGCGAGTGTAGAAGGCTCCTCTCCAGCGTTTGTTATTATTTGATTTCTTGACGATGACCATTCTTTCTGGGGTACAATGGAATCTCAACGTTGCTTTAATTCACATTTCTCTAATAGCCAGCAATGTTCAGCATTTCCTCATGTATTTATTGACCACTTGTACATTCTCTATAAAGTGCCTTTTCATTTCACTTGCCCATTTTTTGATTGGGCCTTTTATTTGAGGGGAGGGTCTAATTTTTTTTTGAGTTATTTATATATTCTAGATATGAGTCCTTTGTCTGAGGAATCACTAGCAAAAAGTTTTTCCCATTTTCTTTTTTTGTCTCTTTTGAAACAGGGTCTTGCTATGCAGTTCGGGCTGGCCTTGAGCTCACTTTGTAGCCCAGGCTGGTCTCGAACTCACAATGATCCTCCTGCCTCAGCCTCCCGAGTGCTGGGATTACAGGCGTGCGCCACCACGCCTGGCTTTTTTCCCATTCTGTAGGTTTTCTTTTCATTCTGTTGGTTGTTTCTTTGGCTGTCCAGAAGCTTTTCCTAATTGTTTAGTAAATGTGCTTTGGAAAATTGAAAATTTGAGTTGGGGTTGCGGGTGTGCTCAGTGATAGCACCTCTGCTTAGCAACTGGGAGACAGGCAGGAGGGAGGGGGAGGGAAGGAAAGGGGAGGCAGGACAGGAGAGGGGAGGGAAGGAAAGAGAGGAGGACCACGTGAGCCTGTGGTATTTATGATAATAAATTGAGAATTACTGAGACTTCTGACATAACCGCCTATAACCATCTGAGGAAACCACTATCTGATATACTCTTAGGGCCAATCTGTCTTCAGATTTTAAGCTGGAAAGTCTAGAGTAACTGCTTAGAAAAGAATCACAGCTACACGGTATTACAACTGTGTACAAGCAGGGCCTGGTGACGCACGCTTGTAATCCCAGCACTCGGGAGGCTGAGGCAGGAGGACTACTGCAGGTTTGAAACCAGCCTGGGCTACAAAGTGAGCTCAAGGCTGGCCTGAACTGCATAGGGAGACCTTGCTCAAAAAACAACAACAACAAAAAAAGAACTATGCAAAAACTGGAACATCCATGCTGATCTTGAAAACAACCAATAACCTCTTTTCAGAGTCAGTTTAATTTTTTTTAACTTTTTCAGTACAGAGAGTGCAGTCCAGGCCTGGCACCTGTTAGAGAAGGGTTCTGCCACCAGTGCATGTCGGGCTGGTACTGCTGGCACAGTAAAATATGGAAAGAAAAAGGAAAATCTTTTCCTCGTGACTGGCCAAAGGAGCAACAGAAGTGATAAAATAGTATGGAGAGAACACATTTAAGCAAAAGCCCACTCCAGACGTTTTGGAACAGGTGACCCAAAACACGTAGGCATGCGGTCCAGGGCTGGCTGGGGGTGTAGCTCAGGGGTGGAGCACGGATGTCCTTCACATGCACCAGGCCCTGGGCTTGTCATCGTCCCTAAACTGAGGGCTGAGTCACCTGAGGCCCCCAAATACAGACGGGAGCATGGGACCTGCACAAGGGGGCTGGGAGCGACTGGAGCCGGAATCTGCTGGTCGTATGCGTGAGGGCAGGACAGAGCCAGAGTGTCTCAAGTAGTCAAGATACCTGTCTTGGGCCGGGGATATAGCTCAGTGGCGTAAGCGCCTGCCTGGCAAGCTCAAGGCCCTGAGTTGGATTCCTGCTACACACACACACAAAAAAAGATCCCTCAGTCTTGGGAAAAGCATTCTGCCTGGACAACTACAGTCCTTAGTCCCTAGGCAACATTACCTCCATGATACTGACTTGGCAAGAGTATAAAATAAACGCCCCCTACTGTTGAAGTTAGGTCCTCTCGCCCATCAGTTAAAGGGTTGTCTCTACCTGACCCAGCTCTTGTCTCTTGTCTTTACTTCCCTCATACCCACCGCCGTTCCTCTTCAGGGTACAAGGAGAGACCAGCGAGGTTCCCTACAGAAGGGGACAGACCCAGGCTGGTGGGCAGAGAGGCCGACAAGGCTCTAAAAGGGAGGCCATGACTTGCTGATCAGCGCTGGTGACAAGTCACCACAATGCGGAGGAAGCCGTCCAAGGGACCCCAGCCTCACCATACAGAGAGACGGAAAGGAGCTCCCTGTTTAGAAGCAACGTAGGAAACTACAGCATGGCAATTCGCCGCAGGAGGCGGGTGGTGCTTGTGCACTGTGTTCTGATAGGACCATTGCAGTGTGCATGGGCCTGGGCCACGGCAAAGTCCTGACCGTCAGCTCAGTCTGGGGCCAAGAACCACCCAAAAGCCTGCTCAGGAAGAGAAACGTTCAGGAAGCATTCTTTGAAAGGCATTATAAGTCTGGTGTGGTGGCGCACGCCTGTCATCCCAGCAATAGGGAGGCAGAGGCAGGAGGATCGCCTTGAGTTTGAGGCCAGCCTGGGCCACCTAGGGAGTTCCAAGCCAGCCTGAACTACGCAGTGAGATCCTGTCTCAAAAAAAGGAAGGCATTGTATGCTGGAGGAAGTCACAGTCCCAGAAAGCAGATTTGCAAACAGCCTACTCCAATACTGCCTGTCAGCAAGGTGCTGCCTTGTTCTGGATCCAGGAATGGCACAGAAACCTGCAGCCCTGCCAGCCCATAGGGCTGAGCAGCTACCCAAGGCAGGCAGGAACCTGAAACTACCCTCCTGCTCCAGCTCCCTCCAAAGCTGCAATTCGGGTATCAGGGGCCTCCCTTGCCCACACCGTGGCACTGGATCCCGTCCCTGAACATTTCTCCTGAGGCTGTGGCCGACCCTGGTCAGTGCTGTCAGCAGAGGGCGCTGGGGGTACATGGAAGGGACAAAGGGTTTCCCTCCCTAACCCAAGGTGCTCTCCCCTCCCTGCCTGTGTGGAACATGTCCAAGCCCCAAGGATGCCTTCCTAGCGAGTTCCTCTGGTGCCCTGGTGCTAGCTTTCCAGCCAGTCCTATGGACACCAGCTAGCCTCCTAGGGAGCTGCACCTGCACCTCAAGCTGCTATTTCCTCCCCAGCCAAAGGGCCACAGCCACGCCACTGGTGAGGAGGTCGGAGTCTGTTTCTGGTGTGCAAACAGAAGCGGTCAGCAATATTCTGCTTCTGCTCGCAAACTCCACATGGGTGACGAACACAACCTTGGCCACCTTCCCTAGGATTGTGGAATGAATTAGGTTCATGAAGCAAAGCACCACTGTAATCTTTCCTTTGGAGGAGAGTAAGGTGTTGTTTTTTTTTTTTTTTTTTAAAGTGACCAGGTCTCTTGTCCTCCTGACCTGGAGCAATCCTCTGTCTCTGGTTAATAGTTCTTTGCACTGGCCCACATACATTGTTTTTTCATAAAGAGCCATGGAATGACTACTTCTTGGTTTGCAAGCCGCACTGTCTCCACGGCAATGGCCTAGCCCTGCTCTTGTAGAAGGAGCGGATGGACAGTGGGGACGTAGGCACAGAGCATCTTTTTTTTTTTTTTTGAAAGTAGGTACAGAGGGAACTGGCCCGCTCTCCACATCCTGACTCCAAATCCCTTCCAAATCGTCTTCTAACCAGACCCTGACTAATTAGGGTTTCACAAAGCAAGCGCGACAGCAGCCATCCTGGTGGCACGGGGAGGCAATAAACAGATCACAGTGTGTGTGTGTGAAGGACAGTTTCACAACAATGAGGATGGACTTGTTTCTTAGGACCTGACTCTACATGACTTGGAAAAAGTGACTTCATTTTTCTTACTCTTCTTTTGGTCACCCCTAGATGGTGATGCAGGCTGGCTGTCTATACCCCAAGACTAGCAGGAAGGTAAAAAGTAAGACAATTATGAGCTAGGCATGGTGGCGCTCACATGTAATCCCAGCAATCTGGGAGGCTGAGGCAGGAGGATAACATGTTCCAGCCCAGCCAAAGCAATTTAGTAAGACCCTGTCTCAAAATTTTTAAAAAAGCTACAAATGTAGCTCAGTGCAAAGGCCCTGGGTTCAATCCCCAGTACCACCAAAAACAAAAAAGAGGGCCTGGGGATATAGCTCAGTGGCACAGCACCAGCTTGGCAAGTGCAAAGTCCTGAGTTTGATTCCCAGTACCTGCCCCTCCCCCTCCAAAAAAAAAAAAAAAAAAGAAAGGTAAGAAAAGAAAGCATACACAGACTTTAAATTATTGTATAAGCATATTTACAAATGACTTTGTTATAATTATTGTTCTAATCTTTTATGTCCAAATTAGGACTAAGAGCCAGCCTAGGTCATTCCATTCTGGGGTTCACTGGCAAATTATCCTACTCCTGATTATTACACACGCAGCCAGCAGCGGAGTACAAAGGGAGGCCTCTCCGTTTACAACACTCCAAGCTATTTAGGTAGCATGCTTTCTAAGCCCTTTTATGTAAGACTGTTTAAAAGAGAGAGGTCCAAAAGCTCAGTTATCCTAGATGTTCTTACTGTTTACTTTAAAAATAATATAGTTTTCTTTCCCCGTTTTCAAAGCTACTATAGCATTACAGGAAACCTGGAGAACACAGAAAGTTGCAGTTTATAAATGGAGTGTTTTATAAAAGTGTAGCCTAAGTGGATTAAATGGAAACCAGGCCAATTTCCCCTATTTAAAAAAAGAAAAGAGAAGCATGATTTGAATGGGAGGTAGGATCTCAGCCTGAAACACACACACCCCTTTTTGTCAGGGTTTAAATGGGCAGGGGGGCAGCCTTGGCTTGTGGTCCTTGGGGACATTGAAGGTTCAAACCACAACATTATGTAACCAAAAAGCCCAGCAGAACATTACGGTAGCACTGTCTGTTGGTTCTCATCCATGGAGGACCAGGCTTCCCCAGAGCTTCCCTGCCCCAAATAAGATGGGCAAGGACTCTAACCAGCAGAAGGTCCTCCTTCAACTCCCCCTTGCGGTTTTTCTCCCACAATGCCCCAGTTCTCCTCCCACAATGCCCCAGTTCTCCTCCCACAATGCCCCAGGACTCTTTCTCCCACAATGCCCCAGTCCTTACTCCTTCTAGCATCTCCCAGTGCCACTATTGCCCGAGTGAAGCCTGGTGCAAGAGGTGCCTTCAGAGCCAGCCTGGCAGCCAACAACATGGAACGGGAGTGGTAGATACTGCCCACAACATCCAGGACACTTACTAGGAAGAACATGCCCAAGAGGGCGAGGCCACCTACAACTTTTTTTATTGCTGTAGAAAATGTGTAATATGAAACTTACTCTCAACCATTTTCTTTTTTACATGTATAGTTCAGGAACATCACCTGTAACTTACACTGTGGTACAACAGCTCTCTGGAACGTTTTCACTTTGCAAAGTTGAACACGAACCCCCAGCCCATTCCAACCTCCACCACCATCCTACTTTGTTTCCACCTAGTCATCTACTCTCGATCATTCACGGTAAGTGGGATCAAACAATAATTGATTTCTGCGATTGGCTTGTTGTACTGGGCATCAAATTCATGTTGTAGCATGTGACAAGGTTCCAACATGTGTGAGACCACATTTTCTTTATCCATTCATCTGCCGGGGGCATCTGGACAGTTTCCTACACCTGCAACTTTTCTATACTGGGTGGATGTAAAAATCGACACCACGTGGGAAAAACAGTAAACAGCCTACGCATAGCTAAGCAGTGTACATGTACGTGCATTAGCCAGTTTTCCACTGCTGTGATGAAACACCTGAGAGAATCAACTTAGGGAGGCTCACTGTTTCAGAGGTTTCAGTTACTTGGTACTGCTGCTTTCAGGATTGCAGCAAGGCAGACCATCATGGCAGAAGACTGTGGTTCATTTCTTGGTAGTCTGGAGGCAAAGAGAGCAAGAGGAAGGGGCCAGGGTCCACCCACCCACTTCTTCAAGGCCACACGCCCAGGAACCGAGCATTCTTCCCCTGCATCCTACATCCTAAAGGCTCCACTGTTTCCCAACAGCACCATAAGCACCTCTGACTTCTGGGTCTTGAGGGACATTTAAAGTTCAAACCTCAACATGATGTAACCAAAAATCCCCGAAGGACATTTATAGCAGCAGTGTCTGTCATAGCTCCAAACTGGCTGTTTCACCCACACGTTGAACCAGTAAAGCTTGGGAACACATCAAAGAATGGCATACTCTAAACCAAGCTTCTCTGCTGGGCACTACAGACATCTGGCGCCAGCTTACCTTTGCCGGGGGGCTACCGTGTGCTTTAGAGGACGCACAGCAGGACACCTGGCCTCTCCTAGCAGAAGCTAGTGGAGGACTCTCTACCCTACCACAACGGGAAAACCACAGAGAGGGTCTCCAGCTATTGCTGACTGTCTGCTGGGGGATCAAACTGCCCCCACCCTGTGCAGAACTGCTATCCCAGACACACCAACCATGTGGAACAGAAAAACACAACCAAGTCACCTCTGAAGGCACACCTCAACCTCCGACCTGCACTGCACCCTGACTGACCAATAGCAGCAAGCCGACAGCCACCTGCCTCACACGAATGGCCTTCTCTCTGATGTGCAGCAGAAGGCAAACGGTCAGGCTGTCAGGCCAGGTGGGGGCCGCTGGGTTTGACAAAGTCCCACATTTCCATACAAAACAGGCCTTGGTGTTCTGGACACTAGCAACTCAGCCCAAGCATCATACATGCAGCGACAGTGGACCGTTTGTCGTTCCACCCCAGAGAAGGTGGTCTAGCCCACCTGCACAGCGGTGTTCACCGGTCCCCTGGCCACCACCATGGGCCCTGTTGCAGACACACACACATTCAGGCCTTGGATGGCCACCTGGACCCCCACATCACTATGTGACCAGACACCCTGCTCCCCGACATTCACCGCCGCTGACCCTCTATTTGCGATCACCCACAAGCTGGCCTTTAGGAACAAGCCCAAATTCTCTCTCTGCTCCTTATCCCTGCCTATACAGTACAGAGGTCCACTGCAATCTACTAGGCAAGGTCTCTGGAGAGGATGAACAGAGAGGAAGTGAACCAGCAGAGATAAGCAAAGTTCCTGTCTAGCTTTCATCTTAGGACTATGGGAGGAAAGGGAAAAAAAAACCCAGCACAGCCCTTTCAAGTGAATTTTACAAGCAGCAGGGTCCCCTGAACAGGCTTCCCGCCAGCCCAGAAGCGCAGGTCTGCCCTGCTCCTCACGTCCTCCTCGGAGAGATTTTGCAAACAAGTAGTCAGATCGTTTAAGCATCTGCTTGAAGAGGGACGAGCGGAATGACTTCCATCTGTAGTGTTCAAAGTGAAGACGCAATCTGAAAGGGCAGATATGCGATCGAGGGCAGGAAACGGAAGCGCTGGATGTGAGAACACAGCGTCCCGCTTCTCAGGACATGCGGCTGTTTATTTTTAATAGCCTTCTCTCCCCCCATCCTATAGCTGTTTCAAAGGCCACCCTCAGGAAAACCCAAGGCTGGCGCAGTGCACAGAAGAGGGAGAGGGGTACAAACTGAGGTGGATTTGCCGTTCCTTGGGGCCCATGGAGCCGCCGAGCTCTCCAAGCCCGCATCTTCTGGGTCTGGAGGACCTCCCTCTCTGGGAGGGCACACTTCCTTGTGGAAGACCTGCTTCACTGATGCCCCTTGTCAAAAGTCAGCACAGACCAACCAAGCAGTGAGGGGAAAAAAAGAGGAAGCCCTGGGTTGTGGACGCAGTGGCTGGAGCTCAGCCAGGGACTGACACAGGTGGGGGGACTGCTTACACAGCACAGCCCTCAAGCAGGGGGCCACCAAGGGGCAGTGACAGGTCCACCCCTCTGAGAATACAATCAACCAGTGCCACAGGGAGGAGTAACTATCCAAGGTGGGCAGGTCACGGACTGAAAATCTGGGTGTGCGACGGCAGGAGCCCTCGCTCCATTCTCAAAGACTGGCACTGCATCTGCTTTTCCAAGCGGGAGAAAACGCTCCTGCTCTCCCAAAGCCACCTCCCCCGTGGGTCACACCGTGTAACCACAACTAGCTCAGAAGAGCTAGTACCCTCTGTGCGGGTACGGAACATCCAACTCTGATGCACAAACACCAACATCCTCTGCGTCGGAACTCATGGCGTGCGCAGGACTTTGCACTCTAAAATGCCCTTCTCCGGGTCCCTTGCTGTCCTCCTTACCCAGCACTTAACATTCCAGCCTTTGTGCCCCACCAGAGGTGGCCTCTCTGGCATTCCTCACAGTCCCAAGTTCTAATTGCATGTCTTTGGAAGTGGTGTCCCCTCCCCCCCATCATCAACACCAGGGGCTCTCAGGTGCCTACCGACCCTGCCCCTGCCCTGCCCAGAGTCTGAAGCCACAGTGGAGCGTGGGGGGCCTCGGCCCCCTCACAGGGAGGGGCGGAGAGGAGACTTGGCTATGCTGGTGGAAGAGGGGAGACACTGGAGTGGAGGCTGCCCAGGGGAGCCTTTGTTTCTGCAGCCAAAGTGCACTGCTCTTCCCTTTACTCTGGCCCTGAACAAAGACAGGATGCTCGGGATGTGGTGACCAGGGAGAGAGACCCGAAGAGCCATCACCAAGGCTACAGGACAAGGGGGAAGTCCCTGGTCCAGGATTCCAGTGTCCTTGTGAGGAGCGTGGAGTGAGGTAGCTGGAACAGCTGCACGACCCTTCCCCGAGAATACAGACTGGAGGATGGTTCACAGGTCTTTATGAACCTGAAGTGTGCTTCTCTTGATGTTGCTAGGTTTTCAAAGCTCGAGACCCATCAGAACAACTGTGGTGTGAAAAACTTTGCTCGCTACTGTAATTACAAGAAAGCACAGAGAGGCAAAATTTATTACTGTGCCTCGGAAATCAACAAAGAGAAACAGCAATATCTTGTCCTTTGTATGTTAGTGGTCAAGCATATGTTCAGCATGCACAGGCCCTAGGTTCACTTCCCAGCACGCCCCATACACACACACATACTGCACCTGTCCCACAAACTTACTAGCTACAGCAGAGGCATTACGTTCTATTTATCTGCTGTGGATGCTCAAGTCTCATATAAAATGGTACAACAACCATTCTAGATCACTTATAATACCTAGTGTAACACAAACGCTCTGTTCGCAGTTGTAATACTGCACTGTTTAGGGAGTAAGGGTAGGAGAAAAGGTCTGTGTGTGTTCAACACAGACACGAGGTTTTTCTTCTGAGCATTTTTGACCCAAGGCTGATGAGTCTATGGATGAGTTAGAATGGACAGATAGTATGCTCGGGGATTTGTTGACCAGGGAGAAAGACCCGAAGAGCCATCACCAAGGCTACAGGACAGGGATGAACTTTTAAAAATGAACCTCAAAAAAATTACCATGAAATTAGGTGTGACAGATGAACACTCACAAAATTTAAGTAGTTTAACTTCAGTGGGAGTTACACGGAGGCAGTTGTTTTTCTTACACTAACAAACATATTCCTCGTCTCATAAGAAGTATTATTCATCCTGGCCAAATGGATGTGAGAAGCAAAAAAAAAAAAAAAACAGGTGAACTATTATCTAGATTGGAATCCTCCTTTGTCACAAAAAATAACAAGAAGCCAGGTGCTGTAGTACACACCTGCAGCATAGCAGCATTCAGGAAGCTGAGGCAGGAGGATCACGTGGAGTTCAACCCCAGCCTGGGCTACACAATAAGTTCACACTCAGACTGAACTACATAGCAAGAACCTATTTTAAAAATTAAATGAAATTTTTAAAAAAGAAAAGAAAAAAAAAGGCATTTAAACTTTGTACTGCTGCAACCAACACGACTGAACAAAGACCAGGAACCCTTTATTGAGTTTTTCCAGCAACCTTGAGCCGGGCGTGGTGGCGGCACACGCCTGTAATCCCAGCACTCGGGAGGCTGAAGCAGGAGGACTGCTGCATGTCTGAGGTCAGCCTGGGCTACAAAGTGAGCTCAAGGCCGACCCGAACTGCACAGCAAGACTCTGTCTCAAAAAGACAAAAACAAAACCAAAACAAAAAAGACTTTTTCTAGCAACCAATCCTCATATACAAAACCTTAATGATATGTTTATTTCTCCCACTCACAATTTTGAAAAACAACAGAAACGTACATCTTTAAAATATGACTCATGCCGGGCATGGTGGTGGAGGCCTGTAATCCCAGCACTCTGGAGGCTGAGGCAGGAGGATCATTGTGAGTTCGAGACCAGCCTGGGCTACAAAGTGAGCTCAAGGCCAGCCTAAACTACATAGCGAGACCCTATCTCAAACAGACTAAATAAATAAATAAATAAAATAAGACTCACATTAAAATGACTTGACTCTTCTGACAGCATGGGAACCCTAGCCAGAGCTGGCACTACAGGTTCTGAGGTATATCTGAGGGGTCGCAGTCTTCAGCGGAAGGATAGCGGGCCCGGGGACATCTCTGCTTCCTTGAAAGGTGAAGACAGACTTACGCTCCACCCCTTCTAACATGCTGAGCTGAGTGTGGACCTGCCTTACGGTCAGGGTCTGCAGAAGAGCAAAGCAAAAAGATGACCCAACACACTGCCTTGCTTCTGCGAAGTCCGGGATGGAGCCATCCTTTCCTTGGGGTTTGCTTCCGAGTCTTTGGGGGTCTTTAACACTGTCTGTTCCTCCCTCCCTTCTCTCACCACTGAGCTGCACCCCGCTCTCCTCATAGCCATGTGTGAAACTGTCACCAGCCTGTCTTCCACCTCCTGAACTGTTCTCAGTCAGTCTTTTCGGGGACAAATTTTGATGCCAAAAAAAAATTTTTTTTTTTCTGTTAGGATCAACACAGAAATATTTAGGATCACTGTGTTCAAAACACGGGAGACACTTTCCATGACAGACTATGGGGGGATACCGGGAATTGAACTCAGGACCTCATGCTCGGCAGGCAGGCGCTGTGCCGCTGAGCTATATCCCCAGCCTGCAGAAAAACTCTGAGGCTGGTGTGGTGGCACATGCCTGCAGTCCCAGTTCCTTGGGAAACTAAGGCAGGACGACAACCTAGACCACACGGCAAGACCTCCAGGCCTCCTCCAGGGAGACCTCAGTATGCATCTCAATGAGGCTCTGATGTGAAACCGGGCTGCATCAGAACCAAATACCGAGGACAGGACTGCAGAGGTGTGGCTCCCGCAGTATAGGAGCCCTGAAGGATTCCGGCCCCCGACAACTCAGTAGGCACTCATCACTTTCCAGAGTGAGAGGGCGCAGCCCCGTCCTGGCTCCTCGGGCCTCACCCCTCACTTGGTCCCTGCCTGGATTCTCAGAGGCGCTGCAGAGAAGGTTCCAAACATCCTGTCCGAGCTGCCATCCCTTCAAACAGCTGGGGACAAAAGGGCAAGCAAGTATTTCCTTCTCCACCGGACAGGAAACCAAGCCAAGGATTGCAAAGATAAGTGACTTGCTGTGACAGCTCCTATGGATGTGACTTTCACAAGAATGGCACGGCTTCAACGTGGGAGAAAATGCAGTATCAGGAGAGTGATTCCACGCCCTGTCTGCTGCCCTCACTGAGGGCACAGTGACCCCTCTGAGGCTCAGCTCTCGGGCACTGCGGGACGCGGGGCTGGCACTGGACACGGACTGCCGTCCCCTCCTGCTAGCCGAGGGAGACAGCTCCCTAGACACATCCACTACAGAGGCAACCGCCAAGGAGGCAGCGGTGTTTCTGCTCCTGGGGTACAGCTGGCGAGGCCTGAGAGGTACTCAATAGAAGACCTCCAATTTACATCTCCTTATTCCTACTGGACTTACAATTTGCTCTGTAACAATATATCTTAAACAGAATTCTCAGAGAGCCACTAGGTTAAAAAGCGAAAATGCTAATGAGGATTTCCCACCACCCAGTATTTCAGTGCAGTGTATCTGGCCCGGAGGAGTCTCAACAGAAGCTGGGAGAGACAGGACAACGCTCCACGTAGAGCGTCTAGATAGAAGGCGGCCCCTTTAAGCCGCCTGCTTTAGGGTACTTTGCAGTGACAGCCCTAGGAAACGGAGGCACACTCTACCCTCCTTTCACAGAACACCTAGTTCTTAAGTATGGCCAAGTAAAGTTGCAGAGTGGGTCCGGCCCAGCATCCGCAAGTGTAATCCCAGCTACTCAGGGAACTCAAGGAGGTAGGAGGAACAAGGAAGTCTAAGCCCAGCTCGGGCAACTCACTGAAACCTATCTCCAGGAGCAGGAGAGGAGATAGACGTAGCTCCATGGTATAGCATTAGCCCGGCACATGGAAGCCCCTGGGACTGCACCCCTAAGTACCACCAAAGAAATAAGTTCTATAATAGGACAAGGCTGCCCAAACCACA
Organism: Chinchilla lanigera; assembly: GCF_000276665.1. Classification (NCBI taxonomy): domain Eukaryota; kingdom Metazoa; phylum Chordata; class Mammalia; order Rodentia; family Chinchillidae; genus Chinchilla; species Chinchilla lanigera. The sequence goes on along the minus strand of NW_004955499.1, from coordinate 8,010,955 downwards.
GCAGGAGCCCGGGTGCACACCTCTGCTCATTTCATCCCCTGCCTGCCTCCTGTAGCCCTCCGCAGGCGGACTTGCCGTGCCTGGCCTCTGCACGGATACTTGTGCATGAACGCTAGGGCACCAACAGCGGGACCTGCCATTTCCAAGAAGCACAGACACATGTCAAAACAGGCTTTCCTCTTTGAAGGGACCCATCACCAACCCCACTGAGTACTCAAAGCCTGTAAGATGTTGAACTTCCGAGACTGTCTGGAACCACATGCCAGGGCATGGGCATGGGCATGGGCGGTGAGACACACAGGACATCTACTCCGTGCATCCCTGAAACTCGCACAGGCTGGAGGCCATGGACGGAAGAATCAGGCACACCTCCAGCCTTCCCCACAGGCACGAGCACACATCAGAGGCCGACCTGTGACCTGCGCTGGGCCTCATTTCCCTGTCATTACAATGATCAGCTCAAGCTTGACTATTTTTAAGGTCACGCGCAGCTTTAAAATTTTGGAACTAGCGTTACCATTTCTTACTGTGAGTCTAAGTCAACGGTGTTTTTTAATTGGGGTTCATGCAAAAGGGCTTAGTACCGGGAAGGTGTGACAGGTAGCCCAGGGAGAGACTGGACAAGACAAAAGAGAAAGCTCCCGGTAGACCCAGCCCTGGGCATGGCCTCAAGGAGACAGAGGTAAGAACCAAGCCTCCCTCCTAGGAAAAATGGCAAGGAGTCAGAGCCCTGCAGGAATTCCTCCAGGGCACCAGGAATCAGTACCCACTTCCTGCCACAGGCAAAAACAATCCTCTGAGCCCGGTTCTTTCACATTTATTTTTATTTATGTATGTTTGTGGGGCTGGGGTTCGACCCCAGGGCCTGTGCACAAGCTACACTGCACCACAGCGCTACACCCCCGACCCTAGAGGAGCCTTCCGAAAAGCACGGAAAAAAAAAAAAAAATCTAGCCCATTCACTCTTCCAATTAAAGCGCTAGCTTCAAGTGCTGCAGGAAGGCAGGCTGGAGTCTTTTCAGATGAACCCAGAAACTTTTCCGGGGCACCAACCAGCTCCAAAGCATGCAAACTCCTCTGGCAGCTGCTAGTCACCCTCTGCGTTCCAATACCGTCTCCAGCAGCTTCACAGCAGGCCGCTTTTAACCAGCACGCACCCTCTTGGTTTGGCTTGCGTGTTTCTGTTAAGGGGTGCACAGGATCCAACCAGGGCCTCGTACATGCTAAGCACGCACACTACCACCGCACTGGCACCGCTCCCCTGGGCATAATTCTCTAAAGGCACAGAATAAGGTAGTGCCAAGGGCTCTCTTCCAATGCAGGAAACGCCTGTTAATGCAAAACCAAGCACTGAAGGGATAAAACAGACTGTCGTCACCCAGGGAACACCCTCAGCTCCAAGTTAAAGGCCTGTCCAAGGAGCCGATAATTTATTAACAGAGTTTTACCGCATAATGAGGTTTAGAACCTTTTATCTACACAAAAGCAAGACAGTTGGTATCACAAGATGGACGTTAAAAGAACCCAATGTAACCAAATAGAGAAAACAGCCCTTTTCTGCCTCTTTTTTTTTTTTTTTTTTTTTTTTAAATGGTGCTGGGGAATGAACCCAGGGCCTTCACACTGAGCTACATCTTCAACCCTTCTTATTCTTTATTTGAGACAGGGTCTTGCACTAGCTCTATCTCAGCCCTTTTTTTTATTTTTTATTTCAGAATCCTACTAAGCTGTCCTGGCTGGGCCCTGAAAGCCACTAAACTCTTTCCCAAATAAGAGCTTGCACCGGCTGAGCAGCACCGTAAGACTGAAGGCGATACTACAGCACTGAGCACCGCGGACACACAGCCGATACTGCCCTTCTCTATCCTTACCTGGTAAGCAGCAACATGTAAAACAACCAAAAGGAGACAAAAGACACCCGACAGCCAGTGGCACACACAAAGGGCAGCTACGAAAAATGACAGCTCCCAGCAGAAACGTGAAGTGTGGGAAAGATCAGAGAATGCACAGTCAATGTGGTGGGGCTTCCAGCCCAAAATCGAGTAGCCCCCACTATGCTCCAGATGGGAAGCAGCCAACGCTGGGCCCCAACGTGTCCACAAGCATGGCAGTCTCCACGCAGCCCAGCACCCAGTCTCCACCTCGGGCACCTGGGCTTCAGCGGCATCCAGGCACCCATCTTCCCGCCAGCTGCCCAAACAAGCTGTCCAGCCCATCAGCCACACTGCACGAGGCAGGAGGATGGCCCCTTAGTGATCAAGCTGGACAACTGGGAAAGTACCTGTGTGTTCCACCGGTAACAACAAAACCCCTCTACCTACTGCTTCACACACACAGCCCTGCTTCCCTGCCCTCGGGGTGGGCGGGGCGCGTACCTCAGTGTCCCCGGCTTGCAGAGAAACAGACTCAGGCTGCTACACAACACTGACCAGAGGACAGACAGCTACGAAGCACCTCGTTCAACTGCTACACGGCCACAGTGCAAAAGCAGCTGTCTTGGTTACCTTTTTCTCATTGCTGAGACAAAATACCGGATGCCCAAATTAAAGAGGGAAAGGGGTATTCAGCTCACAGTTGGTGCAGGTTTCAGTCCATACTCGGCTGGCTCCAAGGCAGAGTGGTACATGTGTGTTGGTTTGGGGCTTATTTTGCAAGGGGAACAACATAATACAGGACACATACTTCATATGATTATTTATAATTATCACCCAAAGAACAGTATACAAAAGAGTGCAGGAAATCTGTCCACACACTAAGACCAAGGAATCCAGCTGAGGGCCTGGATCCTACAACAATGTCCTACATGAGCTGAGCTGAATACCCAGAGCTCATAACAATGCCTCCCATGAATCCAGCTGGAGGCCCAGGGCCCATGACAACGTCTCACGCAGACCTGTTTCATGGATCTGCTGGAAAGGCCCAAAGGTCAGTAGTGGAATCTACAAAGTCTGTGCCAGCAGGATGAAGGACCTGTGCTAACAGACTGAGGGATCTGCACTGGAGCCAGGAAGTGATGCTCAGAAGATCCAGAGCTCCCCCAAAAGGTACCACAGCCATCCTCAGCAACAGTGAGGTCCCGAGCTCCTCCGATGATCAGGATGGCTGAGTTCCCATCAGGGAAGCCAATGCAGCAAGCTTTTCCAGGAGGCCGGCAGTGCACCGTCTTCCCCTCCAGAACCAGGCAGCTATGCTCAAAGTGAGGACCAGAGCTCCCCCAAAGTGAACCAAAGCCATTCTCAGTGCCAGCGAGGTCCCGAGCTTCTAGGAGGATGAAAACAGCCAAGTTCATCAGGAAAGCCAGCTCCCCACAGTCTCTCTCAACTCCCAACAGCCCTGCTTCTTCTGCAGTTCTGCCTCTTATGCTGCCGGCAACAGTCCTCAGGTGGACCTCCCACACCCAGCACCACACTCACCCAGTTCAGCTGGGGATTACAAGTTGACCACCAGTTATCAATCCACTGCAACATGGCAGAGGGCAACAGTTCCTGGCAGCAGAAAACAGCAAAAGCATTAAAAGCAAAAAGAGCAGAGCTGTGGAGAAAGCAAGTCTTTTCCCCCTTCTTTATATTGTATGCAAGCTACAGCACCGGACCATGGATCAATCAAAAACTCTAGAAGCCCACCCCATGACTGCCTGAGGCTTTGGGGGCACATCTGGACAAACCATGACAGCAACACCAGTATACGAGAAAGCCTCCTTCTAGTTCTCCTGATATCCCTATAGCAAAGGGACGCCTAAGTCCTAGACACTTATCTCTTAAGCACACACTTAGACTCGCCCCTGCTCAACAGATTCTCAAGTTCAGCAACATAAAATCCGTAAGGCGCACACACACGTTTGAGCCACTCTGTGACCTAGCCATGCAGTGGAGAATTTGTTTGCTTTTTTTTTTTTTGAGACAGGGTCTCACTATGTAGTACAGGTTGGCCTCAAACTCACAGCAATCCTCTTGCCTCAGCCTCCCAAGTGCTGGGATCACAGGCATGTGAATCTGTAAATGTAGATTTGTACATTTATGAGACATGCTTCTCTTTTTAGTCTACACAGTATTTGCCATAATTCCCAGCTGGTGTGAGTCTCCTGTGAGACACAAGCTTCTCAGGCTGCTAGGGAACAGTCCCCTGAAATGCTAAATCTATATCCCGCCTTCAGGTGAGCCACTGCAGGTAAGAAGTGCAGGTGCAGACGCAAAGATATAAAGGAAGAGGCAATGATCAAAAAGTAGTAATTTTACTGGCCATGAAAAAGTCAAATGGAAGAAATTCTTAGAAATGAAGGAGTCAGCTGGGTATGGTGGCCCATACCTGTGATCTCTGGGAAGCTGAGGCAGGAGGAGCTCAATTTCAAGCCCAGCCTGGGTAATTCTGTATTTTCTATCTCATTCCTACAATAAACCTCTTCTCTAGTGATTTCTCTAACCCCTTCTTGTCCCTTTCAATGGATTTCACCTAGGTCACCGCAGTAACGCTGTGTGTTCTGTGTTTGCCGGTGCTGAATACCTCGAAGTGTGTTGCTGTCTCCTAGCCCTATCTGGATTCGCTCAGCTCCTGTGACAACACAAACGCCACCTGCCTCTGGTGCCGGCTGCATTCCAACACAATGTGGTCATTTGCTGCAGGTCTGTTTATGAACAACACAACACTTTCATTTGGTGGACCAGGCCCGTCCCCTCAAAGTCCCTAAAGTGAATGTCCCTCCCCAACACTAAAATCAGGCCGCCCACCTTGTCATAAACACAAGCCCCAACCCCTCAGGGGTCAACAGAGTGTGAACTAGCACAACTTCAAAGTCTAATTCCTTTTCATTAGGGCGGAACATTGTAAAGCTGGTTTTCCAGGCTTTTTCCACAAGGACATTCATCTGGTTTCATGGGCACTTAGCTGGTGGCCAATACCAGCTCTCACTCAGACACACACACACACACACACACACACACACAACCACAATGGAAACAGTTAACAGCCTTAAGCAACCACAATGAGAAAACCCAACAGTGCAAAGATGATCCTCTGGTCCTTGGACTGTCGTTTCAAAATCTCAGAGTCCAAATTCCATCAGTAAGACCCCCCACCCAGCCCTTAGCCTCATCAAGTGTACCAGACAGGGATTGGAATAAAGTGAAACTCAGAAGCCACAACGTGCTAAGTGAAATCTTTGCAAAGCGGCCACAGGAAAACAAAGCATGTTCTACAATACGGTAGGGACACCAACCACGGAGCAGACAGGCAGGGCTGTGCATTAACATGAATCTCCAGGGCAAGGATGAAAAAGGAGCACAGGAAGGTTAAGACCACTCAAACTTTTCAAAGTACTCTTAAACACATAAAATAAAGGGGCTGGGGATTTAGCTCAGCGGCACAGCGCTTGCCTGGTAAGCGCGACATCGTGAGTTCGATTCCCGGTGCTGGAAAAAAAACAAAAAACAAAAACAAAAACAAAAAACAACAACAAAAAACCATATAAAATAAAAAAAGACGTTGGGGATATAGCTCAGCAGCACAAATGCCTGCCTGGCAAGTACAAGGTCCTGAGTTCGATTCCCGGTGCCAAAAAAATAAAATAAAAAAAGAAACCAAGTGTGGTGGGGCACATCTATACTCCCAAGCACACTGAGAGGCTGAGGCAGGAGGACGGCAAGGTTGAGCTCAGCCTGGGCAACTTACCAAGACCCTGTCTCAAAAAAATGAAAAGGCCTGGGGATGTAGCTCACTGCAAAGGACCTGAAGGTTAAGTACGCACTGGGGGTGGTGGTGGTGGTGGGGGTCACAGCAATGAAAATGAATCAACTACTACAGCTGCCACCGGCAATAATGCACCCATCTCACAGAGGCACTAACTGGATACTGAACGGTAAAAGCCAGCAGGCATGAAGAGGTGGGGCAAGGGAAGAGGACACAATGACGTCCCGCCAGTCTCACAGTCCACAACAATTCCCCTGTGATGGCAAAGGCTGGAGGAAAGCAAAGGAGCTGCATGAGATGAATCTGAGGCCAGCATGAACGACACGGAGAACCCTGCTCAAAACAAACAAGCTGGGCGTGGTAGTCCACGCCTGTTATCCCAGCACTCTGGAGGCTGAGGCAGGAGGATCACTGCGAGGTCAAGGCCAGCCTGGGCTACAAAGTGAGTGCAAGGCTAGCCTGAACTGCAGGGTGAAACCCTGTCCAAAAAGACAAAACGGGGAGGCTGAGACAGGAGGATCGTTGTGAGTTTGAGACCATCCTGGACAACAAAGTGAGCTCAAGGCCAGCCTGAACTGCATAGTGAGACCCTGTTTCAAAAAGACCAAAAAGAAAAAAAAAAAAAAGACAACACAAACAAACAAGGCTAGTTGCTGCAGGAATGTGCGGGTAGCAGTTGCAGGGGGCTATGGGGGTTACACAGGTTTGCTCCTCGGTTAGGGCTACAAAATTAGCAATAAGGCACTCAGGTGCCTAAAACACGGAGTTGGTACCTGGTAATACCTGCCAAATGAAACGAGACAGATTCTTCTAAAAGAGCAAAAACAGGGTAGCTGGGTGGTCACCCACAGAGCATAGCAAGTCAGCAAACTACAGTCTGCAGGGCCTGCTTCCGTGGTACCGAAGCACAGTTACTGACATTTATATACTGCTGCTATAGTATTTCTACACCACCTGTCTCCACTACAAAAACCTCAAGCGGCAGCCCAAGCCTAAGCCCAGGTCCTTTATCAATTTTTGCTCCAAAAGAAATAGGGCTTATTTTCAGGGCATATGTTACTTTTTCACGGACAACAATCTGCATCTATTCATGTATAAAACTCTACATTCATTCAGGTACAAAAATCTACATTTATTCAAATACAATCACATCATCTTCTAGAACATCATTGTAACTCTCCAAACCTCAAATTCCTATGGGCCAGGGATATAGCTCAGCGGCATAGGCGCTTGCCTGGCAAGCCTGAGGTCATAAGTTCAATTCCTGGTACCAAAAAACAAACAAACAAAAACCCCTCAAATTCTGGCCTGGATTTCGTTCTTCTTTTTTTTTTTTTTTTTTTAAATCAATTTATTTATTTTGGTGCCAGGAATTGAACTCAGGACCTTGCACTTGCCAGGCAGGTGCTGTGCTGCTGAGCTACATCCCAGGCTCCCTGGCCTGAATTTCTTGCAACTATATTTTCTGCTGAACCACTGGCCCCAATCTCTCATGTCCAGCAACACAGCTCTCTTTAAATGAGCACTTCTTAGGCCTCAGTGTGGTGGTGTACACTTGTAACCCCAGCACTCAGGAGGCTGAAGCAGGACTGCTGTGTATTTGAAGCCAGTCTGGGCTACAAAGTGTGTTCAAGGCCAGCCTGAACTGCACAGCGAAACCCTATCTCTAAGAGACAGAAAAAAACAAAACAAAACAAATAACACATCTTCAGGACCAAATTAGTAGACCTTCTGGCCTAGGACAATTATTGCTATAAATCAGCTATCGATATTCCAGTAACAGTGTCTTCCATGAGACACTTTCAGAACAAAGTTAATTTGTTTTCTCCCCTAAAGAAGTTTCATCATCAAAAGGGATTTTCTAAAGTACAGGTTTTATGGAAAATCTTCCTTAATTCCTCGAATGAAGATAACCTGGAAAATCAAAATAAAAAGAGTGTGTGCGCACACGTGATGCGCAGCGCGTGAGCTCTATCTCACACGCGCAATAAGCACGGCCCCTTACCTGTGTGATCTCTGTCCCCCAACACCAACCCTCCCTCTCCCCTGAGAAAATCATCAGTGTGATTCCAAGAGAAAAGCAACACTCTTCCAAAAGCGCCGGGCCCGTCAGAAAGCAGGGAAGTCTGACAAGCTCTTACAGGCAGGACAAGCCCAAGGCGGCAGGAATCCCAAAGCAACGTGGCACCCCCGATGGACCCCTGGAACAGCAAAGGACACTGGGGAAACTGAGGAACTCCGAAGCAGGCACGGACTTTGGGTACCAACGCACAGCGTACCCAGCCAGTTGGCAGCTTGGACACAGGTGCCCGCTGCAAGGAGAAAAGCTGGGTGTGGGGCCCGTAAGACCTGCTCATCACACGAACAAGCCCAGCACTGGCCCCGAACCCAGTGAGCCCAATGCCTCCCGGGCTGCGGGCTGCACATCACCTTTCTGATGGGCAGGGCTCACGCAGGAAGCTACAGACATCTCTCGGGGCAAAACCCGGCTCTCACTGCTGCTTTCCCGTCTCTCCTCCTCCTTCCCCAATCCCCCGGCCAGGCCAGTCCAGCCCAGCCCTCCTGCCCTCAGCCCCGCCCACCCTCCAGTAAGGAGGCAGGCACAGGCTGGCAGAACCCGGACAGCCCCACCCACGCCGGGCAAGGCCAGGTGGCATTCCTGAGCGCCCACCACTGCCACGCACACACTTGGCTTGCTCCCGAGAGAGCCCAGCCTGAAACCTCCCTGCCTGTTCCACCCTGTCATTTACAGAGACAGGAAGAAGAATCTCGCACAAAGCCCTGCGCCACAGACTCGGAGCAGGCTGAGAGAAGGCAGGAGGAACCCTCCTGCCTCCAGCTCTGACCCCTGAGTCCCTGACTCAACATCCCAAATTGCCTGCCATGAGCTTCACAGAAGGAGCTACTCTAAGGGATAGAGACCTGCCTGGGTAAAGGAACGGAGGAGGAGGCACATGCAAAGCCTCCAAATATATGTTGTTTTAACGAGAACCAGAAGATAGAGCCAGGCATGGCGGTGCATGCCTATAATCCCAGGTAGGCGGGAGGCTGAGTCAGGAGGAGCACAAAGGCAAACCCAGAGTGGGCAATTTGGCAAGACCCTATTTCAAAAAAAAAAGGCTGCGGATGTAGTTCAGGGGTAGAACAGCACTGGGTTCAATCCCCAGTAGCCTCCAGAAGAAAAATATAAGGTAATCATAAATGAGAAAATTTATTCACTAAATAAATCGTCAGATTAATCTATAGTGAGCAGATACTAAGCAACACTACACAACTTGGGGATGTTGGAATCAGAAGTTTCAATTCTACAGCCCACTCCATTCAGGTCTCTGAGATCTTTCTGTTTGTTTGTTTGTCTGTTTGCCTAGAACAATTATTCACTACTAAAGTGTCCAAGGCAGAGATACTCCTGGGGCCGTGTAGGACAAATAGAGGGGGACAGTGACCCTTGGGGGCGGCCAAGGTGAGGGGACACACTCAGTGTATGGCAACAAAGCACACCAAAAATTCCATAAGAAAACGAAGTGCTGCTCCTACCCAATTCGTCACTATGCCCATCTCTCACTTCTTCTTTCCCTCCCTTCCGATGTAACGTGGCCCGAATCATAAACGCTACAAACGTCATCATTTATTACACAAGCCAAAGGGAAAAGGCCAATCAAATCAAAAGGTGTGCGCAGTAATTCGTACTGCATGCGATTTTATGCTTTATAAAATCCCTGCATAGATATTTACTTTGTCATGTTCACTGGCGCGGAGGATATAAAGAACTCTAGTAAAGGAGAACAAAACTCTTTCAGTCTCCAATTAACCTTAGTGGGAAAAGCTAAGTTTTGCAAATCAAGTTGTACATGACATTTGCCTGCCTTCTTAAAAATACTCACTCCAGAAGAGTTTTGTTTTATTTATTTATTTATTTATTTATTTATTTATTTATTTGTGTTTTTGAGACAGAATCTTGCTATGCAGTTAAGGCCGGCCTTGAGCTCACTTTGTGGCCCAGGCTGGTCTTGAACTCACCATGATCCTCGCGCCCCAGCCTCCCCAGTGCTGGGATTATAGGCATGCGCCACCACGCCCGGCAAGAGTTGCAAAGTATAAAAAAAAATGAAGAAGTGTATGAGGGGGACCCACCCATATTGCACAATCAAAACACAAACGTAGTATCTTGATGTGGTCTCAATTCTTCTTTCATTTCCCTGGGCTTCTGTCAACTCCTCATAAACAGCAGCTTGAACTACTAGGAAGAGCCCATGGCCTGAACAACGTCCTAGAATTCAGCATCTATTTTCACTTAGCAGCTATAAAAATAGCAGCAGCAACAGATCTGAACCCTAAAAATCAAAAGTGTTTGTTTTCTGTCATCTACTTACAGGAATTCGGAACCAACACTCTTTGTGAGTTCAGTGTACAGTGTTTTCTGTACTAAAGAGATTTTCTTGAAGTACATATGTATTTTTTCAATTTCTAAAGACAGTACAGTAAGTCCCTGACCTGAAAACACACCGGTAAGCTGGATTCATTTGTAAGTCTAACAGAGAGAGTCTTACATATCTTTGACTCCAATATACAATGGAAAGCATAAAAAACACCAAACTTCCACAGCATCGCTGCTTTTGCTGTTTCTCTGGACATCCTGGGCTCTGACTGGTCATGTACTACTGTACGCTACTACACTGTACAGTAAGCAGAGAGAGGCATAACTGTGACAGTATCCAGCCGACAATTTCTGTGATTTGTTTGTATCTATCAATGTTTGCAATTCGAGGTCCTTTCATATCTGCGAAAGCTCACAACTCAAATGTTCCGAAGTCAGGGACTCCCTGGAATGTGGAAAGAGTCCTAAAAAACGGTGCATTAAAGGAGGTGTGCAGCCCTCAGTCCTCACTCCCGATTGGCTCTGCACCTCTTAACTGCTCCCAAAACTTTCCACCCTCCTTCTGTTGGTGATAAAGTAAAGGAGACCTTGTCACCCATGGCCTCAAAGATGCAGAAAAGAGGTCTTATCTAAAGTTGGAAAGTGAAGTCAAGGTTGCAGTTAAAGCTCCCGGGCATTTCAAAGGAACACAGGAATCAGAACAGAAAAAGTGAGGTGGGGTAGCTCAGTGGTAAAGCGCTTGCCTAGCACATGCAAAGCTGAGACAAAGCACCATGCTCTCCTCCCTAAAGTCCACAGACAAGGGAAAGTGCCTGTGTTCTCCCTGCAGGCTCACAGCCCAACTGCTGCCTAAAATCCAAACTCTAGCATTAAAGAAAACAAATCCGCTCGCTCGCAAGCTGGCGATGCAATGCCACCAAGCAAGTGATACAAGGAAGGCGCTACGGACACGGGTTGAACCCTCAGCATCATTGCGCAGACTAAGCACCCAAACCCAGCCACAGGGCCAGAAAGCACATCCATGCCGGAGGTGTGGGATCAGGAGGGAGGCAGAGGGGGCCAAAAGCGGGGTGAAGGCAGCTGATCATCACCTGGACTGTGGTGACAGTTTCACAGGACTGGAGGACAGACAAGCCAGAAGAACCAACAGAATTTTCTTTCTGGCCAGTGAGGAAATGTGGGTGACAGGAAGGTGACTGATCCCTGGGGCAGACTACACCCAAACCTCAGAAGGGGACCAGTGGAAAACTGTAAGTCTACCCTCAAGCTGCCTCATCGCCGTGGAAACACCCACTCAGGTTTGCTCAGGGAGCGTGCGCCTGCTGTTGCAGGGAGGACACCTGTTGAGAAGTACTGAGAATAATGAATACTGGCTGTAACCTGGTACGGCCTGGTGATGCACATCTCAGCATCAGGTGGGACCTGGTGAAATTTCAGTCCACAAAAAGACGCGGCCCTCTGCCCACCCACCCAGCTCTCCTCCTTGCTGGGTGTTTGGTTTCCTCCCTCCTTAAACTACAAGTTGCCTCGCAGCTGGTCACTTCTACCGCACACGAGGGGAACGGCTGAGGCTGCTTCCAGAGAGCTGTGCTGGTCTTCCCGGGCTACCAATGCAAACGTGTCCCAAACTGAATAGGGGTGTGATGACCGGAAGGAGACCTTGAGTTACCTTACGGCTTTTCTCTTTGTTTTAACTCAGGGTCACTTGGGCTTGAACTGGACTTGCTGTGAAAGTTCAGAGAGGAAATTCTGCGGGTGGTGTTCACCCTGTCTAGAGGACTGCGACTCCTTCCTTCGTATAAGAATGCTGATCTATGTGTGGGATCTGAACACCCCCCAGGCTCCCTCTGATTACACACACCATAATAAAATACACTAACAGCAAGCATTTGCTATGCTGTTTGCAGTCCTACTGGAGGTCAGCAATGTCTCAATGCCAGCCAGCCTCATTCACTCATTCATTAGCTCACTGACTCATTCATTCATTCACTCACACACTCACTCGCTCCTTCACTCAACACTCGCTCGCTCACTCATTCACTCCCTCGTTCACTCAACACTCGCTCACTCTCATTCACTCCTCCATTCACTCCCTCTCTCATTCACTCCCTTTCATCCACTTTCTTTTTTTAACACGAAGAAAACACTTCAATTAAACTACAGAAATAATGCTTATAGTACAGAATATTCATGAGCAAAGATACACCATGTTTTAAGTACTTACAAAGTTACAAACCATTTGTTTCCTTAACATTTTCCATACTTTATGTTCATACATGAAGATGAGTTCGTACATGAAGATGTATTCATTCTTTCATTCACTTATTCATCATTCACTCTCTCATTCATTACTTTATTCACACTCAATGATTCATTGATTTTCTCATTCATTCCCTCATTGATTCACTTCCACATTCATTCATTTTTCTCATTCATTCACAATCATTGCATCTCATTCATTTCCTCAGTCTTTCATTCACTCATTGAGTCCCTCATTCCTTTCCTCATTCATCTTTCTCAGTCATTGAGTCTCATTCATTTCCTCATTTATTCACTCATTGAGTTCCTCACTCCTCATTCATTCCCTCATTCTCTCCAGCAGTCTCCCATGCTCTCCCTCATTCCTTCCCTCATAATCATTCTCATTCATCTCATTCATCCCTTCACTCATTCATCCCTTCACTCATTCATCACTCATTCTCCCTTCACATTCTCCCTTCATTCATCCCTTCACTCATTCATCCTTTCTTCACTCATTATCTCTTCATTATCTCTTCACTTGTTCACTATCTCTTCATTCTCCCTTCACTCATCCTCCCTTCACTCATTCTCCCTTCACTCATTCATTCTCCCTTCTCCCTTCACTCATTCATTCTCCCTTCACTCATTCATTCTCCCTTCA
>NW_004955499.1:7994136-7997198 GCF_000276665.1 Chinchilla lanigera | reverse complement strand
TCATTCTCCCTTCACTCACTCATTCTCCCTTCACTCACTCATTCTCCCTTCACTCATTCATTCTCCCTTCACTCATTCTCCCTTCACTCATTCTCCTGTCATTCATTCATTCATCCCGTCATTCATCCCGTCATTCATTCAGCCCTTCATCCCTTCACTCTCCCTCAGTCTCATTCCCTCATTCTTGTACATTCTCATTCCTTCTCCTTTCATTCATTCAATCCTCATTCACTCATTCATCATATAATTCCCTTATTCTCTCCCTCATCCATTCCCTCATTCTCTCATTCCCTCATTCATTTCCTCACTCATACACTCATCTCATTCAACTCATTCACTGATGCTCTCATTCATTCCTTCCTCCCTTCCTTATTCACTGAGTCTCTCATTCATCCTCATTCTCTCACTCATTCTCATTCTCTGTTCATTCACTCATTCATTGTCTTTTTGAGACAGGGTCTTGCTATGCATATGCAGTTCAGGCTGGTTTTGAGCTGGCTTTTGTAGCCCAGGCTGGCCTCAAACTTACAATGATCCTCCTATCTCAGCCTCTGGAGTGCTGGGATTACCAGGGTGTGCCACCACGCCCAACTTGACCCCTTTTATTTAAATCCTGACTGTGCCTAGCACTCCTACTCCCCAAGGAAATGTCTAGAACCACCCAATCCCAGCCATCCTGCTGACTGACTGTGGCGTCCTGTGCCCCAGTGGCCTGAGGCATGCAGGTGGGCAGTCACCATCTTCAGAGGCCGGGAGGGACCATGGCCGAGCCTACTCAAGGCGTTCCGCCAGGCCTGTACGCTAGTTAGACTCAGCTCTGGTCAGATCAGCGGCAACAGGAGCCCCGCCAGCTGCAGGAAGGTGGTACACACAGCATCCGCAGAAAAGCAGGTAAAGCACAGGGCACAGGGCCAGACCCAGCAGGTGTCTGAGCAGCTGGTGGCATCTCCCCTTTCCCAAAGACAACAACGCAAACTGGGAGAGAGAAGTCTGTTTCAGGCCAGTGCCACGCTGTTGTGAAACCTGCCGCTACTGAAATAACGGCTTTTTCCTAAACACGGTCCACGTTCCACACCATCAGCAGGATAGGATGGGACATGCACCACATACCCGTTATCCCCTGAGGACTACATGGAGAACACACAGAAACCTCTGTACATTCCACTGTCACATTAACATGTTACAAAAAGTGAAGAGTTACTTTCTGAGGTCAGAGAGTGGCAATATGAAAGGCACATTTTAAATATCTGGCTTATTAGATTCTTCTAACAATGTAGGACACACAGATAAAGAAAAACCATCCCTCATCAAGATTATGGAGTTCATATGCATTCCAAGACTTGAAATGACCTCCCTCCCCTAAGCCACAGAGCTCGGGTCACTCCCAGAGCTGGGGCTACCTCCTGTGTGTCCCCAGGGCCTGAGGAACTACCACCACGGGAGCAGGTAGATTGAGGGGGCATACGGAAGCAAGGAAAATGCCTATCATCTGGTGAATGGGTGGACCACATGTGGTCCAGCCCAAGGACAAAACAATACAGTACTCAGCAGCAGTCAGAAACGAAGTAGGATACCTTCCACGACACAGATGAACCTTGAAAATACTAGGCTCAGTAAAAGAACTAGACACCAAAAGTCAAATACTGCATGATTCCATTTATAGGGAATGTCCAGAACAGGGAAGCCCATTGAGACAGGACCTCACGGTAGCCTGGGGCTGAGGAAGGGACAGGGAGTGACTGCTTAATGGGTACAAAGACTCTTTGGGGGTGGTGGTGATGGAAATGTTCTAACACTGGATTGTGGTGACAGACATGCGACTCTGAATTTACTACAAGTCACTGAATGGTGCACTTAAAACGGGCGAATGTGAGTTATAGTGTGGAAATTACACGCCTCCATAAACTTGCGAAAGAAATGCAGGGAGACAGGAAGAAGGCTAGAAAATCACAGCACTGAGCCTGCTGGTGTACTGCTACAGAGGAAGAAAAGCGAGGCGTGAGACCCAGCCCAAAGACGCATGAAGTGGGTCAGAAGTGTTCTTCATGATTTGCAGGTCCAATCAGTTGGGCACCGTCCGTGTGTCGGGCAACGTGTTAGTCCCTAGAGACTCCAGGAACAACGCTAACAATGCTACCTCAGCACTCTTCTACAGGAAACAGCTGAGCACGGCTCCTGTTTCCCAGGAGGTCACAGGGCAAGAGGAAGGAGGAGCTGGGATGAAGCAACCCGGAACCTTTCTCCTCCACCAGGTAGGCGGCCTTGAGCCTCAGCCATCTGGTTGTTGTATCTGTCTGTTTGTCTTGCACTCCTGGAGGATGAGCCCAGTCTTCATACTGAGCTACATCCCTTGCTCTTTCTTATATTTCTGTTTTGGGACAGGGTCTTGCTACGTTGCCTAGGCTACGCTCAAACTTGCCATTCTCCTGCCTCAGGCGCCCGACGTGCTGGAAGTACAGCAGTGAGCCGCCGTGCCCAACTGGCTTCAGCCTTTAAAGGCCAACGTGGGGCTGCTGGCCCCTGGGCTACACGCTCCCCTACAGGGCTGCAGAAGGCAGGTGGGAGTCTCCAGAGAAAGGCTCGGTGGACTCACTATGGTTCCAGGAAGTCCCCTGTGTGCAACAGCCTTCCAGGAGCAGGGTTCTCTGAGCAGCTATAGAAGTCCGGGGATCCAGCCCAGCCAGCCTCGTTGGCTGAATGCTTCCATCAATGCTCCACACTACAACTCTCCCTTCAGAGCCAAAAGACTGGGTGAATGAAGAAGGTGAGCTTGTCTATCCAGCCCTTCCAAAGCACTGGGAGGGGCTGGGGATTTAGCTCAGCGGCACAGCGCCAGCCTGGCAAGTGCAAGGTCGTGAGTTCAATTCCTGGTACAGGAAAGAAAAAAAAAAACAAAGCACTGGGAGATCTCTGTTTTCTAAAATGAAAATTCTTCTGGTGTGGCCCTTGCTTCTTTACCAATATCACTTTTTAAAATTTTATTTTTTAGTGTTTTTGCTTTATTCTGCTCTCTCTCCATCTTTTCTTTCTTTCTTTGTTTTGTTTTTTTTTTTTTTTTTTTT
>NW_004955499.1:7954366-7984752 GCF_000276665.1 Chinchilla lanigera | reverse complement strand
GGCTTTCCTGACGGGAACTCAGCTGTTTTCACCACTGGAGGAGCTTGGGACCTCAATGTTGCTGAGGATGGCTGTGGTACTTTTCAGGGGAGCTCCGGTTCTCACTTTGAGCATCACTTCCTGGCTCCAGTGCTGATCCCTCAACCTGCTAGCACAGATCCTTCATCCCGCTGGCACAGACTTTGTAGATTCCACCACTGACCTTTGGGCCTTCCAGCGCAGACCTGTGAAAGAGGCCTGCATGAGATATTGTTATGGGCTCTAGGCCTCAAGTTGGACTCTCAGGAGGAATTGTTAGGAGCTCTAGGTCTTCAGCTGGACTCATGCAGGACATTTCCATGGGATCCAGGCCCTCGGCTAGTTTCCTTGGTCTTAGTATGTTGACAGAGTTCCGGCACTCTCTTGTATATCATTCTTTGGGTGACTATTATAAATAATCTTGTAAAATATGTGTCCTGTATCATATTCTTCCCCTTGCAAATAACCCCCAAACCATAACACCAGGTCTGAGCTCCAAATCCCCAATTTAAAAACAGGAACAAAGGTTAAGGATGCAATTTAGTGATAGGGCCCTGAATGTGATTCCCAGTGCCACCATAAATAACTATAAAAATAAAAACAGAAGTCAACTGGGCCTGGTGACCCAGCTACCGAGAAAGCTCAAGCATGAGGATGATCAAGACCAAACTGGTAGTACACCACCAACATCCCCATCTCAAAAGAAAACAGACAAGCAACAATACCTAACTAAGAGAGCTGTTGCAGAATTAAATGAGATTGAGCCAGGCATGGTGGCGCACGCCTGTAATCCCAGCACTCGGAAAGCTGAGGCAGGAGGATCCTTGTGAGTTTGAGGACAGCCTAGGCTACAAGTGAACTCAAGGCCAGCCTGAACTGCACAGTGAGACCCTGTCTCAAAAAAAAAAAAAAAAAAAGAATGAAATGAGATTATTTGTGTCCTATACTTAGCAGAGAATTAGCTCTAAGGTAAATACTTAGAGTAATATTATTCAGGTTGCTCCATCTCTAGATATTGTGTAAAACCCATCAGAGGTGGGATAGAAAACCCTCAGCCATCCAGGAGGGAGAAGGTTAAAGTAGGGAGAGGCCATAAACTTTATTTGCTTAAGGGGTGACTGGGGTGGGGCTCAAGGGCAGAGCACTTCCCTAGCTTGCTGGAGGCCCGGGTTCCATACTCCCTCCCCAAATCAGAAGGTCACAGTGCAAGAGTTAGCAATCTTCTGTCCACAGGGAATTTTAAAACCTAATTTTAACCCTATAAATTCACACTGCCAGCCCATTACATTTCTAACTGGAAAAAATACCAGACACTAAGGAAGCAAAGTCTACCTCAACTTTGCATGGATCTCTGAAAGCCCTAGACTGGAATAATGTGCTTTTTAGTTTGGTTTGTTTTTGTTTTTTGCCAGTACTGGCAATCAAATACAGAGGTGGTCCACCGCTGAGAGACATCCCCAGCCTTTTACGTTTTTTTTTTCTTTTGAGACAAAAGTCTTGCTAGATTGCCCAGGCTGGCTTCAAATTTGCAGTCCTCCTGCATCAGCCCTTGGGAGTGCTAGGACTACCACACACAACTGCAGTATACTTTTAACAACATCAACTGCCACTGTATTGAAGACTCTTTAGAAACAATTAGGACACAATGTGTGGCTCATATTTATTATTTCTGAAGATCAGAGCTGGGTCACATATTTGGTGGCCCTTTGAGGATTTCTGAAGGGCCAAATTATCCTTTGAGGTACCACCCAAATCTCTAGTTTTGAGCAATCAGGTTCACCCCCACATGAACCTGGTGATTCAAGCCGGGCGTGGTGGTTCATGCCTCTAATCCCAGCACTCTAGGAGGCTGAGGCAGGAGGCCTGCAAGTGCAAATCCAACCTGGGTGACTTAATGAGACCCTGTTTCAAAATAAAAAGGGCTGGGGAGGTAGCTCCGTGCAACAACCCTGGGTTCAATCCCCAGTACCCTGAAAAACAATGCTGATTTCATTCAGACTTGCAGACCCACAGATTTGGTACAGGGAATCTGAAACCAGGCTCATGTATTTTCTGAAGCCATTAACTGACGACCCTCAAAACAACTGAGTTAAACTGCTCTCCTGAAAGCATCAGCTGAACTTGAAGCCTGAACCGTACCACATTAGGTCCAAGTCACTGGCTTTCTCATCCTGAAAACATCCTCAATAACTCATCTCGGTCCGTACTCCAACTGGAAATGTCGTAACAAGCACACTCAGGTAACTGCCTCAACAAGTGTGTGGTTTTATCCGAATCCTGAATCATACCTTCTACCTGACTTACATACTAACTTTTAAAAATATCTTCACTTGTGACTAACCTTAAAGCCAACAGCATTTCTCAACCTTGAGATTCCCTAGGCTTGCTTTCATGTCTTTAAAAAAAAAATAATAAGTGACTTGTGCTAGGACTGATACCTCATCCAGGCCTGGAATCTCAAATGTGCCCCCTCACCCAGAGGGCTGAAAGGCAAGCAAGTGAGGTCTGCCCTCTGGAGAGAGGGTGGCCTGGTACCTCTCCCATCATGGTGATGGCCATCCGTGGAGTCCATCAAGACAGCATGGCCCTGGCTACCACCACCACTGACCTTGGGGACAGCCTTTGGCCAAACAAGCCAATCACACATAGAGCAGGGACATCCGAAAGGACAGAAACCTGACGAGTGTTGTTGGTAAAACTACCAGCCACTAAAACATGTCTGTTATTATCAAAACTTTTCCAACAACCCTGAGAACTTAGATTTTTTTTCCGCAACTTTAGATACAGGAAAATCATGTTTAAAAATTTTAAGTGACTAGGGCCAGGGATATAGCTCAGTGGCACAAGCGCCTGCCTGGCAAGCACAAGGTCCTGAGTTCGATTCCCGATACCAAAAAAAAAAAAAAAAAAATTAAGTGACTCGAAGATCTTAACTCTACTCGAAGGTTTTAAGGTTAACCACCATGAAGAGCTAGTGTCTGAATTTCCAAATCACATGCTGGTTTTATGCCACACTTTGTTGAAGAGCTCTGTTTGCCTACGTAAAGCAGGAATAACCTTTCCTTTGCCCTTTGTATGACTGTACATGTGGACAGCAGAACAGATAGGCAATAGATGATAGTGATAAGTATGATTTTATATAAACAACCCAAGCACCACAGTTACGCACAAAATATAAAAGGAAAAGCTAGCAGTAGTACCACATGCCTGTCGTCCCCACTAATCAGGAGAGGAGCCTGAAGATTACCTGAGCCTAGGCAATTAGGACCAGCCTAAGTAACATGGCAAAGCTCTGTCTTTCAAAAAAAAAAAAAATTATATATACACACATGCATATGCTTTTATATATTTCATACCCTATATATGTGTGTATATGTGTTTTTAAAAAGGTAAACATGGGGGCTGGGGATTTAGCTCAGTGGCACAGCGCCCGCCTGGCAAGCACAAGGTCGTGAGTTCGATTCCTGGTACCGGAAGAAAAACAAACAAACAAACAAAAAAAAAACAACAACAATAAAAAGGTAAACATGTATTGGTACCAATTGCTGGCCACACACTAACACACCTCACTTCGCTGACTTCTGTAGCTCTGGAAATAGCTATGGCAAAGGTGAGAGGCTTTTGCAGTATGGCCCCAAGTGGTACAGCCAGCCACTCTCCAGATCTTAAGGCTACAACAAACCAAGCAAGAACTCTAGACTTCTGTGTCCCTGAGCCTCAGTTTCCAGCACCAACTAGAAGAGCATGCACACACATACAAAAAAAAATACACACAGAGATGGAAGTCTGTAATGCCCAGGTTCCCAAACTCCAGCCCCTGGGTAACCATGAAAGGAAGGGTGGCTCTTCAAGTCCCACTACCCAAGGTTCAGGGGGACCAGTATTAAGAGAGGAATATGTGAGGGACCACACATAGCACCCAGGACCACACCTGCACAACCCACCCAGGAGCATGCTTTACTAATCTGCTACACGTTTCTTAATCTAAAGAAGATGACCTATCAGGATTAACACCCTTGTCAACTTCACATCCAAACACTTCTCCTCAAACCATAATCCCCAAATAAAGAAGATAGCAAGTTCATAATCTACCTACCATAATACAACTATCCCATGTACAATCCAAAAGGCAGTAATTCTTTCCCCAAGGTCTAAACACTTCCAGAATTTTTCAAAAGTCCAAGTCTCTTCTGAGACTCAAGGCAAGATTAGCTATGAACCTCTGTAAAAAGCAAAAACAAGGGCTGGGGATAAAGCTCAGTGGCGCAGTGCCTGCCTGGTAAGCATGAGGTCACTCCAGTACCAAAAAAGCAAAACCAAGTTACACAATCTCAAAGTACAATGGCATAGGGCAAGCATTCCCATTCCAAAAGGAACAACAGGGAGATGGGACAGAAGGGGAAAGAATCAAATTAAACCAAGCTCAAAACCCAGTAGGGCAAACATTAAGTCTTTTAGCAGCATATTTCATATCCAGAACACATAGTGCTGAGATATGAGTTCCAGAGGGTTTGGGCAGGTCCACCTCATCGGCCTTGCTAGTGGAAGTCCATTTAGCTGCCCTCTTGGTCTGGCTCTACTCTTTGGCTGCAATTTCTTCAGAAGATGTTCCACATTGCTGCCATCTCTGACTTCTTGACATCTCCACTGCACCTCTGGCTCCATTCTCACAGCTTCAAGCACCATCACCTCAGGGTGACACTGCCTGGCCTCCCAGGCATTCCTTTGAAATCTGAGTGGAAGCCTTCATGACCCCACAACTCTTGCATTCTGCATCCTGGTAAAATCCAACACACATGAGTGACACACCAAGGTCAGGTGCCCTTTGAATGGCAGCCCAGCCTATTTGGACCATGACTGTAGCAACCTCTGAGTGCTTGGATTACTGAGCAGTGAAATGAATCCTGGATAACCAACTGCCCAGGAGACCTTTCTCAAGCAGGTAACCCAGGGACTCTCTTCTTAAAAGCAAGATTTATGCCTTTATACCCATGAGGCTATAATGGATGGGGCCTTGCTAATTCCTGAAATGCCCTCAAGTCATTTTTCTTGTTGTCCCTGTAGAAAGTGCTTGCTTTCTTTTCAGTGGTGCTAAATCTCCTGAGCAGCCACACCTGCACTGGCCTCAATTTTATACATGGTTCCTTCTGGGCCAAAACTTAAAAGTTTTTTAAATTTTCCTACGGTGCCTTTCTGCCTCCAATTCTTGCTATAAATCCAGCTCAAAGCAGCCAGCAGTACCCTTGCCACAGCCTGAATGTTAACAGATCCAGAGTAGTATGGCAGGGACATAAACCTGGGAGGAGCCCTGGATCACACTGCTGAGGCCTGGCCCAAACTGTCAAACCTAGATTTACTACCATGGAAAACAGACTGCCACCCTGGGTAGGGGCAAGAGCATCTGCCAGAGCTAAAAGTCAAAGCAGGCATGCTCCCAGCCTGAGCCACAGATAACATCACTTAGAGAGCTAAAAATTCAGAGCTTGATACAATCCCCCTAAGAAGAAGTTTCCAGGTATCTAAAATGTTCAGCCCGGGTGAATAAGCACACTGAGAAAGAAGCTCCTAACTTATTTTCCTGTTCATATACACACTCTTGCTCACATACACACATACATGCCCCTGGTTATGGTACCAGAAATACAGCCTGAGCATTGCTTGTCCACTAGAAAATAAACGTTAGGAAATGTCCCATTTCCCCAGGAGGGCTGCGCAGATTTGTCCTTGACACAAGTTCCTGAGAATGCACTATATGTGGCTGAGTTTTTATCAGCCTGGATGTAAACACAGGAAGAGGAGGGGAAGTTGCAACGCACTGGCTCTAAAATCCCCACTCATTAATTTTCTCATTTGCAGTTGGGTTTATGGGAACAAAATACCAGGCGAGTCTCACCGTTTTAGAAGGTAAAGTTACAATCTGATGCTGTTATGGGATTACTGGTTCACATGCTGTTTTCCTAAAGCAAGGACAAAGCAACACAATGAACAGGGGCTCTGCTAAGCGATTTATGGGTCAATAATGCCAGGGAAAGAAGCTAGTTGTAAATACATTCCCCACAGGACCAGAGGTGTGGCTCAGCAGCAGAGTATACATGCCTACAACTATGCATGAGGCCCAAGGTTCCATCCTCAGCACCACAAAATTGAAAAGTAAAACAACACAATCTTTAGGACTCATCGTTTTCTAGAATTGCCTATTATTCTTTAATATTGAGCCACAGAATCTAACAACTGACTTTTCTAGAAACCTTAAAATCTATTCTAAGCGCATAATATTCTATAACCTTTGTGTTTTGACATATAGGGAGATTTTTTCTAAAGTTTTCACTGCAAGAATAGTGTTTCCATTCAAGTGAAAGCTCCCCGCTTTTGTGCATCTGAGAATGAAATACTTCATTCAGAACAGTGCAAGTGCGTTACTTACCACCACCACCACCTTCTCCCCAATTCTAAGAGTATCTGAGTCCCAGGGAGCAGGCTGCCGGCTGGGGAAATGTTTGGCTTGGGGTATCCCTCTCCACTCCAGGTACTGAGAAATAACTCCCAAGTCCTACCCGGAGGAAACAGCCGTACTAGCTAGCCCTGCCCAGCTAAGACCCTGCACAGTTCAAAAGGGCAGAATTCCTGTGTGCTGGGATCACAGAAGCACAGCAGGGCTATTGATCCGCTCACCCGCGGCATTCCAATACATGGAAAGCCTTTCCTCCATTGTTCCCGGCCAGGCTCTCCGGGAATTAGCTAAGAAAGGTCTCAGCAATTACTTCTGTCCAAACGAATGCTTTCCTTGGGGGAAGCAGAGAGAAAGAGACAGGAGGAGGGGGAAGTCTATTGGAAGACTTCTAGGTTTATGTGTCCGAACTTACACATCCTCTTGTTAGAAATCAATGATCTTTTAATTTTTAAACTGCTGTTTAAAAGGGGCAGGGGGCAAAGCAAGAATGTAAGTGAACTTCACTCACTTAAATCTACATGGGGCTGGAGAGGTGGATCAGAGGCACAGGAGGGCGCTCACCTCGCATGCAGGAGGCCTAGGTTCAATCCCTAGCACCCGAAAATAAACCACAAACTTAAACCATGTTTTCTCCATTTACCTATGAAACATATACTCTCTTATTTTACCGCCCAAAACAAAACAAAGCAAAAAAAGACCAAAATGACCTTGTATAGATCCTCCCCTTCCTGGGAAAAGTCACAGGAACTGAGGATGTGTTCATGCACATCCGGCAACTTTACACAAACTAAAGGCATCGTGACATAAGTGAGAGCTCATCTCTTACGCTGACGACTCAATTACAGTCTTGCAATTAGGAATCACAAGACATTTGAGAGCAAAAACTTTGAAAAGATTTGTTTGATCACATGGCTTTTTCTCTAGAATGCAAATAATCTGGCAGCGGTACACAATCAGAATGGTTATTGGCCTATGCAAAATCAGGTAGTTCACTCATTGGATGAGTGGCAGTTTCAAGTGATTAATATTTATATTGCGCTACAAGTCGAGGCAGAGTTGCAAGGATAAAGCTGGCTTTAAATGCTACTAAAGGAACTCCAAAGCTTGGGCAGCTAAACACTGCACTGTTCAACATTCACGGTCTCTTTCAAACAGTAAAACATTTTTCTCTATTAAGCACACAGGTCTTTTCAACCCATGGTCTGTAATTCCTTAAAATAGTGAAGCTACTTCCACGTAAACATACCCTTCGGAGGGGCTGGGGATTTAGCTCAGCGGTACAGTGCCTGCCTGGCAAGCGCAAGGTTGTGAGTTCGATTCCTAGTGCTGGAGAAAAACCAAAAAAAAAGAAAAAAAAAGATACCCTTCGGAGCTGGGGATATAGCCCTACAGTAGAGTGCTTGCCTAGCACGTGCACGGACCAGGGTTCCACACCCAGCTTGGGAAGGAGGAAAAAAAAAAAAAGACACCACTCACAGCTATTAATGAGGGGGACAGGGCCTAGTGGTACACGCCTGTCATACTAGCACTCGGGAGGCTGAGGCAGGAGGATTTTTGTGAGTTTGAGACCAGTGTTGACTACAAAGTGAGCTCAAGGTCAGCCTGAACTGCATAGTGAGACCCTGTCTCAAAAAAAAAAAAAAAAAAAAAAAAAAAAAAGAGGAGGGCAACCTCTCCGCCAGCTCACCAGGTTAACCTTGAACTTGTGAATGTAGCCCAGCTTGCCTCAGACATGTGATCCTCCTGGCTCTTCCCACTGAGTACTGGAATTACAGGCCTACAGCAGGACGGCCAGCTTGCTCGTGATTTAAAAAAAGAAAGAAGGCTCTTATCTTCCCTTCTGAGAAAGCTCAACCCACACTTGTGTATTTGCTTGTGGCATTCTCAAGATGACATGTTTTGTAAAAAGGAGGAAACTTAAATCAAAGTGACCCAAGTACTTTAGCTAGATAACTATTCGGTAGTAATTCTTATTATCAAATGGAGTGTTTTCCAACAAAGTTGCCTGGGGGAGCTGTCAGGATGTGTCCATTCGTGCTTGCCAGAAGCCCTCAGGGAGACTCCAGGCCCTGGGGACTGGGGCCAGCCTTCACCCCAGGCACTCAGGGATACTCGCAGCTCCACTCACTGAGCTGGAGTGCTGAGGCAGCACTGCCACAGCCCTGAGCACACACGCACACCTGTGCGCTCTAGACTTGGACTCCTGGTTCCTTCCACGAAGTTCTCAGGAGCTGCGGCCTGGCCAGCGTACACCCAGTTCCGAGAGCTGGCCCTTCCACCACTAACCCCTGTTCAGCCCTGGCCTCCATCTGGCCAGAGATGCAGAGGGAGGCAGCACCTGCAGCCACCCTTTCATTCAGGCGGCAACTCCAGCATCCTCCAATTGGTCGCCAGGGATACCTACTGTACCTCAGAGGTGCCACTCAGATTCCTCGACTTCTCTGTCACCTTGAGTAGCCCAAGGTTTCTGATTCCTTCCTGAAACCGTGTACATTTTTTGCTTCCCTGCTGCCAGATCAATCCCTGCTATCACTCCCTTGCTAAAAGGCCTTCTATGGCCACAAAACCTTGACGCCTGCCTGCTGCACCCACCAGCTACAGCCTCCCATCCCTGCCTGAACTGACCGCCAACTTTCTCCCCAGGCCTGGCCTTCCATAGGTCAGATCCAGAGCAGACACAATGCAAGCACACACACACAGAGCTCATCAAGGTCCCTGTGAAATGCAGGACTCGGGGCCACCCAGGAAGAGCCAGAGGGCAGGACGGACCAGGGGCCACTTAGGTCACCGAGGCCTTTACAATCCGAGGAATAAGGTCGAACCCCTCAGCCCATTTCCTTCTGTTTTTTTTTTTTTTTTTCTTTTTCAAATTAACAGCTTCTTAGAGCTGCAGGTACAGCTCAGTGACACAGCGCTTGCCTAGCAGGAACAAAGCCCTGGGTTCCATCCCCAGCACCACTAAATATATAAATAAATACATACATACATAACAGCTTTCTTGAAATGTAACTCCTATACCATAAAATTCTCTTTGAAAGTATGTAGTCAAGCCGCTTTCAGAGCTGTGCTCCACCGCTAAGCTCAGAATATTTTCATTGCCTCCCCCCAAAAAACTCTGTGCCGTTAGCATGCCCCAGCCCTCTCTCTGCCCCTAGCAAGGACCAACCCACCCCACCTCTATGCAGCTCCTATTCAGGTCATCCGGTATGGATAGAATCATACCGCCATCTCTCCACCCGTTTTCATTTCATATGCTAAACACAAGCTAGCGAGTGGCAGGACGCAGTGGTTATTATAACCAAGAGGGTAATTAAAATTCCAGAAACTCCTGGGCTTCAGGGTTCACATTTAGCATTACCAGAAAAGGGGTAAATCCACCTTCTTAGACAAGGTGTTCCACGTGGAGTTCGTATGAGGCAGTACGCACCCCAATTTTCCACATTCACCGGCCCTTCTTCCAAACCACTTCCCTAAAGTTTAGGCTACAGTTTGAAAAAGTTCACCTACACCTGCCCTTTGCCTCCGCTGGTGCAGACAGCCAGTGCTTTAGAAACTGGTTCTTACTACAATGTGCACCAAAGCATCCAGGCCTGTTGCTGAAATTCAGATTCCTGGGCCCCAACAGCTGTGACTGTGGGGTGTGCACGGAAATTATTCTAATGCAAGTGGTACATGGGACACAGTTCTTTAAAGCACTGGCTTTAAAGAACTCAAACTGGAGCCAGTATTGGGTTCCCCGGAACAATTTACAGCCAACCCCGCGTTTGGGGTTTAATAGGTCTGGAGTGAGTGCTACGAATTTTCATCCTAACCAATTCTCAGGAGTGACTGATGCCAACCTGGCTGGGGACCACACTTGGAAAGCACTGCTTCCGGGAGGTGGTAACCCCCAGCCAGCATGCCAAATCCTGCCCGCTGCCTGCTTTGGTAAATCCAGTTTTACTGGCACACAGCCCTTAAATTTACATGGTGTCTGTAGCTGCTTTTTCTGTTACAATGATAATCTGCTACAAACCCCCGAATTATTTCCTCTCTGGCCCCTTAGGGAAAATGTGTGTGACCTCTATAAAGGATCACCTAACATTAGAAGTATCACAAGCAAGTCCATCAAGCCAAGACTTTTGGGACCTCAGAGTTTTGTACTTTACAAAAAATCCTGAGGATTTTTTTAAACTTCAAAAACTGATGTTAAGGAAAGACTGCATTAGCCAGGTGGGAATCACAGATTCCAGCCCAGGGAGGGCAACTTACTGAGACCTTCTCTCAAAATAAAAAATAGGGGCTGGGGATTTAGCTCAGCGGCAAAGCGCCCGGCTGGCCTGGCAAGCACAAGGTTGTGAGTTCAATTCCTGGTACCTGGTACTGGAAGAAAAACAGAAACAAACAAACAAACAATCAAAATGAAAAATAAAAAGGGCTATTCCCCAGTACCAAACAAAATAATAATAATAATAAAAAGGAATGCTGTACTTTTAATCTACATGGAAGGAAGAGTTATGCACTGTTCTTTTCAAACATGCAGGGTGGAGCCCTGGTTCTCTGGAGCTCCTAATCTGACCTTCAGCAGGACAAAGGAGCAGGGTGCTCAACTGTAAACATAAATAGCCTCAAACCAAACTGCAGCCTTGTTAACAAAATCGGAGTCTAAAGAAAGAAAAACAGTCAAAAAACAACTCTATAAACTGTACAAGGCACCCCAAATCTGAAGAGTTTAAGCGCACTGACTGCCCCGGAGTGTGGTGCACGGCACATTACCACAAACCATCAAGGAGTGAAGGTTCCAGCTTTCACTTGAAGCAGAGCTGTTGCTGGGAAGGCGATGCTCTGACAGGGGGCAGGGGACGGCTCATTTCCCAGGGGTGCCCTGCCAAGGCACCATTAATTAATAACCTTGTCCACATGGGGGCCCTGAGTGACCCCTGGCAGAGCGTAAGACATCCCTCCTGTGACAGCAACACAAGAACAGAAGCGCACATGCCACTGCCTGGGAGAGTGGATGCAGTCCTTCCAAGAAGGTGTGCCCACTTCCTCTCCCTCCCTAGGGTGGCCACGCTGATGGGGCAGACCTGGCTGAGCCCAAAACTCAAAACACAGCTGCCTGCACAGGAGGGCGCAGACTTCCTTCATGGACAAAGTAGAAAACCCCTGTCCCCACTTCACAGGGTTGGTAAAGGACAGGGGGAGTGTGGTAAGCCTTAGCAACCATCGTAAGGGTGCTATCCCCAAGCAGGACATATCCGGAAGGTGCAGGGGAGCTGCTGACCACGTCCATCACAGCCGGAGCCCACAGCCTCAATCATGTGACCTTCGTAAAGGGTTAATTTTAATTCCACTTAAATGGCTCAAATGAACAATCCTAGTTATCAGAATGCTTTATCCTGGGCCTCAGGGAATCACAGGTACTGCCCTATGCCTAGGCGGTGGGGGCAAGCTGGAACTACTACAGAAATGAACAACATGCCTACACTAAGACTAGAAAGTGAGCGTTCACTGCAGCATTACTTACACAGCCAAGGCAGAGAATGGATAAGCAAAGCGTGCCCTAGACATACAGCAGGGCATATTCTGCCTTAAAAAAGGAACGACACCCTGAGCCCGACGAAAATATTATGCCCAACACAAAAGGCCGCATACCCTGATTCTACAGTGCATAGTACCCAACACAGGCAAATCCACGCACAGTGAGGAAATAAAAGTGACTGCCGTGGACTGGGGTTGGGAGCGGGGATGGGGTTGGACAAGCATTACCTTATGGGATGATGAAAATTTTCTGGCACTCCGGTGACGGCTGCATAACTCTGAGTGAAAACCTAGTTGAACTGTGTACACTTCAGAGGGGTGGATACTACTCCGTACACTAGCACTGGCCTGCAGTCCTAGCTCCTCAGGAGGCTGAGGCAGGAGGATTGCATAAGCCTAAGAATTCAAGGCCAGCCTAGGCTGCACAGTGGGAGCCCAGAAGAATGAACATGCCTCAGGGCTGGCCAGAAGCTCAGGTGCAACCAGCACCCAGAATGGTGGTGAGTCAGGCACCTCCTCTGCACTGGCTGGGCCACGCCCTTCCGACCTCCAGAGACACTGAACCCTGGTCATAAAACGCATAGGAAGGAAGCAGCTGACCAACACAGGCAAGACCAGCAGCAGCCCCGAGGTGCAGGGGCACAGAGGTCGGACACTCGCCCGCCCGCTGGCACCAACCGCTCCCTTTCCTTGGCCCATGTGTGTGTGCACGATGCCACCTTCTCACCATACCGCAGTGGTGTGGCAAGCAATCTGCAGAGGAAAGAGAAAGCCGCAGCTTGCATCTCAGCAGCCGCACTCTGTACGCTGCTGTTCTGCTCTTGGGGGGCACTCTGTGTGGTAGAGACTAACACACATGCAGTCCGTAGGCTGGCTTTATTCCCACGCGGCATCACATGCCGGGACGCGCCATGTCACCAGGAGGACTGGGGCATCTTGATGCTGCTGCATCTTTGCAGTATGCCAAGGTATTTCTTATGTTCTAGAAACCCCAAGGCCCTCCCCTGAGTCTCCTGGAGTCTCAGATCCCTTGGGGGAACGGTGCCCTGCATGATCTGCTTGTCCAGAAGTGCTCTGACCCTTGTCCCCAAGTCGTCACGCCCGAAACAATTCAACAGCATGGCAGGTGACAAGCGCCCTTTTATGTGCTTATCAAATCTCTCCTGAATGAGCTACCACAATGCTTACCAATGATCACAGTCACAGAGGCGAGACTTTCACCAGGCCCTGAACTCAAACAGGCTAGAACTACTTTTTCCTGGGTGCTGGGAATGGAACCTAGGGCATCGCGAATGCCAGGCAGGCGTTCTACCACTGAGCTCCAGCATCAGCCCCAACAGGCTCGCTGTGCCACTTGGCAGCTGTGACCCCAGGCACAGGAAGCACATGGACCCCCGTCTCCATAAAAACGATGAAACCTGTTAGTATAAAGATGTTATAAACTAAATGAATGCTACTTATCTTATGTACTATATATAGTAAAACATTAAATACTAACAGTATTTTATCTCAAAACATTTTCTTGCCTAGCATGTGCAAAGCCCTGGGTTTGGTCCCCAGCAATGCCAAAAAAACAAACACTTTCTTGGAATAAAAATGAGACCATTTTCATGGGTCCTGGGATTCGCTACTGTGCTGAATGAAGACACCACCCCTGCTCCAGCCTCCAACAAGTTTCTTCTCTACGTTCGGTGTCCTCGCTGGTTGTCTAAGGCTGCTATGGCAAAATACCATGGGCCACAAAGCTCATAAACAACAGAAACGTACCCCTCAGCATTCTGGAAGCAGGTAGCTCCAGATCAAGGCATGCTTGTTTACAGATGCCATTTTCCTGCTGTATCCTCACATGATCGAAGGGGAACAAGCTCTCTGGGGCCTCTTTTATAAGGACACTAATAACATGGGATGAAGGCTCCAATCCCATAACCTCATCACCCCAAAGACCACCCCTCCTCCTGATACGATCACCTTGGGTATGGAGATTTCAACCTAAGAACTTGGGGGTGGACAGGAATACTCAGACCTTAACTCCAGCACAAATTTATAAACCTATCCCAAAAGGCTGGGGGTGTAGCTCATCAGCAGAGCACATACCTAGTATGCACAGGATTCAACCCCCAGCACCACAAAAAAAAAAAAAAAAAAAAAGAAAGAAAAACAAACAGGAAAAAAAACCCAACCCAAGTACTGCTGTGACACTCACATGAAATTAATCAGCAACTCACAAGCTATGGAGACACAACAGCTGGCATGTGGATTCCAGGTGCACAACTTCCGCATTATCTAACTTACTGTTCCAGATAAAACCCAGCTCCCAGGGCCTGGGATTTCACAGCATGACACCCCGCCATTAGCATACGGTAGGCGCTCAGCAGACGCCAGGTATCATTGTCTACCAGGCTTTATTATCGGCACCCGGACTGCCAGTGCCGGCAGGGATAACAGGGAAACCTGTCCTCAAAAGGCAGCTGCACACTCTAACTTGCCACAGCCAGTCTTAGGGTGTCACTCCTCGCCAGGGGGGTCAAGCGTTGCCTGTCTGAGGGGTTCACCAGGTCATTTCCAGGGTTGGTGTTCTTGGACGCAAGGACCATAAACCATACTCACAGCTTAGCTGCAAGGTGCTTTACTAATAAAATGCTACCAGGAGCCTGAGGACGGGGGAACAATTGCCAAACACTTGAAAATGTGCCAGAAACAGACAGCCTGAGGAGGACAATTCTGCAGGTCACTGTGACTAAGTTCTCCTCCCTGGCATCTGGCCTAATGGCACAGCAGCCCAACCCTACAGCAGACCTTGACCTTGCCTTTACGCACCTGCTCAAGACCCAAAATCCTGGGAAAGAAGCACAATGCTGTGTCCTAACCCACTTTATTCACCAGACCTGGCACTGTGCTACACTGGGCTCTTCCCCGCAAAAGCAAAATGACCATGGGCAGGAATGTTCTGAATCCATTCAGGACATCAAAGCAGCCAGGAGAGGAACACGAAAGACACTCACAAAAGAGAACTTCCAGAACTGCTCCAGAAAGCGGCAAGGGCAATCGGATAAGTGTGTTCAAAGAGGAGGCGGAGTGTCTGCTGAAGGTCCTTGCAGTACGTCTTTCACTGTCAGAACTATTTGAAATTTATACATTCACCGTATTTGTGCAGCCCAGGGATGCAGGACCGGGGTCCACTTGCCTGGATGTACAGAGGGAAAGAGACACGCAACCATCAAGGGCTTGGGGAGAACCTCAGCATGGCCACACTGACGCAGGCTGCTGGGAGAGCACCGAACCTATCTCCAAAGCCATCTCCAGGCTGGCGTGCATGCGAACCACCCGGGCCTGAGGGCTCAGCAGGGCTGGGGAGGCTCAGGCTTCTGCACTGCTCCAAGGACGGCCCTGCCTGACAAGACCAAAGCAGAGCTGTCCACACAACTTTAAATGGCGCTCAGGAGCCACACTTTAAATGGTGAAAAAGATCCGGAAGTGGTGGCACAGCCCTGTAAGCCTAGCACTCAGGAAGCCGAGGCAGGACGATTTTGAGTTTGAGGCTAACCTGGGGTATACAGAAAGTTTATGCCCAGCCTAGACCATACATAGAGTAAAAAACATATTAAGTTATTTTTAATACATCTGACTTATTTAACTTGCTGCAGTCAAAATATGATCATCTTAACACATAATCAACTTATGTTAAATTGTTAAAGAAATATGCGGTACTTTTTTACTTTTAACTACTTCTAATATCCAGTGTGTATTTTAATTCACAGTGCATCTCAGTTTGGGTGAGCCAAAGTCCAGGTGGTTACATATGATGCAAGGTTGCCATACCAGACAGAGCCTTTTATACCCAGCTGAACTGTTCTATGAGGACTGTAGTGGACTGACAACTGGCGGTCAACTTATACTCCCCAGCTGAAATGAGTAAACATGGTACTGGGTGTGGGAAGCTCACCTGAGGCTTGTGCCAGCAGTGTAAGAGGAGAACTGAGAAGGAGGAGGAGGCTGTTGGGAGCGGAGAAAGGCTGTTGGAACTGGTAGAAGCTGTAAGGAGCTGTTGAAGGAGCTCATCATGCTGGCTTTCCTGATGAACTTGGCTGTGTTCATCCTGTGAGAGAAGCTCGGGACCTCGCTGGCACTGAGAATGGCTTTGGTTCACTTTGGGGGAGCTCTGCTCCTCACTTTGAGCATTGCTTTCTGCCTCTGGAGGGGAAGATGGTGCACAGTCAGTTTCCTGGAAAAGCTTGCTGTGTTGGCTTCCCTGATGGGAACTTGGCCATTTTGATCATCGGAGGAGCTCGGGACCTCACTGTTGCTGAGGATGGCCGTGGTACCTTCTGGGGAAGCTCTGGTTCTTCTGAGCGTGGCTTCCTGGCTCCAGTGCAGATCGCTCAGTCTGCTAGTACAGATCCTTTATCCCGCTGGCACAGACTTCCTAGATGCCACCACTGACCTTTGGGCCTTTGCAGCAGATCTGTGAAACAGGCCTGCATGAGATGTTGTCATTGGCTCTGGGCTTCCAGGGCTCGTGGGAAGCACTGTTATGAGCTCTAGATCTTAAGTTGGACTCATGTAGGACATTATCACAGGATCCAGGCCCTCAGCTGGATTCTTGGTTTATGTTGTGTGGGCAGATTTCCTGCACTCTTTTGTATATCGTTCTTGGGGTGACTATTATAAATAATCTTATAAAATATGTGTCCTGTATTATATTGTTTCCCCTTGCAATAGCCCCCAAACCAGCACAAGGAGTAACCAGCAAATGTGGATGGGAAAGACGCAGGAAGTAAAACACAAAGGACCTTCAACACCCACCTCGGGTGACTTAGGAGGAATTACTGAGGCTTCCAGCCAGGGTGAGAATGTGCTGGGCCTTATGACACATTCACTCTGGAGGGCTGGAATAGTCTCCCAGTACTTAAGAGCCACTGGGAGCTGTACTGTCCACGTAAGGAATACCAAAGACAGTGGACCTGAGATTAGAAATGCAGCAATGAAAATAGATACTTCGGTAGTAATGGAACTGTGTGATCAACTGGCTATAGAAAATGAAGAGGAGAGAGAAATCAAGGATGACATCTAGATATGGGGATAAACTGGAGTCAAGAGTGGAAAATGAAGGGACAGTAAAGGAATGATTTCCAGACAGCCCTTGAGGCTCACTCTGATTATCTTAGTGAGCATTCTAGGAGGCTGAAGCAAGAGGATCTTAAGTCTGAGCCCAGCCCAGGTAATTTACCAAAACAAGAAATAAAAAATAAAGGACTACAATTGTAGCTCAGTGCAAAAGCACTAGATTCACCCCGCAGGAGTGAGGGGAAAACCCAAAGAATGATCCCCATTTGGCTGTTACGTTTCAAGGGCCTGCACAACACGCTAGGGTCACCCGCATTCGGCAGAGAAGCTGAGACTGGCATATGCTGCTATGAGAGCTGTCTCTGCGCGGGTTTTATTCCAAGACTGTGCATGAGACTTGCTAACCAGAGCAGAGCTTTCAAAGAAATCAACACCCCAGGAGAGGGCAGCGGAAGCAAGTCAGTAGAAGTCACTGTAAAAACAGCTTGAAAGATAGACACACACACACACACACACACACACACACACACACACAGGACGATGAGGAGTTTTGGTGTGAATTAAACATCTTTTTCAGGGCTACAATTACAGCATGGGTAATTTGAGAATTAAACTCTGTGAAAACAAAGTAAGTTCCTGCTTGTGGCACATTCAGAAGCATCTGCAGGAAACAGCAGGGCATGCAAAATCTATCTTTGTGGTTGCAATTTCACAACTATGCAGAGTGGTATGAGATTTTAATTACTTTTCCCCAAAACATCAGCCACTGAAAATGGGGGAGGGGAAGGGGGGGCAACAGCTCTCCCACCCTCAGCTTGTAAACCCTGAATGGGATCAGCTGTGTAAAACCTCTCTTGTTAAATCAACACAAAATAAATTCCACTGGAGCAGCGGCAAAGCTTGTCTTTTCAAGTCCAGATGTTTTCTTTCCAAACTTTAATTCGCGATTCAGGGCCTCTAAACATAACAAAAAATGTTAAGAAAAGCTGCGTGCATGTGGACGCGCACATGTGTGTGTGTGCACGCATGTGCACACAAAGCACAGTTATTTTAAAGACTAACATATGTAACCAACATCAAGTACTCAGTTTTTCAGAAGTTAGAATTTTTTGTAATGCCTAACACATTAAACAATAATTTTGGGGGGCAGTATTTGGGATTGAACCCAGGACCTTCATTCTCAGCTACATCCCACACCCTTGTTCTTTTTGAGACAGGGTTTCACTAAGTTACCCAAATGGGGTTCAAACTTGTGATATTCCTGCCTCAGCCTCCCCCAGTGCTGGGATTACACACCTGTGTGATCACACCTGGCTTGTTTCTTTTTTTTTCCCCTTTGGTGATGCAAGTGCTCTCCCACAGAGCTACACCTCCAGCCCCACTTCTGAATATTTCAAACATCATAAACAAAATTAAACTTCCTTCATCACCTGATTCCAAAGTCTGCAGACAATGTAATTCTTCAGAGAATTATCTTCAAGTAATTAATAATTAGGCCTACATGTTCAAAGCTAAGAATTCCATGGGGGTGGGGGTGGATCCATATACTTAACCCTTTTCCACATGTGAGATGATTACGTTTGAGGTAGCGATCAGTCATGTCATTTATCTTAATTTTTTTCAATATTTATAATGTTTTTGGAATGAGGGAAAAATAGCACATATGCTTATAACTTTATAAGCCTATGTACAATTAGCACAGATAAATATCACTGTTTACAAATATATAAACAAGGGTACAATTAACAGAGAAAGAGGCAGAGCTTCACCAGCTTCCAAATCTGCACACCACAGGCAATCATAATAATATAATAATAATAATACCCTCTTCAAGAGCAGGGACGGTCTCAGCTCCAAGGACCTGGACCTCCCGGGCCCCTTCTTGTGCCAGTACTCTCTGGCTCCTAACTCCTCTTCCAAGGTGAACAGCAGGTCCTCCTACTCCCTCAGCACCCTCCCATCCCCACCCTCCGCCCCAGGCTGGCCGCCCTTGGCCTTCCTCCAGGTCCAGCTCGTTTCTGCTGGTCTAACTCAGGTGTCTAACTGTTATTCCTCTAGGGAAGAAAAAGTGGGGCATACAGGATTATAATTAATCTGATAAAGGCAGCCCTGCTAATGACGGTTTAATGTGCAGGGTCCCCCACCCCCAACCCCAGGCAATAAGTTCCACACTTGACCCAAGTGGTTAAGAGGACTGAATAACCAGGAGAAAGGTCCAAGCCCTGAAATGATTCCAACACCCGTACCCACCCACCTCTGCCTCTAGTCCTGGCAGCCCTTCCCGAGGTCTAATTATCTATGCCTGCCCTCTCCAGGGTACCCAGTTAATCGGCTGCAGAGAGGGGAAGGAGAAGCAAGACGGAGTGCACATTAAATTATCAGCTGGGAGAAAAAGCTAGGGTGGAGATAAGCCATGGGTGTGGAGGTCTTGTTTTATATAATAAGTGTGGGGAACAAGCTAGGTGCTAATTGGACACCCAAGGCAACTCCTTCCACAAAGTAAATAATCACTCCCTCCTGGATGGGGAGAAATAAAGTGTTGTATATTTTGTCTCTTAAAGTAGAATATATTTGCTAAAAGGAAAACTTCTGATTTCTCTCTGGATTTCATCTGTTAGAACAGGCTGGCAGCCCAAGTGATCCAAGAGACATAATGGCCCAACACAACAGAGGTTTATTCATGATTTGACAACTGGAAGAGTAAAGAGCCTCAGCCATTCAGGGAAGTGAGGCCAGGTTGCTCACCACTGGGTAGAACTGCTACCATGTGACCTTGCCTGGTTGCAAGGGAAGCTGGGAAATGTAGTACAACAGCAGCATGCCTCACTAGTCTCTGTGAACTTCAGCAAGAAGCTCTACACCACACACCTGTGGATTCAAAGCCACACCCTCAAAGACTGTCTACTGCCGGAGAGGAAATGAGTGAACAAATGCAGTGTGCTGCTGCAGGGAGAGTGAGCCTTCAGTTTTCCCACTCATTTTATTGCCTGTTCTATCACAAGATCTGAAAAATCATTCATGCTGTTTAAAAAAAAAAAGAATCATTTAAAAAATAATAAATGGCTGGGGATATAGCTCAGTGGCATAAGCACCTGCCTGGCAAGCACAACGTCGTGAGTTCGATCCCCAGTACAGCAAAAATAATAATAATAATAATAATAATAATAATAACAAAAATATAAAATAATAACTATTTTTAAATAATTTAAATGCTGGGCAGAGGAAAAGAAATAACTTCCAGTGGGCTACACCCTAACAAAGTGATATATGGAGCTGGCATTAGATACATCTGATTAAATGCATTCCTAGAAATCCCATGATAAACAGTCAAAATCATCAGTACCAAAATCATCTCAGGCACATTAAGCTTCTGGCATACAAAATCCAGCTCAAAGTCTGTCTGGAATAAATGAGTGGTTCATTAGATTACTGATTTTTTTTTTTTTTTTTTTTTTTTTTTTTTTTTTGGTCTTTTTGAGACAGGGTCTCCCCATGCAGTTCAGGCTTGGCCTTGAGCTCACTTTGCAGCCAACACTGGTCTCAAACTAGCAAAGATCCTCCTGCCTCAGCCTCCCAAGTGCTGGGATTACAGGCACATGCCACCACACATTGTTTTTATAATTTCTCAAAATCTTACTAAAGCAACATTAGGTGGAGGGGGGAGGAGAGGGACAAGGAATTCAAATTTACCAGAGCTAGCTTTACGTGTTACCTCATTTGATGTCCAAGATAACACAAAATAAGTCTGACCAAAGGATTATGCTTTGGAAAATGCCAAGAACAGAGCACAAGAGGCTGCTCCAGACCAAGAAGACACTGGTTGCCACTTCTCGGGAGTGGGATGACCTCCCCTCCAAGCTGGAACCAGTGTAGCCAGAGGACGAGACAGACATGATCATTTTCACCCACGGAGCAAGACAGGGATCCCCTCCACTGGCCCAATTCCCATCATCTTTCAGTGCCTGAAATTTATTATGTGAAAAAGTTACCATCTGACAAGGACACAGGCAGCCTAGAAAGAAACAATCTGCGGCTATGGTCTTGAAGGTGTCCCCAGAAAAAACCACCTTACCAGATCAGTCATCTCTATGCACCTGAGCCTCCAAATGTTATTTTGGGCAACCTACTAGTACCAACCTACTTCATACTAGAAGATGGGCAAGGAGCAGTAGACATCTGAAGAAAACCTCTGCCAGGGAAGGAAGAGGTCCAAAACAAACAAGGACAGGAGGCTGGGGATTTAGCTCAGCGGCACAGTGCCTGCCTGGCAAGTGCAAGGTTGTGAGTTCGATTCCCAGGACCGGAGGGAAAAAAAACCAACAAAACAAACAAGGACAGCAGAGGTCAGAGAATATATGGGGAAAGAGCACATTTTTATTTACTTATTTTTTAAGAGCACATTTTTAGGAACCAGCTTAATATCATCAAAGAAATGAGAGAAGAACCATGAAACAAGATCAGTATGGTGTAAAAAAGAAACATCTAAGAAGCAAACCTCCCAAAACATTGGTATTTGAAAAAAAATAGACACACAAATTTAAAACTCAACGCAAGGCTTAGAAAACAAGGTTAACAAAATCTAGGGAGAACAAAAACAGAAAGAAGAAAAATAAAAATCAGAGTCAAACCAAAGGATCAAGAAGCAGAAAGACCTGATCTCCCTCCAGCAAAACTATGCACCAGCAGAGAATGAAGACCACCTTCCGACAGCTGAGGGACAAATGTACCTGCTATGGCTTGGATCTAAAACGTCCCTGAAAGGTCTTCTGTGTTCAGAGGTGGCACTTTCGGAAGATGACTGGATCATGGGGCGCTATAATCAGTAGATTAACTCACTGATGAGTTTCCAGCTGAATGTAGTACTAGAAAAGAGGGTCCAGTTGGAAGTGGTGGATTACCTTGGGCATGGCTTTGGAGGGAGTATCTCGCTCTCTGGCTCTTCCTAATCACTCTGCTCCTCAGGGGCCATGAAGTGGGCAGCAGTGTTCCACTATGTCCTTCCAACCATGATGTTGCTGCCTTGGGGCCAGCAGACCAGGGACCGAACCCTCTGAACAGGGAGCCAAATTAAATTCTCCTCCTTCAAAATAGCAGGTGTTGGGGGCTGGGGATTTAGCTCAGTGGCACAGCGCTTGCTGGCAAGCGCAAGGTCATGAGTTCGATTCCTGGTACCAGAAAAAAAAAGAACTGAATTAAAGAGAGTCTCCAAATGATCGACTTGTCAAGACTGAATCATAACGTTTATAGACCACAAAAGTCTCAAACGATGATCCCCTGGGTGACTGAATATTGGAAGACATGCTTCAAAATTAGGGAGGATTTAGAGGATGAATTAATGCCAAGTGTGTAGGAAATTAAGCAAAAAAACAAAATGATCGTTAATTCTAGTGATTGAAAAATCCTGGGCAGGAGAAATCATCATAGGCTCAACAGTGATACGGTGTGTCATCAAGACAATGCAGTAGTGGGGACAGAGCTCCACGGTGGAGCCCTTGGCTGTATGGATGAGACTCTAGGTTGGATCCCAGCGCTACAACAATAAAAGGATGGGGCAAAAATAGGGAAAAAATGACAGTATCATTTTTTACAAATGGGACAGGGACCAAGAGTTGGAAGGAACATGGAGTGATGGGAGGGGTAGGGGATGAAAAAAGAATTGAAACAAGTTATTTACATGTACCAACTCCTCACAATAAATATAATATAAATATCTTTATCATTATATTTATTACGTTTGGAGTACTCCAAACGTAGTAATGGAAACATTTTTTAAAAAGATACATAAGTGAATAAAAGCTATAAAAATCTTTGAGGTGAGGGTTTAGCTCAATGGCACAGCACTTGCCTAACATGCAGAGGGCCCGCCTGGGTTCCAACCCCAGCACTACAAACAAAACAAAACATGATGTAAACCCTGAATGTTATTAACCCAGCACTTCTCAGACAGGGCCATTCTGACTCCCAGGCTACATCTGGTAAAGTCTGGAGACAGGTTTGGAGGACACACTGGGGGAGAGTCGGGGGTGACTGGCACCAAGGGAAGAGCCCAGGGAGGCTGCTAAACGCCCTACATTGCACAGAATGGATTCACAACAAAAACGTGGGGGGCTGACAACATCATCAAGAGTGAAAAAAAAATCCTCTTCTAACCAAAATGATGGGCAATTTACAGTGGAAGTGTGGGAGCTCACAAAATATGCCCGAGTATTTTGGGGAGGGAAGGTGGTGTGCAGAGGTGTGTGGACAAAAATCCTGATCTCCTAAAGTGGGAAGAGGATATAGACAAACAGAGGTCACTGCTACCTACGATATTCACTATTTAATGGCAAGGACAGACACGCCACTAGAGATCAGCTAAAAAGCTCTGACACCCTCTCCAGGGAGGGAGAAAGGACGAGGAGACAGAATCGCTGGTGTGTAGCACCACCCCTACGGTTATTTACACTATGCAAGAGCCACTCTGGTAAACACAAAAACAGAACTTGGAGAAGATGCACTAACACCTTCCCCCTTTTTCTGTGAATCAGGGAAAAATGCTGCCTTTCATGGCCATATGACCTATTCTGCATAGCCTGCATTATTAACCTTCACAATTCGCCTTTGATCTAAACATCTGGGGCTGGGGATTTAGCTCAGTGACAACAGCGCCTGCCTGGCAAGCGCAAGGTCGTGAGTTCAATTCCTGGTACTGGAAAAAAAACAACAACAACCAAAAAAAATCTTAGTCACCACTGACCGTAAGAAAGATAATCCCAAGCTTCCTAGCCAATCCAGAACAGTTTTTCTTCCATCTCTACCCAACACATGTAATCATCATTGCTTGCAATGTATTACTCCAAGGATTGATTGACTGACTGATTGACTAACTGATTGATTTAGGTCTTTTTGGTCTAATTACTTACTCATTTATCTATTTATTTTGGTTGTATTTATCTTGGTCCCCATAGGGTCTCGCTATGCAGTTCAGGCTGGCCTTGAGCTCACATTGTAGCCCAGGCTGGTCTCAAACTTGCAACACAATCCTCCTGCCTCAGCCTCCTGAGTGCTGGGATTACAGGCATGCGCCACCACGCCCAGGTTAGTCCAAGGATTAAAAACAACAATAGCCTAGGGTCTCCTTCAGGAAAAGAAAAAAGGTTACCTTTGCAATTCAGAACATCCTGGCTTCAGAGGGCCAACTACTACGTGAGGTTAGTGCAATTATTTTGTATATTTTATTCCTGCAGAGCTGGGGATCAAACCAGGGCCTTGTTTATGCTAAGCAAGTACTCTACCACTGAGCTATGCCCCACCCCATCCCTGGCAATGTTTTGGAATGGTCTAACTCAGCACCATGCCACCCAGGGCTCTCTCAAAAATCCTTCTTGTGGGTTTCAGGCGTGCAGTTTGCCTCTGTCAGAAGAGCCATGACTTGCAGAAACCTGTAGGATTTCTGCCGAGTGTTGCCCGCTCCTACGTGGTGTTTGAAAGTAGAAGACGACCTGAATAAAGTCTTCTCTCGGCTGCTACACCCTAAAATTATCTTGCCGTGTGTTCCCACTGGGCCCGCCTTTCAAGAAAAGTTCCAGAGCCCAGGGCTTTCTCCCGCTGCTCCTAAGAGCTGGGCTACAAATTAGGGTTATCTGCATGCTGACACAAAACAACTCTGCCTACAAGACAAGTCCAAAACACATTCCAAACAATAAAAAAATAAAAATTGCCCTCCCCAAATGAGGAGTTTGCTCACGAAGTACAAACGTAAGTCAGGAAACAAGGTGCGAACTACTACAGTATTTGTTGTTCTACGTTAGCTCATGGGCAAAGTACTGCAGCTTTTTTTCCCCGCCCCGGAAGAGATAAATGTTAGGACATGCTAAGAAATATTCCTAACTGAGCCACGGAAACCAAATTCAGCCCACCACAGACATATGACGAACAGCTTCAGTTTATAGCTGTGCATGACGTAGAAGCTCCTGGATTTATATAGGGGTGAGTCCAGCACCTCAGCGTCCGGGGGCAGAAGAATCCTCCACCAGCTGAACCCCAAGGCCTCAGGATAGGGCTGGAAACCCTTTGCCCGGCTCCCCAGCCCCACGCCCAAAACATCTCCAGAGGAACAAGGATTAGAATTCAGCAGGGCTATGTTAATTTGCAGGCTTGGAAGAGGGTAATAAAGATATATTTGAAAGCCACTTGGCAAGGCAGGTCTCCCGACTGAAAAGGTCTTTCAGCACAGGAAACAAAATTCACCTCGGGTTTTTAAACCATACTGTTAGTCCCAGAACAAATGAGTCTTCAGAATTAGACTCATCCTAATAACAGAAAAAAATACTCTAACTACCCCCAGAGAATGACTGGGCTTTTTAATTCTGGTGCCCCACTGCGACACCCCTAAAGCGTAAACACACAAGTCCACCCAAATCCATAAACAAGTTTAGATCCCCCAGTTCCTCAACGGATCCCTGTCCTCCGAGACCACAGCTGATATGTGACACAGAACTTGGCTCTTAGGGGAAAATACAAGGCCTTCGGCAACAACAACTTGTGTGCCAACCGGGACTGGTGTTTGCCCAGGTTAACGATGACCTTGAGACCAGGTCCTCATAGAATGAAGTCTCCTTACGGAACCAGTAAGGAAGGGGGTGTCAGGGCGCAGGGTCTCTCACCCCACCCATCACAGCCTGCCCGTCCCTGTCCTGAGCGCTCTGCTGACTCGGACCTGGGTGCAGGCTTTACACAGCCACGTCTGTCACTTGGGGTGTGGCCCCCCAAAAGTGCTCTGATTCTGCCTTCAGCTTCCCAGTAGAAAGGAGGCGGCCATGCATTCCAGACCTCCACACCCAGGAAGGCCAAAGGCAATGGGCTCCCAAAGGAGTCCCGGGACGTGGAGACAGGCCAGGCCTGGCCCCGACGAAATCTCTCCTCCAGGATTGCTCCTGACATTCTTCACAGGGACTCTAAGAACTGATGACCAGGCGGGGCTGGCTTCATTCCTTCTGCAGTAACAAACATTCCTGAGGCCGCAGGGGGCCTACTGACCCTCTGAGCCCATCCCTCCACCGCCTCCTTGGAATCCAAGCCACTAGGTGACATTTTACAAAGCAGCCCCCTCCCCCGCTGCCCCCAGCAGTCCCGCGACCCTGTGCACTCCTAGAAATGTAAGCCCTCCAGCCTTAGAACCCGGACCTGGGCTGCGGTGCGTGTTTGCTAATGACGGATCCATTTCAAACTTCACGTCAGGGTAAGCGTCCCAAGTAGCTACGAATCATTTCCATCTTTCGGCAGGGGTCCTGCAGGGTGAGTCTGGGGCACGCACCTCATACTCCAGTCGTGCTACAAGCCCAGGAGGTGAGCGTCTCTAACTTCAAACAGAACCAGAGAAAATGAAGACCGTGCCCACAGCCCCTCCAAGTGCTCAAGACAAAGGACGGGGGAGTCCCTGCTCCTAATTCCTTTCTCTGGCTACAAAAATGCTGATGAAAAGTATTTGTGTTTAACTACACAAATAAAGCCTTTCCCTAGGGCCAACCCATCAGGAGAAAATGGCGCTCTACACAAACATGGGAATGCCTGGGCTCCAAACAACAGCCCCACCAGCCAGTGTCTTCCAGAAGAATTCAGTCCCCACCAGCCAGTGTCTTCCAGAAGAATTCAGTCCCCACCAGCCAGTGTCTTCCACAAGAATTAAGTAACAGCTGAAACACCTGACAAGCACAGGTGACCCACCACTAACCCAACCAAGTGATTCAAAATCAAAACTGGGGTGTCAAATGGTGATGTCTGGGGACCCTTCTGGTGCTCCCATCTGGAGAACCACCAGGGCCACTGGTGTGAAATAAGCACAGGACAACACAGAATGATTTTGCCCAGAATGTCAGCAGTGTCAAGGCTGAAAAGCTCTCATCTAACGAGGGCCATCAGGGTACTCAAACTCCCCGTGCAGCCCAGGCTGGCCTAAACTGCTGGGATTACAGAAGGTGGCCCCACACCAGGCCTGAACCAGCCGTATGCTTGACAAACCTTCTCGTCTGTCTTTTGTGGTGCTGGGGATGAAATCCAGGGCCTCACACATGCTAGGCAAGCACACTGTCACACAACCCCTTTCAAATTTTTGTTTCGTTTCTGTTTTTGCTGGACTGGGGATTGAACCCAGAGCCACACTCATATTACATGAGTGTTCTGCCACTGTGCTACATCCCCAGTCCATTTCTAAAAGATTTCATTTTGCTTTGTTTTGTTTTTGAGACAGGGTCTCGCTATGCAGTTCAGGTTGGCCTTGAGCTCACTTTGCAGCCAGGCTGGTCTCCAACTTGCAACGATCCTCCTGCCTCAGCCTCCCGGGTGCTGGGATTACAGTCGGGTACCACTACGTGTGGCTA
Source organism: Chinchilla lanigera (assembly GCF_000276665.1). Classification (NCBI taxonomy): domain Eukaryota; kingdom Metazoa; phylum Chordata; class Mammalia; order Rodentia; family Chinchillidae; genus Chinchilla; species Chinchilla lanigera. The sequence continues at coordinate 7,957,341 of NW_004955499.1, read as the reverse complement.
AAAGATTTTATTTTGATACAGGGTCTCATTAAGTCGCTAAATTGCCCAGGGTGTTCTCAAGCTTTGGATCCTCCTGCCTCAGCCTCCTGAGTAGCTGGGAGGGCCCCCACCGTGCAAGTTCTGTGACTTGCACTGTCATGAGACTTTCAAATGACACACACATTGAACATGTGCTTTTACCTTCAGATCAATCTACCGCCAAGTCTGAGTGTGCTAAACAGAAAATGCGAAAGAAAGAAAGAAAGAAAGAAAGGAAGAAAAAGAGAATCCTGCAGTATTTGAGGGCTCTAATAATGTATCTAATTACAAAGTTTTTTAAGTGCAAAATAACTATTAGAAGAATGATTATTTAATGAGCCCCAGTGAACTTTTCAGCAGCTACTGAGAAAGGATTCAAAGCCTCAATTAATTCAATTCTGGCTGTGGAACAATTTTCCCCCTTATCCATCACAACGGCCTAGTTCCACTTTTTAAGTGGTCATAAATGGACATATTTCCCTTCATCCTTTTTAAATCACGGGACAGACAGTTACCAGCTGTCAGGCTGTAGGCAAGCACCAGGGATGATATACTCCATTCAAGAGCCAGGCCCAAGAAATACAACTGCCCACACTGCTCGCAGGCTGTACCCTTCCATCCTAAACAACAAAATCCCATGCCGGGCGTGGTGGCACACGCCTGTAATCCTAGCACTGGGGAGGCTGAGGCAGGAGGATCTTTGCGAGTTCGAGACCAGACTAGGCTACAAAGTGAGCTCAAGGACAGCCTGAACTGCACCGTGAGACCCTGTCTCAAAAAAGACCAAAAAAAAAAAAAAAACCCAAGCAACAAAATCCCAATCTCCCAGTCACACTGGAACACACAACTAAATTAAGCAGGGCCCACTGGATTTGAGTAGCCCTCCTCCAACATCTAGAAAGCACAGGAGAACACTAAGAATGTAGGGGGGTAGTGTAGAACTTGGGGTACCTATAAGAAGATGGAGGAGCTCTACATACAGACCCTCCCTCAGCTTCTAAACAAGTAACTCAGAGTTAAAGTGACCTCTTGCCTGTCTTACACTACCCTGGGCCAAAAAGTAAGACTTCATGTTAAATAACGTTTTACAACTTATCCCACCTGCTACAAAGACAAGTGGTCTGAGGAAGATGTGTACAAAGGAGTAGGTATGTTTTTTAAAAAAAATATATAAAGCTCGGCATGGTGGCGCACGCCTGTTATCCCAGCACTTGGGAGGCTGAGGCAGGAGGACTGTTGTGAGCTCAAGACCAGTCTGTGCTACAAAGTGAGCTCAAGGCCAGTCTGAACTGCATAGCAAGACCCTGTCTCAAAAAGACAAAAACATAAAGAAATAAAAAAAATATGAGTGGAGCAGGGCGGTGCATGCCTGTAATACCAGCACTCTGAGAGGCTGAGGCAGGAGGGTCACAAGTTCCAGCTCAGCCTGGGCTCTACCTAGCAGCTTATGGAGACCTGATTTCAAAATCAAAAATAAAATAAAATTAAAAGAGGGCTTAAGATGTAACTCAGTGCAGAGGCCCTGGGTTTAATGCTCATGATTACACACACACACACACACACACACACACACACACAAAAAAAGAAGAAGAAGAAGAGGAAGAGGAAGAAATGAAATACTAAAGGTTTATGTGAGGTACCTGCTGACTTTTTTCACTGTTTCCATCACAAACGGCCTCTACAATCTTTCCTCTACAAGACACCGGCTAAGACGTTTTAAGAAAGACAACAAAGCATGCCCTCCCTTGCCAAGATATACACTTCAGGACAGCCGGAGCCCCTTTGAAAGAAACCGATGTGATAAAGGATTATACCCCGGTTAAATTCACAGTAACTACAAAAACCTCTTTCCAGAGTTCAACATAAATTCAGTGCACAGCGAAATGAGCTACCGTCAAAGTCTCCAGTTTGCACACAGAAAAGCGAGAAGAAAAGGGCTGAGGGGTAGGTAGTTCAGCAGTACAGCACTCGGCCTGAGCCCCCGGGTCCAAAATTTAACCCAGACAGAGAGATGTGTGAGCGGGGAAGAATACACAAGTTTGATGTCTCTGGGGTTTGAAGAACAAAGCTATTTTACACCCCAAATTCGTCCCCGTGGGGTGGGTTAGGAGCCGCACGATTTCTTCCTGCTGTGGTGGGGGAGGAAAGCAGAAAAACCTGCAAGTCACCTTCAAACGCTTCCAGCGCCAAGAGCATTTACATTTTAAAGGGAACTTTGTCCCTACGAGTGGCCCGGCTCGGCCTTTCCCAAAGTGTCTGACCACTGGACACTTTCAACGACCAGAAAACAGAGGGGTTGGCTGGTTCGTTTTACCAGGTTCCCACATACAGACTCGGGTGGTAACTTTGAAGACATACTCGGTTTTGAGCCTGAAGAATTCCAAGTTCGGAAGCAACCTCCCTCCCACACACACAGACGCTGTAGTTAAGACGCATGAGGAGTTCTTAGGGGAACCCAAGTCCTACGGCTTCAGGCAAGCTGAAAACTCTCTCCAAGTCCCTGCAGGTATCCGGTGCACGAGGATGTAGGGCTGGCAGCAGAAGGTCAATAAATATTGATGGCTCATGGGAATCGAGACGCCGGGCCCGCGGCAGCTGCCCGGCTGGGTTTCTCCTAGCGATAACGGGTGCAGCTCCCAAGCCGGGGAGCGTGGCGAGGCCCACGCAGGTGGGGACGGCTCTGCCCGGCCCCTGGCTCCTCGGAGTCCTCCTCCCGGCACCTCTGGGCAGCCCCCCAGGTGCAGGTCACCGGCGAGGCTGGAGTGCCAGGGGACCCGGCCAGGCCCTTTCCCGGAGGGGGAAGGGAAGGGGACCCGGAACAGGAGCCATTGGACGCTCCGCGGCGCCGGGAGGCGCCGGAACCACACACCTCCGCCCGCCCGCGTCCAGGTCCCCGCAGGTGACTCCCGCAGCCGCGCGCCTCGGGCACCCCACACGCGCGCAGCCCCGGGCGCCCG
>NW_004955499.1:7934675-7953871 GCF_000276665.1 Chinchilla lanigera | reverse complement strand
GGGGGCGGGGGCTTGTAAGGCGGGGCCGGGGCCGGGGCTGGGCGTGCGCGCTCTGGCCTCCGGCTCCAGCGCCGGACCCTGCTGGAGCTTAGGGGGCAGGTCTGAGGGCTGGGGGCGGGGCACGCGCTTTGGCTCTCCACCCGGCTGTAGAACAGGGACCCTGGGCTCGGGGGCCGCGATCCCGGATCCCGCCCGGCTGCAGGGAAAGAGGGCCTGGGTCTGGGGCGCGCGCTCCGGGATCTCGCCCCGTTGGAGGGAAGGGGGTCTGGGTCCGGGGCGCGCGATCCGCGGTCCCGCCCCGTTGGAGGGAAGGGGGCCGGGGTCCAGAGTGCGTGATCCGCGGTCCCGCCCCGCTGGCGGGAAGTGGGTCTGGGTCCGGGGCGCGCGCTCCGGGATCTCGCCGCGGCTGGAGGAAAAGGGGGCCTGAGTCCGGGGCGCGCGATCCGGAGTCCCGCCCCGCTGGAGGGAAGGGGGTCTGGGTCCGGAGCGCGCGATCCGGGGTCCCTCCCCGCTGGAGGGAAGGGGGCCTGGGTCCGGAGCGCGCGATCCGCGGTCCCGCCCCGCTGGAGGGAAGGGGGTCTGGGTCCGGGGCGCGCGATCCGGGATCTCGCCGCGGCTGGAGGAAAAGGGGGCCTGAGTCCGGGGCGCGCGATCCGGGGTCCCGCCCCTTTGGAGGAAAGCGGGCCTGGATCCGGAGCGCGCGATCGGGGGTCCCGCCCCGGTTGGAGGGTAGTGGCCTGCACCCCAGGTCCCGCCCCGCTGGAGGGTAGGGGCCTGTGGCGGGAGCCCCGCGCGCACTGAGCACTCGGGCTCGGACTCCGAGCTGGGGTCACGCCGGGAAGGGTCGGCTCTGGCGATCGATCGGCGGAGCAGGGGACTTGGAACGCGCGCTCGGTGACCGGCGCCACCTGTGGGTCGGGGGAGGGCGAGGGTTTCGGACCCTGGAGGCCCAGGCGCAACAGGTGAGCGGCGGAAGCTGCGGGGCGGGGCGGGCGCGCGGTGGCGGCCGCTAGGAGGCCCCGTGCCTTCCGTCTTGCGGCGCGCCGACGCTCGCCTTTGTCCCCGTGAGGCGCGAGAGGCGGCGGCCCCCAGGTGAGGGCGGAAGCGCTGCGGAGGGGGCCCGGCTTGACCCCATCCCGGGAGCCTTGGATTGCCGGGCAGAGCTCCCTCCACGCGCACCTGCGCTAGCCTGGCACGGCCCAGCCCGCTGCCTGGGAGGCGGGGACGCGGGGCCCGTCCCAAAGCACTGTCCCTGCGAGGGCTGCCCTAAAAACGTGGGCCGGTAGGGACGCTCGACCTGTTCGTGTGAGGGCCTCCGCACCCTCCCCCACATTCCCAGCCGTGTCTCCAGCCCGCGTCTTGAATGGCACCTGGTCGGCTGTCCCTGTTGTCACTGGGCTGGAAACCTGTCTTTCTTTCGGACCTTGCTCTTCCTTTTCATAGAACTGTACCAGGAAGTCTCCGTGTCTGGCCCACAAAGGCGGCTTGCAGTTGATGAAAGCGTTCTGGACTGGTCCAGTGTGTCATTCAACCAACTGAACTGAGTCCAAACCCGCGGGCACCTGTCCCGGTCGAGGGTACTGCCCCAAGTAACTGCAGAGCTTCCGGTCTTCAGAATGCCTGTAATTAGAGTGAGGCGATTTTTTTTTTTTTTTTTTTTTTTAACGGAGACTTACCGACTGTGCTTCTCACAGTCATCCCCAAGGGTGTCTTCTCCCCTACCCCCGAATCTGGGGTGGAACCCGAGTGCGCTCTAAATCCCAGGGCATTTTATTTCAAGTTACCCAGGTAGGACTCGAACGCGCAGTTCTCCCTGAGTGCCCCGAGATTACAGGTGTGAGCCACCCTTGGAAGAAAGGTGTACTTTATGAATTCTTTCTTTTCTTTTCTTCTTCTTTTTTTTGGTTTCTGGTTTTGTTTTTTGAGACAGGGTCTCGCTACGTAGTGCAAACTGGCCTTGAACTCACCATGTAGTCTAGGCTGGCCTTGAACTTGGAGTGATCCTCCTGCCTCAGCCTCCAGAGTCCTGGAATTACAGGTGTGCTCCACCAGCACATCTGGATTGGTTGGTTTGTTTTGTTTGTTTTTTAGACAGGGTCTGGCTATGTAGTGTAGGCTGCCCTTGAACTCGCTGTGTTCCAGGCTGGCCTGGAACTGGCAGCAGTCCTGCTGCCTCAGCCTCCTGAGTGCTGGGATTCCAGGTGTGTGCCACCACGCCAGGCCAGACTCAAAAATTGCTTTCATGGACATTCTTGGGGTTATACTCTTGAGCATATCTGCCATGGCACCCAGATGTTCTGTATCGTTTGTTATGTCATCACAGGGTGCTGTCAGTGTCAGGCAGCTTGTGACTGAGAGCCCCAGTTTATCAGCTGAACACCCATTTGGGTTGAGGTCAGTGTGGGCGCAGGTGCTTGCTCACGCCCGCCTGAGAACTCACAACTTCGGGGAAATGGCAACGGGAGAATGTATTTGTCCCTGTCTGTCCTCCGTCCTTTTGGAAAGCCAAGGCATGCTTGGTCTGTGTTCTTGCACCCTCCTCAGCCATTAAGCTCCATGGCACAGGAGGTCCCATGTTCTCTGTGGACTTGCAGGGCATGTGACCAGCAAAGATCCTCCTGCCTCAGCCTCCTGAGCGCCGTGATTACAAGTGTGCGCTGCCACATCTGGCTAGGCATGGGGTTTAGCTCAGTGTATTGTGTGAGCTTAGCAAGCACAAGGTCCTGGGTTCAATCCCCAGCTCAAAACACATCATTTTTAAAGAAAATAACAGCCAGTGAGCTGTTATTCTTCAGAGATTTCTCAGACGCTTCTTACTTGGCCAAGCGTGGGGCAGGCTTGCCAGAGAATGTAAAGGATGCAGGGAATATGTAGCATTAGCTCTGGATGCGAGCGAAAATATGAATGAAACCACACTAGAAGTAAGTGCTAAATGACTTTTAACTACAAAAGCGTCTGTAGGAGAGAAATGAAAGGAGAAAGGAGAAAAAAGAATGAAGCAAGCTGTCAGTGAAATCTTTGTTTGTTCTCTTTTGTTTTGAAACAGGGTCTCACTATGCAATTCAGGCTAGCCTTAAACTCACTATGTAGCCCAGGCTGACCTCAAACTCGGGAGATCCTCCTGCCTCAGCCTCCGGAGCGCTGGGATGACTGCCACACCTGGCCGTAAGTGAAATTCTTTATTTGCCATCTCTTGTTGTGGAAATTTTACATGCACGTGGAAGCAGGGTGCTTGTTTCCCCCGCTACCTATTTTTCTGCCGAAAGTGTTGCAAGGATCATGCCAGGCACAAGACACCGCTGTTCTTGGACACTAGGGAGAGTGGAGGGGTGGGCTTGGTTCCTATGGGGACAGACCTCCAGGGGAGCCTTAGAGCAGCAGCAGGCAGCAAGCTTGTAACGAGGACAGCAGCTCCCTAGCAATGGCAGATGCCCTCCATGTGACATGTGGGTGGCAGCTGGCTTTCCTTGGTTGCTGGCCACATGGCTCAAGACCCCCTCTTTTTTTTTTTTTTTTTTTGTCTTTTGGAGACAGTGTTTGACTATGCAGCTCAGGCTGGCTTGAGCTCACTTTGTAGCCCAGGCTGACCTCGAACTCGGAGCAGTCCTCCTACTTCAGCGTCCCGAGTGCTGGGATTAGAGGCATGCACCACCACGCCTAGCCAAGTCCCTACCTCTGTGGCCAGCCACAGAGCCTTCCTTTCTTGATCTTGGCCCTCTGGCCCCCAGAACTGGAGAGAGGGAACATCTGATGCTTTCAGCACCCCCATTTCCATCAGAGCCCTAGAAAACTAAGTCAGAACAGGTTTAAATTTGCAGAGAAGCCAGCCATGGTGGCGCACACCTGTAATCCCAGCACTCAGGAGGCTGAGGCAGGAAGGTCTTTGCAAGTTCGAGGCCAGCCTGGACTACAAAGTGAGGTCAAGGCCAACCTGAACTGCATAGGGAAACCTTGCCTCAAAAAGACAAAAAAAAAAAAATTGCAGATAAGCTGAACTAGCAGTGCACAGAGCTCTCGGCCTGACGCTAGCATCTCACATTACCGTGCACACTGTCACAATTAACAGATCAACACAGATATGTTATTATTAACAGGAGCACCCACTTTATCTGGATTTCCTCAATTTTCCCCTCATGTCCTGGGATCCACCCCTTTGTAGGGAGGGGTGTGAGATAGGCTCTCACCTCAAACTGTGGCAGTCATCCTGCCTCTGCCTCCCCAGTGCTGGCATTGTAGTCATGGGCCACCATGCCCAGCTTGCCCCATTGCGTCCAGTGTCTTCTTGGACCCTCTGAAGTGGCTGGGGTTCATCGACTTGAGCACACACACACACACACACATACACACTTCACATCCTTAGTGTTGAAACAATCCAGGTATTGCGTGGGATGGATTGAGGCCAGACTCAGGCCACTGCTTCTTGGGTGTCTTGGAGGATTGCTTTTGTGTGAAATTCCTTTACCGGCTGCTGGCCAACATACTTGTTCCAGTCGGATCTGTTTTGCTGAACTTCAAGGAATGTAGAAATATCTGACCAGCTGCAGAAGTCACAGGAAGTAACTGCCGGAGGGCCACTGTTGAAAGGGCGGTAGAAAGTCTCCCTCCCTGTGCAGATTCCTTCCAGGCAAACAAAGGAAGTGCCTAACAGTTCTACTGATGGTGCTCCTTCTTTACCTTTATAGAATTATGCAGATGGAAGGCCCACAGGAAATAGTATGTGATTCACATTTTATTAGAAGTAAATTTTTATTTAGGGAAGGTGGCTCAGAGGAGAGCCCTCCTACCCAGTTTCTCTGAGCGTTAAGTATGGTTCTTTGATAGCTGAGTCATTACTAAGATGCTTTCATCAAAGCTAAGAAATCAGCTCCATTCAGTGGTGCACGCCTGTGATCCCAGCTACTAGGGAAGCTGAGACAGGAGGGTGGAAAGTTTAAGGCCAGACTGGGGGGGTCCCCTTTCAAAATAAAAAATAAGAGAGCTAGGGGTGTAGCTCAGTGATAGAGCACTTGCCTAGCACACACGAGGCCCTGGCTCAATTCCCCAGTACAAAAAAAAAAACCAAAAAATGACTAAGACATCACCATTGCTGTGAACTAACCTCAACTTTATTTGAATTTTACCAACTTGCCCACAAATATATTCTTTCTATCTAAGACGCCCGCCCAGGATCCCACACCGCATTTAATGGTCGTGTCTCTGCTCCAAGACAGTTCCTATCTTGACTTTTCCCCTTGTTCTTTTATTGTACTGTAGGGCTACTTTGGGCTCTGTCTGTCGCCCTAGTTGGGTAATTGCAGCAGAGATACTACATGTTGCACAAAGGATGAAATACATACCATCTGGATCTTGGGGGTGTGGGTTGAGACGGGGTTTCACTATGTAGCCCAGGTTGGCTTCCTACTCATGGTGATACTCCTGCCTCAGCCTCCTGAGTGCTAAGATTACAGTGTGGGCCACCACACCCGGCCACCAGCTGGCTTAAGGGATGTTTTCAGGCCTCTGTGATAGGGTGTTAGAGTCTTGAGATCTACTCATGGTAGGGTGTCAACCAAGGGCAGGTTCAGGGAAAGCACCACTCCGTGTAAGACATTGGGCCTGTTGGGGAGGAACTGACCGGATCCCACACACTGGCTCTGCCACACGCCGGCTCTAACCACAAGCCCACGCCTTGAGGTTCATGTGGGTTTCCTATTCCTTGCTCGTGATCACTTGAGTGACAGTGACAGTCATTTCAAAATTAGCTAGAGTCAGCATGTGCCAACTAGTCCCAACTACTTGGGAGGCTGAGGCAGGAGGATAGCAAGTACTTTGCTTTGCAAGACTGTCTCAAATTAAAATTATAGCAGGGCTGGGGGTGGTTCAACACATCCCATGCCCCAACACTGGAGAAATAGCCCAAGTCCTGCTAGGGGTCTAGAGCATGGCCTTAGCACTGTGGAGCCCTTGGGTTCATTAACCAGCACCAAGAATAAATCAGCCAAAACCTATGGCGAATGAGTGTATTTTGTCCTTTGCATTAGATGTCTGCTTTGACAGGGTTTATCTGAAAGAGGAGTGCACAGGACATAATCCTCCCAGGAATAACAGTCACTGCATTTTACTACTTTAGTATATGTGCTACAAAATGGTCAAAATTAGAGAAAAATTAACAAAGTTTTGAAACATGCCACGTGCACACATGTGCGTACATTGTAATCATCCCATCCACCACACACACACACACACACACACACACACACACACAGCATCCTTGAAAACAAAGACGCAAGTTATAAGACATCACATCTGCCATCAGCAACCACCTAGGTGTCTCCAAAGTGCACTTGGTGATAGGGTGACAGTTTGTAGCCCCTCCTGGTACTGTGAGGAAGTGCTCCGGCTGACCTACCTGGCTTCGATTTAAATACCACCACCTGGGTGACCTTGGACAAGGTGCCCCATACCCCCTGGGGCCTTGTGCGTAAAAAGGACTAAAAGAGACAAAAGCCAGGTGTGGTGGCGCGTGCCTGTAATTCCAGCACTCGGGAGGCTGAGGCAGGAGGATAGTTGCGAGTTGAAGACCAGCCTGAACTGCGTAGCGAGACCCTGTCTCTGAAAGAGAGATAGATAGATAGACAGACAAATAAAATAAAACAGACAAGTGCGCCATGCCATGAGGGAGGGGGCAAGAGTGACAGAGGCTGCCTGGCCCAGGGCCCAAAAGTAGCTGCTCACTGAATGTGGTCAGGTAATGAAATGAGTGTCCTGTCCTCTTTTCAGGACATGCTTACCCCTCCTGGAAGCAGGCATCAGGCTCACTAGCAGCCTGGCTTACGGGTCTCCATCCACGTACCTCTGGAGGGGTGCTCCAAGGACGTCCGTCGGGCATGGACAAGGGAGCCCCTAACTCAAAACATCCACGGCATCACTTCACATTGGAACAAACTTACTTAGCAGGTTAATAATATCTCTTAGTTATCTTGAGCTGATCAGGGACAAAATGTGAACCAGTGTAAGGCAAATGCTAAACAAAAAGAAGCAAAGGGAATGATTTCCGGGTTCCGGGAGGATCAGAGCCCTCTCACATACTTCAAGATTCTCTCAAGGCTAAGACCAAGGCCTTCTCTGGGTGGCCCTTTTTTATTTGATCATCAGAAGAAGGGAGGAGAGTACTCAAGAAGGGCAGAATCACGTAATGACTTCTCCAAGTAAGGTATTAAATTAATCCTTAGTAAGGATAAAGTTAATCCACCTAGGCGTGAGATCCCCGAGGCTATAGTCTTTAGCTAGTTGAGATCCGATCCAGGTATCCTTGGCTTTCCGGCTTCATCCACCATTACAGATTTTAGTAGGGATTAGTGACCCACAAAGATTCACTTACTATGAGTCCATCGCCCACTTCCAGACAAGTGGCCCAGGCTTTGGACAGATTCACAAATAAACATAAAAAGCCAACTGGTTTAAGTCCTGCTCAGGGCTGCTTTATAGTGGTCTCCGTTACTTACTGCCTCGTTTTTTGGGGTTTTTTGTTTTTTTTTTTTTTGGTAGTACAGAGGATGGAACCCAGGGCCTTGCACATGCTGGGCCAGTGCTCCACCACTGGGCTACACCCCCAGCCTGACTTAACTGACTTTTGATTAAACAAATCATTTCCATCCTTCATGATTTTAAAAGCATAAGCCTTTCTTTATGAGTCCACACATTTGCAGTGCCTAATGTTTACATTCTTAGCGGAGAGTCGTCGGTACGTGGAGAGAACACATCTGAATTTCCTCTTCCTCTCCCCTGGTGATCCCCCTTGCGCTCGAGAAAGATCGTCTCCCTACTAACTGTTATCTACCTTTTATTTATTTATAATGTGGATTTCTCCTTCGGCCTTTTTGTGAACTCAGGCTAGCTCTCAGTTCTCTGAAGAGTTAATTTTGTGTGTGCGTTTGAACAAAAGGTGCACGTGTGTAGTTTCAAAACTACGCCAAAGAGACAAGTAAACTCAAAATACGTAAGTGAGTGCCGGGTCTCAAAATCATGACACGCCTTTATGAGTTAAAATTCTTCCTTAAATGCTGAACCCAGGAGTCCAGCGTAGAGAATAAGAAAGAAGGTGAGAATGTTTTCCGTTATGAAGAGTGACAGGGAAATGTCTCCAGGTTTGCAAATGTGAGCACGATTATTTTTTACCAGGAAGGGATGTAGGATTATGTTTTTATGCACATCCAAAAAAAGAAGAAGAATGTCTCACGTACCAAGCCCCTTACTTGTCATTAACATGGAACTGTCCCTAGCAGTTCTTGCCTATTTCCCTGCGGCTCTTTTTCTGGGTCATGAAACATTTCGATTAATTGCACTAGGTACTCAACATCACAATGAAGTTTTGAAATACATCTGGTTGCCTTTTCTTTTCACTTGGTGTTTATTTGCCCACGAATGCCGGTTTGCACTTTTGAGCGCGGTGGAGTAAAACCATCCCTGTTGGTACATTTCCATCTCTGGGCCGTTGTCAATGGCTCTTTCTTTATAGAATGGATGTGGTCCAGCAAATTGAGCTGGGAACTGAAGCTCCAGTCGCTGTGAGGCAAACCCTACACAGACCTTCATTCTTCCAGTCAACCCCCAGCTGCTTGACTTCCATCAAGAAGGCCTTTAAGATGGTGTATGAAGAAAACTAATAATAAATAAAATGGTGTATGGAGGGCAGGGATTCTTAGCAACCAGTTTTTTCCACTGAGAGCCATAAACCGCTTACCCAGGCAGAAAGAACTACCTCTAGGAAGTTCAGCACAAGGCTGACTGCCTCTTTCATCCAGACCTGGGTGAGCGGGTAGAGCTCAGTGGCAGACCACTTGCCCAGCTTGTGCGAGGGCCTGGTCCCATTAAAAAGCTCCAGATTGAGCCACGCACAGTGGTGCGTGCCTGTAATACAGCACTCAGTAGGCTGAGGCAGGATGATCGCTGAGAGTCTAAGGCCAGCCTGAACTACATAGTGAGACCCGGTCTCAAAAAATTAATCAAGTGGGGCTGGGGATTTAGCTCAGCGACACAGCGCCTGCCTGGCAAGCACAACGTCGTGAGTTCAATTCCCGGTACCGGGAAAAAAAAAAAATTAATCAAGCAGTGTTAAAAAAAAAAATTTAAAAGCTCCAGGTTGTGGCAAAAGTTCTTTCAAGCTGAGAAAATTGTCAGGATGTTTCTCAAGAGGAAATTACTTGTCTGTCTTTCCCAGTCCTTGTCTGTCATGTCCCTCTACCTTTTGTTCCTTTTTCCTGCAAGCATCCTGGCATCCCTCGCTCACCAGGACCTCCCGTGTCACTCCTGGAGCCTTCCAAGTCCAGAGGAAGGATGTTGCTTACCCTTTTAGACCACCACTCCCTCGTGCTTGGTACCCGCATCTTGTGCTCCGTGCCTTAGAAGAATGATCATGTTTCTCCAAGTTTTTTTCAACAAAGCTCTCTCCAAGTTCATCTACGACCCTGGGGATGCCTGTGTTCTTCAGGGGAGATACAAGCACTAGGGCGCTGCTCCTGTAAGCCAGCAGATCTCCTGGAAGTTTGTTAGAAATGCAGAATCGCATCCCAGATGCCTCAGACATCCTCAGTCGGATCTGCCTTTTCAGGAGATTCACAAGGATATGTACGCAAACTCCAAGTACATACTGTTCTCAGCTGAGGCCAAATGTCATTTTAAATGACGCCATATTTTTTTTAAGACACATTTTTTTTTCTTTTGAGACAGAAGTCTAGCTGTGGTGCCCAGGCTGGTCCCAGACCCCTGGGATCAAGGGATCCTCCTGCCTCAGTATCCTACTTGGCTAAGACTGGGGGTACACACTCCTGCACAAGCTAGGATATAATTTCAACCCATATTCAATCCCTGTGTCTTTCTACCCCATGCTATATTTCTTTTCTTTCTGGCAGGAGTAGGATTGAACCCAGAGCCTTCACACTGAGCTACATCCCCAGCCCTCTTTTTTTATTTTGAACTAGAGTCTTGCCGAGTTGCCCAAGCTTGGCTCAAGTTTGGGATCCTTCTGCCTCAGCCTCCCAGAGTGCTGGTATTACAGATGTGCCACCATGCCTGGCTATGTTTGTTATATCCATGACTGGTTTGTTTGCTTGATTCTTTGGTGTCAGCCGTGCCTTCATTTGTCATGTGTCGTTTATTGAGGCCTGTAACATTCCCTCATGTATTGGACACAGATTGTCCCTTTAGGTTTCCTGAGCCTGGTTGCAAATAGTAACTCAGGAAATCCTCACTGAGCTGAATGAAGTGGCCAGGTTTTTCTTGGTCTTCGGTGATCCCAAAAGGGGCTGTCGCTAGGGCATTGAACCTTTGATTGGGAAGGTAGTGTCTGAGCCGGGTTCCTTAGCAAATAGAGCCTAAGGATCCTGTAGATTGGGGCAAATTTTTGCCAACCGTATGTCTGATAAGAGGTTAGCATTCAGAATTTGCAAAGAACTCTTACAACTCAATACCATAGCAGAAAAACAACTGATTTTTTTGTTTGTTTGTTTTTTTGAGGCAGTGTCTCACTCTAGTTCAGGCTGGCCTCGAGCTCAGAGTGATCCTTCTGCCTCAGCCTAATAACCTGAATTTAAAATCAGTAGCTGGGCATGGTGGTATAGGCCTATAATCCCAGCAGTCTGGGAGGCTGCAACAGGAGGATCACAAGTTCTACCCCAGCCTGGGAAATTTGGTGACTTAGTGAGACCATGTCTCAGGTTTAAAAAAAAAAAAAAAAAACAAAAGACAAATTAAGAGTAAGAGATGTTGCTCAATGCGAAGGCCATAGGTTCAGTCCCCAGTACAGCAAAAAACCCAAAACACTGAGGTTTCACCTCATATCGATAATAAGCATGGCTATTATCAAAGAGACAGAGGCCAGGCGGAGTGGTTTATGCTTGTAAGCACAGCTACTCAGGAGACTGAGGCAGAAGGATTGCTTGAGTTCAGCTTGAGTCTAGGAGTTCAAGGTCATCCTGGCCTACATCTCAAAAAAATGATGACACAGACAGGAGATAAATGTTGGCGGAGGTGTGGAGAAATGGGAAACCTGCTACACAGTGGGGAACGGAGATTGGTAGAGCCAGGTAAGCAGAGCAGTGTGGAAACTCCTGAAGAAATCAGAATGACTGGGGCTGGGGTTTTAGCTCAGCCACACACCGCCTGCCTGGCAAGCTCAAGGTCGTGTGTTCAATTTCCAGTACCAGAAAAAAACAAAACAAAAAAATCAGAATGACCTAATATGTGACCCGGCAATTGTCTTCAAGGCAAATACTCAGAGGGGGCAAAGTCCCACCTGGCACAGTTGCCTGAATCCCACGTTTACTGCAGCAGGATTTACAGTAGCTGAAACGGACTGCCCACATGATGGTCAGCGGACAAACAAAGAAAATGCAGTTGATGTGCAGGATGGAGTATTGCTCAGCCATGAAAAAAAAACAAAATGATGTCACTTGCAGGAAAGTGGGTCAAACTAGAGATCCTGTTAAGTGAAATAAGCTAGATTCAGAAAAACAAGGGTCACGTGTTTTCCCTGATAGTGGAATCTGGGAGAAAAGACGACATTAAAGTAGAAGGGAGACTGTAAGACAAGAGGAAGGGGATCCAGGAAAAGAAGAGAGTGTGTGTGTGTGTGTTCATGTATTTGTGTCTGTGTGTACATACATATTGTGGAATATTACTCAACCTTAAAAAAGATAGAGACCCAGTAGTACAAGATTCCTAAGAAACCCAAGTAGTTGCTCTGTTCCACTCCTAGGAATGTCCTTAGAGAGGAAGGAAGGTTGAGTAATTAATTTACTGATCGGCCAACAACTCTGCTCATCCTTTTTCAGGATCTGCCCTGCTAGGTGTTAACCCCCTGCATTTCCGGTTCACTGGCCCCGCTCTCTGAGATCATAGTGGGATAAACCGGATAAGCTTCCGCCTCTGTGGGAAACGCACATGGGCCCTCCGCGTGTTGTGTAAATAAAGTTTTATTGGAATGCAGCCATACTCATTCACTTCAGGATTATCTACATCAGTTTAGGTATCAGAAAAACCCCCATGAAATGCTCACTATTAATACTGAATGAGACAGTAAATATAGAATTCAGAGCACAGTGCCTGCCCACACTCCATGAATTATTTAATACCTAATTCATTATTTAGGTGCCTGCTATTGTGAATGACCGTCTCCTCCCCATCCTTCTGCACCTGCTTCCTTCCCCACTGGATTCTGTGTGATACCTGAGATTCTTACGATGAACTCGATCCTTTCGTTGAGACATCTGGACAACGGGACACTCCACTGTCAATAAGTTGCTGGGAGAAGAACTCACCGAGCTTTTTGCAGCTGCTAACGCAGCTCATCAAGCAGGAATGATAGCCAAATTGTGGAACAGAAAGCTGAGAGTAGGGCATTTCCAGGGGTAGATTCTCTAGGTTGCCCAGACTAAAACTGGAAGGAAGATCTAGGTGCTAAATTTGGAGGAAGGCTAAAAAAAGAAGGGGTGATGATGCAAAAACGAATATACTTTTAAACTGGGCATAGTGGTTTACACCTATAATCCCAGCACCTGGGAAACAGAGGCAGGGGAATCTTTAAGTTCAGAGTCCTCTGGAGCTACACAGTAAGGTCAAAGATGGCTTACAGCGGTGGTGCTGAACCTTTTTGGTACCAGGGACCAGTTTGTGGAAGACGATTTTTGCACAGACTGGTGAGAGGAGGATGGATTGGGGATGATCCAACACATTACATTTATTGTGCTGTTTATTTCTGTTATTACATTGTGATATATACTTGTCTTGGTTACTTTTCTCTTGTTGCAGAGACAAAATAGCCAACGCCCAAAATGAAGGAAGGAAAGGTTTATTTAGCTTACAGTTTGTGGAGGTTTCAGTCCATACTTGGCTGGCTCCCAGGCAGAAGGTAGCAAAGCAACAAGAGCAAAGGGGGGAATAGCAGCTGAACAGCAAAGCAGCCAGAACAAAAGGGAGGAATCCTGGCAAGCAGCCTCTTTCCCTGCCTTACTTTGTAAACAGGCTACCCCCATCTAAGGGGCATGTAACTCTCACATTATCTCCATGCCCTCCTCTTCCACAGGCTCAGGATGTATACAAAATAAGCACCCTGGCTTCCTGCTGAGTCACTTAGACAGACCTCTAGACTCCCCAAGTTGACACAAGGTATCAACCATAACAATACTGAAATAACATATAACTCACCATAAAGCAGAATCAGTGGGAACTACAAGCTTGTTTCCCTGTAGTTAGAAGGTCCTATCTGGGGGTGAGGGAAGACAGTGCCCCCCAAAGTGTGCTGTTTATGTGCAATCCCCTGTGGAATCTCATTTTGGTTGCTGTCCCTTTGGGGAACCTATCATCACATGATAGGTTGTTGAAAATGGAAGCAGGTATTTCAGTGCTTTTCTAGCAATTTCAGGATATTCCCACCTTGACTTTAATGCAGAATGTATGGACATTTGAAGTTGTCTCAAACATACTTTTTTTTTTTTTTTTGTCTTTTTGAGACAGGGTTTTGCTATGCAGTTCAGGCTGGCCTTGAGCTCCCTTTATAGCCCGGGCTGGTCTCGACCTCTCAAAGATCCTCCTGCCTCAGCCTCCCGAGTGTTGGAATGACAGGTGTGCGCTACCATGCCTGGCTGAAACATACTTTTAAGTCTACTGTCACTTGCAATCTCAACCAGTTGATTCTCTTCTAGCACTGACAAAGCCAGGTTCACCTGGCTTCTTCACAGATTGGTTGCTGATCCATTCTCATTTTAGGGATCTTCTATGCTTGAACTCTTTTGAAAGCTGACATAGGTGATCATGCCTCAGCTAGGAGAAAAGGCACTGGCTCAGTCTCTTTCAAAGTCTCTGCTAACATTTGAAACATCAAAAATCCCATTGTCTACTCAACATCCCCATAATTCCAGTTTGGCTTTGAATGCAGCCACTTTATCTGATGACTTGAACACAGTTGTCACTATCCCCTAAAGTGATTTCATTGACCAGGTTGAATATGTCTTACAAGTAAGCAAGTTTTCTGGCTCATTCTCTGCCCCTGAAAGTGCTGCCAGGGGTGACTTTTTCTAGGCGTACATTCAGAAGTGACCTCTGTGACTTGTGTAGTGACATCAGAAAGCCAACCAGTCATGGCAGTCACTCCATCTGTGCACACAGCAACACAAAATAAGCAATTCTGTTTTCCTGATAGTTAAGTCATTCAGTCCAGCAGCTGTGGTGTTGGTTGGCAACAAAAGTGCACCTGTCATATCCTCATGCAAACCATCCTGTTGTTTTTTTTTTTTTTTTTTTTTTTTTTTTGGTTTTTCTCCAGTACCGGGAACCAAACTCACGACCTTGCACTTGCCAGGCAGGCGCTTTTGCCGCTGAGCTAAATCCCCAGCCCCTCCATCCTGAAAAATATACTGCAGAAAAGCAAGCATTGTTGCCTTGTTACCTACCACAGTGACTCAGGAAGCCTGTTGACAACTCTGCCTCGATATGCTCTGTTTCTTCGATTTCTCTAGTAATGGTGCAAGCTAAAAGAGGAATATGCACCACCTTTTGAACTGCAGACTCTCCTCAGAGTTCACAGCTCATGTCCTTAGCAGCGGGCAGGATCCACTCTTCAATAGGAAAGGGCTTCTTAGCTTTAGCAGTGAGGTTAGCCACTCAGAATGCTGCTCTCAGTACAAACACGTTTGATGAAATAGTGCCCTGCAGTAATTGCTTTTGGGTTTTGCACTCATGTTTTTCTTCTGGAAAACTCCAAAGGTGTCTTTTGCTGTTGTTTTGTTTGTTTTGGGGGGGTTTTCTTTTTGAGAGAAGGTCTCACTCTGTAGTTCAGTCTGGCCTTGAGCTCACAATGTAGTCCACGCTGGCTTTGAACTTCTCCTGCATTTCCAGTTCAGCCTTTTGAGTGCTGAGATTACAGGTGTATGCCAACACATCCCGCTCCAAAGGTGTCTTTAATGCAGAGTGCTTGGTCTCCGCAGGGTGAAGGATGTTTGAAAGTTTCATGGCTGTGTTGGATAGCCAGTCCCTATGTATTATACGCAGTGGATTTGCAGAATGTAAATCACCTGCTGCAGTGAATCCATCATTTAAGTAGGACTGTTGGTATTTTTCTTTAAAATTCAGTTTCCTGACAGGTGTGGCGGTGCACATCTATAGTCCCAGCACTTGGGAGGCTGAGGCAGGAGGATCTTTGCAAGTTCGAGGCCAGCCTGGGCTACAACGTGAGCTCAAGGCCAGCCTGAACTGCATAGCGAGAACCTGTCTCAAAAAGACAAAAACCAACAACAACAAAAATTCAGCTTCCTTTTTGTGGTGGTCTTCTGCTGTCTCATCATTGGGTCTTTCCCCCTTTTTAAAGAAACTTTCCAGTGCTGTTTGTTTTTAAAGGATTTTGGCTAGGGTCAGCATGAGGGCTTGTTAAACCCTGTGACTGAGATAAGCATGTGGGGTGGGAAAGAGGCTGCACTGGGAGTGGTAAATAAATTCACAAGCAGGCTGCACACTGTCTGAAATAAGTGGCAGATGCCAACTTGAAGTGTGCCACCAGATACAGCTGTACAATTTGTGCAATTGAAGTCCATCAATTCATTTCCCAGTATAAAGCCTGCACCAGATGCAGTTTAATCGTCACTTGCCACTCACTGATAGGTCTTTGATCTGAGTCTGTAAGCAGTTGATTTACCACGGTCTCTGTTCAGTCTGATCTCTTCACTAATGTTAATTTGTATTTGCAAATATCACTGCTCCCCAGTGATAGCCTTGGGTTCACCTAAGATTGTCAAGGATTAGATTTTTTTCATTTTGTTTCTGTTTCGTTTTTTTCCAGTACCGGGACTCAAACTCAGGATCTTGCGCTTGCCAGGCAGGCACTTACGCCACTGAGCTATATCCCCAGCCCCAAGCATTAGATTTTCCTAAGATGCACAAACCTAGATCCTGCACATGTGCAGTTCACACTGGAGTTCATGCTCCTGAGAGAATCTGGTACTTCCCTGACCTGCTAAGGAAGCTTAGATGGTGACACAAGCAATAGAGAAAGTGGCTGTAAATACGGAGGAAGCCCGCTACCTCAGCTGCTATGTACCTCCTGTGGTGCACCTCAATGCCTGTACCAGCGGGCACACTGGAGCTTGGAGACCCGTGGCCCAGGCTGTGTAGCAGGACTGTCTCAAATCAGCAACGCAAGAAAGGAAGGAAGGAAGAGAAAAAAGGAAAGGAGAGAGAAAGAGAGAGAAAGGAAAGAAGGAAGGAAAGAAGGAAGGAGTATAGTTTCATATATTCGAAGGTCCTGAGTAATGCTATACCAATACAGTGGCACCTCGGTTCACAAATTTAATTCTTTCCACAATTCTGGTCACAGACCGACTTGGACGTGAACTGAATCAAATTTCCCCGTAAGGTCAACGTTGAGCCTAACCATTGCATTTGATTTGGTTCTTGTCTAATTCCATTTCCAACCAGAAACACAGGAAGAACTAAGTGTGTGAAATGAGGTACCCCTATATGTCAAAACTCACATTTGGAGGGGTTATGCTTATATTTTTCACATGTACAATGTTTCTCAATGTTTCTGCCTCCCAAGCACATGCACACACAAATGTGTGTGTAATTCGTTTTACCTCATCTACTTTACCTCATATTTATAGTTGGACTATTTCAGGAAAAAGTTTCTCTCTCGTTTCATTTCTCATACTGATTTCAAGTTCCTTGGTGACAGTTTTGAAAATTTAACGCTTTTCTTTTTTTCGGGGTTGAGGATTGAATGAGTGAAAGAGGGATTGTGGCATGAGTACGGAGCTATGTGAAAGAAGAAAGAACTATAGGAAGAAAGGAGACGTCAGGAGAATGGAGGAACTGTAAGCAACACAGAGGCTAGCTAGGCGTGGTGGTGCACACCTCTCATCCCAGCCCTCTGGAGGCTGAGGCAGGAAGATCTTTGCGAGTTCAAGGCCAGCCTGGGCCACAAAGTGAGCTCAAGGCCAGCCTGAACTGCGCAGCAAGACCCTGTCTCAAAAAGACCAAAAATAAAGAAATAAATATAAAAAAGAACAGAATGTGAGAAAGACGAGAAATTGTAAGAGAAGTATTTGTAAATGAGTACAGGTAATTTTTCAAAGATACATGTCTGCCATGAGTGTAGGCAAAGCACACATAACTGTCAGAAATCCAGCTGTTACAGGAGAAACAAAGGGTAGGGGGAAAAAGGAAATATGAGCAACACAGGGATCGTGGGACCGTATTGTAGGATATCAAGGAGTTATGGGAGACGTGAAGTTGTGGGTGCAAACAGTTAAGTAGAGGCAGTGTGAGTGAACTGTGTCCAAAAAAGGCATTGTGGCAGTGCAATAATTGTATGCCTCCATTGCCTTCCAATCTGCTGTCCTATGCATGGGCCGTGTCTCTCCTTTATAAGAGTGGGCTGCTGTGCTCTTTTCTCTTTGGACTTGGGCTCTGGCTGTGTGTCCCAGGCTGGGTTGGAACTCCTGTGCTCAGGGGATCCTCCTGCTGTGGTGCTTGTGTCACTAAGCCTAGTGTGTGTTTGCTTCTAACCAGAGTGGCTTCTCTCCCCTACGTGCATGGACTTCTGCTTTACCTGCCTGTGCTTCTTGGCACTAGGAACGGTAGACCCTGGGGTCTGCTTGTCCAGAGACACACTCCAACCTCCCAGCACAGGCACCGGCTCTTCCAAACCCCTCCTCCTCCTGGACTTCCACCGGACTCCCGTGGCCCTTGCGTGGCTATGTCCCTCCTGACAGGCCTTGCTCCTGTGCCAGGAAACCAGTGGCCCTTAGGGGCCAAGTCTTCTCAGACTCCCCCCAAACTCAGAGCTGCACAAGACACAATCAGGGAGGGAGACAGGCAGATGCACAATCTTCACCCAACCCTGACCCTCTTCAGTTCTGTCCCAGATCCAAGCCTGGGACTTTCTGCACGGGACCCGTCAGGGAGGACACAAGATGCTGGGGGCACAGCAAGGAGCCTCCTCCTCTCTCTCCAGCCCCCTGCATCCCCAGCCGCACACAGGTCCCCGCAGGGAAACTAGGGTCACGATCACAAAGCACCGGACAGTAATCAGTCCTCCTGTACCCTGCACTGGGCTGGTCGTCCTCACCAATCACAGCGTCCCTCTGTCCTTCAACCTGAACTGACCTTTTCTTGGCCAGCAGGCCCCACCCAACTCCTGCTCAGAACCTGTGAATCCTTTGTTTTGTCTTTTTGAGACAGGGTCTTGCTATGAAGTTCAGTCTGCCCTTCAGCTCCCTTTGTAGCTCAGGCTGGTTTTGAACTTGCAACAATCCTCCTGCCTCAGCCTCCCAAGTGCTGGGATTACAGGCGAGTGCCACCACACCCGGCTCTTCAACCTCTTGTTTAACAGAGCTGGGGAAGTGACGTCTGATTCTCACCCGCCTCCAGCTCCCCATGGCCCCCACCACCCACCCACACCACGGCCACCCCTGGGAGACTCGGAGGACAGGCTCCATGGCCACACCCAGCTGTCTTCTCTTCCTCTGTCTCTTGTATGTCCTCCTCGGAGACCCGGCCTGCACACGCCCTCCCCACTCTCCCGTGTCTCCAAACCCGAGTCGCTCCTTGCATACCTCCCACCTCACAGGACTGTGCTTTCTCAGGGGAGGGTAACACTGCACTTCTCAGGGACCCTCGCCCACCCCGGTTAACATATGCTGCCACATAGCTGTTACCCAGGGAATACTGGGTAAGACCAGCTTCAGTCAATATGTGTGAGGTGCCGCGTAAGGGCCACCCGGCGCGATATGGCTCACTGTGCTGTGTGTGGTGGAGGACACCTGCCATCTCAGCTACCCTGCAGGCCGAGACGGGAGGATTAGAGGTCCGTGGCCTGCCTGGCCAACTTGGCAAGACCCTCTCTCAAACAATGAAAAGATTAGGTTGGGCACGTAGCTCAGTGGCAGAACACTTGGCCAGCATGTGGGAGGCTCTGGATTCCAGCCCTAACATCACAGAAAATAAACCCATGGTGAGCCTACTGGTCTTGAAGTGAGACCTAAAGTGGTAGGATGTTAAGGGCATGATGAAGGAGTCACACTCTGGGCCAGGGAGATAGCTCAGTGGCACAGTGCCTGCCTAGCAAGTGCAAGGTCCTGAGTTCGAGTCCAGATACCAAAAAAAAAAAAAAAAAAAAAAGCATCATCCAGGCAAGGGAAAAGCTTCTCTTACCAGTGACTCAACTTTCT
>NW_004955499.1:7928303-7929951 GCF_000276665.1 Chinchilla lanigera | reverse complement strand
TTTATAATATAGATTATATGATATGCATTGTTTCATGTAATATGTGATGTGCATGATATATTATATATAGTATATGCAATATATGAAATATTTCATGACTTGTGGAATGTGTGCCACGAACCATATTGTATGATTTATAGTATGTGTCATATATAATATTTAATTTATTACATATGGTGTATTGTGTATGTGACTTATTACACATGCTATACATTATATACTGTATGGCATATATGATTTATTATATGCAACATATTCTATAGTGCATGACATATGATTTCTTTCATGTGCTACATATTATATGGTGTGTGATACATGGTTTATTATATGTGCTACATTATACAGTGTGTGATACATGGCTTATCACATTGCTACATATTATATGGTGTGTGATATATGATTTATTATATGTGGTATATTATTGTGGTGTGAGATACATGGTTTATTATATGTGCTATATTGTATGGTGTGCGGTATGTGATTTATTATATGCGCTATATTATATGGTGTGTGATATATGGTTTATTATATGCACTGTATTATGTGGTGTGTGATATATGGTTTATTTTATATGCTATGTATTATATGGTGTGTGATGTGTATATATATGATTGGTGGTACTGGCACTGGGAATTGAACTGAGGACCTTCCACACTGAGCTACATCCCCAGCACTTTGTATTTTGAGACAGGGTCTCCCTGAGTTTTCCAGGCTTGTCTTTTTTTTTTAATCTTTTTTGAGACAGGGTCTTGCTGTGTAGTTCAGGCTGGCTTGAGCTCACATTGTAGTCCAGGCTGGCCTCGAACTCCCAAGGATCCTCCTGTCTCAGCCTCCCGAGCGCTGGGATTACAGGCGTGCGCCACCATGCCCTGCCTTAATTTTATTTATTGATGGCTTTTTTGAAACAGGGTCTGACTATGTAGAACAGGCTGGTCTTGAACTCATTAGGTAGCCCAGGCTGGCCTTCAACTCGCCAGGACCCTCCTGCCTCAGCCTCTTGAGTGCTGGGATTATAGGCTTGAGAGAGTACAACTGTCCATATTCCTGGATTTGAAAGGAAACTCCTACCTCTGTAGGGTTGTTTGCACGGGGGAAAAGGCACATAAAAAGGCCGTTTTAACCACAGTGTCTGCTTAGGAGAGACACATACACAGGCAAAGCGCGGTGCCAAAGTCCCGGTGAGGCTCACGAGGTTCCTGGGCCTGATTTCGCAGATGTCTGGTTAAGAGGAGACGGCTGCGTGGGGCCTGGGTGGGCGGACTGAACACCCAAGATGCGGTGCCTGGGAAAGGGGCGACCTCGCGCGCCGGTCCCCGCCCTCTCCCCCTGACGGCTTTAGAGGCGCACCTCGTGAGGCCTCGTGCGCAGCCCCACCGCGCCGGCGCCTCTGCGGCCCCTCTGGGGGGCGGGAGGGCGCGCGCCCAGGGCACATGATGCTCCCACCGCAGCAGCGCATGACCCAGGCCGGCCGCGGGGTCCCGCCCGGACCGGCAGAGCCAGCCGCGGCCCGAGCAAGGCCCATGGCCTCGCCGCGCCTGGGGACCTTCTGCTGCCCCACGCGGGACGCGGCCACGCAGCTGGTGCTGAGCTTCCGCGCGCGGGAGTTCCACGCGCTGTGCCTGGGCAGCGGCGCGCTCCACCTGGCCCT
>NW_004955499.1:7923934-7928203 GCF_000276665.1 Chinchilla lanigera | reverse complement strand
AGGATGTTAAGGGCATGATGAAGGAGTCACACTCTGGGCCAGGGAGATAGCTCAGTGGCACAGTGCCTGCCTAGCAAGTGCAAGGTCCTGAGTTCAAGTCCAGATACAAAAAAAAAAAAAAAAAAAAATCAAGCATCATGTTTCATAGGGAAAAGCTTCTCTTACCAGTGACTCAACTTTCTCTGTACCTGATTCAGACCCAATGCTTGGATTCAATAAGTACGAAAGCAGTTAGGGAAGGGAGTTGTCTTAGCTACTTGATCATCAGTGGGACAAAATACCAAATATGCACAACTTAAAGGAGAAGTTTGTTTTGGTTCACGATTTCAGTCCGGGGCAGCATGGAGGACAAGGTGCCCGACCCATGGGCGATGAGGAAGTAGAAGGAAGGGAGGCTCCTGGAGGCAGAGAGGCAGTTCCAGGTCACAGCTCTTGACCTACCACTTCCAACTGGGCCCTCCAGCTGTGCATTCATCTCTGGACAAATCTGATGAGCACAGCACCGTATGATCCAAAAGGCCCACCTGTGAACACATGAGACTTTTGTGGAACATTCTAGAACTCCACCATAACAGATTTTCCTTGGCTGTGGGCAGAGAGGAAAAACATAATGTGCCCACATCACTTCCCCAGGTCTGTTAAACAAGAGGTTGAAGAGCCGTGTGTGGTGGCACACGCCTGTAATCCCAGCACTGGGAGGCTGAGGCAGGAGGATTGCTGCAAGTTCAAGATTAGCCTGGGCTACAAATGGAGCTGAAGGCCAGCCTGAACTGCATAGCGAGACCCTGTCTCAAAAAGACAAACAAACAAACAAATAAAAACAAGAGGTTGGGGGCTGGGGATTCAGCTCAGTGGCACAGCGCCTGCCTGGCAAGCGCAAGGTCGTAAGTTTGATTCCCGGCACCGGAAAAAAAACAAACAAACAAAAAGAGGTTGGATGTACGGGGAAAGATTTCCAGAGTCCCACGGACAGGGTCTCACTGTGTAGTTCAAGCTGCCTTGAATTCAGTATGTAACCCAGGTGGCCTCGAACCTGCGGCGATCCTCCTGCGTCAGATTCCACAGTGCTGGGATTACACGCCTGCGCCACTACACCCGGCTGCAGTTTCTCCTTACACCCTTGCTGTTTCACATTCTCTGCAAGGCCAGCTATTCCAATCATTCAAAGCAATTTCCTCGGCGAGAGCTCTGCCCCCTGATCTCTGTGCCAGGCTGGTCCTGGAGCACCGGGGCCAGTTTACCCCGTGTGTCTGCAGCGGGCCTGCATTCAGGGAGCAGAGAGGCAGGGTGTGTGCAGCAGGGGCAGAAAGCAGAAATCGAATCGTGGATGCCGTTGCACGGATGGGCCTCCTGCCCTGAGCAACCTCTGCTCAGCAAGAGAGAAGCAAAGAGATCGCCCATCCACAGTAAATGTGAGGGCTGACCCTTTGCCACGCCACATCCGGGGAGCCTCTCTCCGAGCCTTACGCCCTGTGCCACGGAGAGGCTGCTGAGGCTTTTTAGGATGCTGACCTGATCGTCTGTACTCTGAGCAGGGCAGCTGCAGCCCGACAGGCTGCATTCCTAGCTCATGGTTGCACCAGCGCTTGGTCTTTTGAAGTGCTGGTGTCTGCAGCCCATTGTTATTATTATTATTATTTTTTTGTTTGTTTGTTTGTTTGTTTTTTTTCTCCGGTACCAGGAACTGAACTCACGACCTTGCGCTTGCCAGGCAGGCGCTTTTGCCTCTGAGCTAAATCCCCAGCCCTGCAGCCCATTGTTAAACAGGGCTCTGCTTCCTTCTGGTCTTGCAGGATCCAACCGGAAGCCCACGCTGTGGTCCCAGGAGGGAGCAAGCGTCACAAGGAGGTGGTGCAAGTATGGAGGAGCCTGAGGGCAGGGGAGGGTCGAGTAACTATTTTCGACCAAATATTGAAGGAGAAGAGCACCTGGAAGCAAAGGGACAGCTTAGCTTTGGTTGATTGAAAGCAACTGGAAGGAAGCCATTTTATGGGGAAAGTGGACAAAGGGTGTTCTGTTCTGTGGTCATAAATGAGCTTATCTGGAGGCTGAAGCAGGAAGATGCTAGCAAGTTCAAGGCCAGCCTTGGGTAGATAGTGAGCTCAAGGCCATCCTGAACTACACAGCGAGACCCTGTCTCAAAAACAAAACAAAGCAAAGCAAAGCAAAGCAAAAGGAGCCTGTCCCAAACAGGAATTTATTACTGATGGTAAGTATGGTACAGGTGGGGTTCTTTTCTTTTTCCTGTTCTTTCTTGTCTGACAGAGAGGGTGCTATGGCTGGAATTCAAGGCCCCCATGTGCTAAGCAAGAGCTCTACCACAAAACTACATCTCCCATCATTCTTTTTCTTTTTTTTTTGTTGGTGCTGGAAATCAAGCTCAGGATCTCACACTTGCTGCATCTCCCATCACTGTTTTTGTTTTTGTTTTTCTTTGTTTTTGGTGCTAGACCCCTGGCCCTGTTTTCCTTTCTTTAAGAAAATACAGCGAAAAAAAAAAAAAAAAAAGGAGGGTAAACCAGGGGTGATGGTGCAGGCCTGCAATCCTAGCACTCTGAAGGCTGATGCAGAAGAATCTCTGTGAGCTCAAGGTCAGCCTGGGCTACACAGAAGAGCCTGTCTAAAAAAAAAAAAATTAAGGCCATAATCTACAGGGAACTCTTCCATCTTTTCTATATTTAACCTTAAAGAATGTATTTTTTTTAACCTTAAAAGAATTTAAAGGAAAAAAAAAAACTTTCACTCTGTATACCTACTGTTGTTATCAGTATGTTATAATTCTTTTGTTGTTCTTTTTGAGGTAGGGTCCTGCTATGCAGTTCAGGCTGGCCTTGAGCTCACTTTGTAGCCCAGGCTGGCCTCAAACACACAACATTCCTCCTGCCTCAGCCTTCTGAGGGCTGAGCAGCATGTTACAATTTTGAAACACGTATATGGAATAAAGTAATACTTTAAATGTATAAAAAACTGTAGAAAATTTCAAATTTTAAATTTTAAACAGGAAAAATAATAAGGAAAGTATATATAGAAGAATATATAGAGAATATATATATAAGAATATATAAGAAGAATATATATAGAAGAATATATAGAAAAAATATATACATAAAATATATAATATATAATATGATTAATATAAAAATATAATATATAATACATTACACATACACAATATATTCAATATATAATATAAATTTTATATATTACATATCATATGCATAATATAGCACATATACAATACATATTACAGAGCATGTAACATGATGTGTGATGTGCTTGATATATTGCATATATTACATATGTAATATATGAAATATTTTATGTGTTGTGTTATGTGTAATGTGTGCTGTGCTATAAAACACATAATATATGTAATATATAATATACAATATGTGTTGTATATATTTAACTTATTATGTATAATGTATTGTATATAATATATGACTTATTATATATAATATGTATTATATAGTATATGATGTATATATATGTATATAAAATTAGTGGTACTGGCACTGGGAATTGAACCCAGGGCCTTCTGCAATCAGCTACATCCCCAGCACTTTTTCTTTTCAGACATGGTCTCCCTGAGTTTCCCAGGCTTGTCTTTTGTTTTGAACCTTTTTGAGACAGGGTCTTGCTGTGCAGTTCAGGCTGGCCTTGAGCTTACTTTGTAGTCCAGGCCAGCCTCAAACACACAACGTTCCTCCTACTTCAGCCTTCTGAGGACTACGCAGCATGTTACAATTTTGAAACATGTATATGGAAAAAAGTAATACTTTAAATGTATAAGAAACTGTAGAAAATTTTAAACAGGAAAAATAATAAAGAATATATATATAGAAGAATATATTTAGAAAAGAATATATACATATATAATATACAATATATAATTAATATAATATAACATAATATATCACACACAACACATACAATATATAACTCATATAATATAGGACCTACAATATATGACATATCATATAATGCATGATATATTTTATATAATATAAATTTTATATATTATATACCATATACATATAATATAGTGCATATAAAATATTATATAACACATTACATAATATGCAATGTGTTATATATGTGATGTGTATATTGTGTATATTACATATGTAACATGAAATATATTTTGTGTAATGCTGATCTATACTAAATCATATAATATATAACATACTATCTGCAATATAATATATAATATGTGTTGTATATAATATTTAATTTATTATATAATATAAAGTGTATAATATATGATTT
>NW_004955499.1:7876424-7921339 GCF_000276665.1 Chinchilla lanigera | reverse complement strand
GGTGAGGGCGCGGCCCGCGGGTGCGGACCGCACGGGGCTTGCTGTGTGCCCGCTTCGGGCGCGCGATCCGCGGGTGCGATCGGCACGGGACCTGCTCGGGTGCAGCACGCGGGGCGGGGTGGGGTGACGAGACCCGCTGGGTGCCGGGGTCGGGGTGCACTGCCCGCGGGTGCGGACCTGCTTGCTGACCGTTCGGAGCACGTGGCCCGCGGCTGGGGACGCGGACCTGCTAGGTTCCCGGGGAAAGTGCAGCATGTGGGGGTCAGGAGCACGATGCGCCCCGAGCCGGGTTCGGGGCGCGCGGCTCGTGGGGTACCCGCTCGGTGGCGGTTCAGGTTGCGTGGCCTATGGGTGGGCCCTGCTCGGTGACCTGTTCGGAGCATGTAGCCCACGGGTGGGACCTACTCGGTGATCTATTCAGGCAAGCACTCCGTGCCAGGTTCCAGGCGCCTGGCCCGCGGGTGAGGACCTGCTAGGTGCCGGGTTCAGGCCTCATGGGCTGTGGTTGGGGACTTACCCCGTGCTGGGATCAGGGGATGCGGCCGGCCGGTGGGGACCTGCTTGGTGGCGGCGCAGGAATCAGGGAACGGGGTCGCGAGTTGGGGGGGGATCAGAACTGGGGGGATCAGAATTGGGGGGGATCAGAGCTGGGGGATCAGGGCGCAGGGTCGCGGGTTGGGCAGGACGTCTGAGCTCCCCCAGTTTCCTAGGGACTGAATGGCTGGCTAGAGAATTCTGCAAAGCAAGAAAGCTGGTGAAATTCACGTCTGAGGAACATTGCGTGTGTGCTTGTGTATGTGTGCCCTTGGTACTGGGGATTGAATTCAAGGGCGGTCTTCCCCTGAGCTACACCCCCAGTCCCTCATCTATTGTACTCTGAGACAGTCTGGCTAATTTGCCCAGGAGGATTTATGGGCCTGCGCCAGCGTGCCTGGCCTTGAGGGTTGCATCAGGGCCTTGGCTCTGAGCTGTCTCCCAGCCCTTTTTTATTTTGAGACAGGTTCTCCCTAGCTCTCTAAATTGCCCGGGATGGGCTGGAATTTGCAATCCTTTGGCCTCTACCTCTCAGACTGCTAGGATTACAGGTGTGGGCCACCCCGGCTGGCTTTGTGCATTTCTAACCCCCTGAAAACCTTTAGCTGTGCAGGCTGGTGACAGAACACAGGGACTTAACACACAACCAGGGGAGTGCTATGTCCCTGCATTTGGTGTTTACACTCCGGAGGTGCAGACTGCATCCAGCTCACCAAGCCTCTCCTGGGTGCTTTCTGTGGGCCCAGCCAAGAGTGGCTTTATAGTTTCAAATTCAAAAGAATGTGTTGTGACACGTGAGTATCACAAGAATTTATGCCGGGCGTGGTGGTACAGGCCTGTAGTCCCAGCACTGGGGAGGCTGAGGCAGGAGGATCACTGTTATTTCGAAACCAGCCTGGGCTGCACCGTGGTGAGTTCAAGGGCAGCCTGGACTACAAAGCCAGACCCTGCCATAAACAAAACAGAGAGAAAACCAAAGCGTTTAAATGTATTTAAATGTCAGTGTCTGTAAGTGAAGTGTTACAGGTGTTACCAGTGTTACCTGTGTTTACCCTTGTCTAGAGCTGTTCTGCCTATGGGCAGAGCAGGGTGCTGGACAGAAGGTGTATCCAACAGAGCCAAAAAGTTCCTTGTCACGAGGAACAGAATAGGTCTTGTTCAGACTATAGTGTGACACATTCTATAGAAGTTTAAACTAGATTTTGACTCTTTTTTTTTTTTTTTTTTTTTTTTTGGAGACTTGATCTTACTATGTAGCCCAACCTGGCCTCGAATTTGGAGCAATCCTCCTGCCTTAGCCTTCCGCCTGCTGGGATTGCAGGTGTGGACCACCACATCCACCCTAGATTTTGCCATTTCATTTAACTTTTTCTTTTTCTTTTTTTGTGTTTTATCTTTTCGAGACAGGGTCTCACTGTGCAGTTCAGGCTGGCCTGGAGCTCACTTTGTAGACCAGGAGGGCCTTGAACTCACAAAGATCCTCCTGCCTCAGCCTCCCGAGTGCTCGTCATTTAACTTTTTCTTGAGAATTTTAGACATATTTATCCCGGATGGTATCACTTTAAAAATAATAAAAAACAATTCCTTAATAGCCTCTGTATGTTTGGGTATCCTGTAAGTGTTATTTTTTTGTGGTTCTGTTCAAAGCAGGACCCCAGTTCCACCCACATTTTACACGTACGTGATGACATAACTGTCTCACTCTGGTGTAGCGTTCAGCCTTGGGCCGAGCTATTCATAGGGGGCGGCTGCCCGGGGTACCCATAGTGAGCAGGTGCCTGGGCTGTGTGTCCCAGGGCCCAATTCTCTCCTGGCCCTATGCCCAGAGTGACAGAAATATGGTTCAAGGTGGCCAAGACAGTGACCTCAGATAAACACTATATAATCTTAAGTTGCTTTCTTAGACTTGAAGCATGAAACAGGGAAGGAATATTTCCTTTCTACTAGGGGGTAAAAGTGCTTGGGCCGGGGTAATCCATTCAAACACTGGCTTTCTTCCTGATTCTGCTAAATCCTTTGGTTGGCTAGTTTTTGTTTTTTTGAGACCGACTCTTACTATGTAGCCCAGACTGGCCTCGAATTGCAGTGATCCTCCTGCCTCAGCCTCCCGAGTGCTGGGATTACAGGTGCGTGCCACCATGCCCAGCTAGATGTGAATTTGGATCAGGCACCTTGGTATCTACCTCTCACTTAGGGCTCGTTATCCGGTCTGCCGTGTGGCTCGCCTTCCCGGATTTTGTTGAACACATCTCCACGGGGAACAGGACAGACGTGTGGCCTGCTGCTTTCTGCGTGGGGAGTGCGGTAAGTGCGGCCCTCTCCTCCTGCCTCAGCCTCCTGAGTGCTGGGATCACAGTCAGAACCACTGGAGACAGACCGGGGAGCCGGAGGAGGAAGGAGGCTGGCTGTGTTTTGCTTATGAAATCCATTTCAGTGTACACTGACTCTGTAAATGCCTACCTCTGAGTGAGTAGTCACCTCCCCGTGCTGCTGCCTCGGAAGCCAGGAGCCGACCATCTCCCCTTCCTCCGTCCGAATGGAGGCACTGTCTTCCTCTCAGTGTCTCATGAGGAGTGTGCCGCATCCCCTGAACCCTGGCTTGTACCCACAGCGCGCCCTGATCCTTTTACCCACTCCCTCCTGCCAAGGGGCCTTCTGAGTCTCCCGGATTCTCAGAAAAAGCCCAGTGCGTGCTCAGGCCTACCAGTGTGCCCGAGGCGGAGGACAGGTGCACACCCCTCCTGGGCAGAGCTGCACACACCATGTCCCCGTTCCCCAGCACTGCCTCCCGACCTCAGCCTCTCATTCATGGGTGAGCGGGCGCTGCATCCCCGCATCCGGAACCCTTCAGAGCGGGCTCTCCCTGCCTCCAGATGTGGATCCAGCTGCTGTACAGTGCCTGCTTCTGGTGGCTCTTCTGCTACGCGCTGGACGCCTACCTGGTGATCCGCAGGTCTGCAGGACAGAGGTACTCCTCGGGGACGCGAGGGCCGGGTTTGCCTTACGAGGCTTGCTGGCAGCGGTGGAATGCCGCTTAATGTTCCGGGGCTGGCATTGGCCCTGGGCTCCGATCGCCTGGCATGTTTGTTCTGCGGCCCATGTCCCACCGCTGTGCAGTGGGGTGCTGCTTGCCAGGAGTGATGGGTAGTACTGGCTCAGTCTAGTTTGTGAGCTTTAGGATTTATTGTCCTGATATGTATAAATGAATAAAGGGTCTTCCGGTGGACTCCCATCACACTCAGATGCAAACGGTCACCATCCTGTGGTCCTGAGGACCTGCATCTTGTGGCCCTCTACTCTGCCCTGCCATATGGGGCAGCTTCCCTTGGCTTCTGGCCCCTTCTGCAGAGCATCAAACTCCTATCCTTTTGGTTCTTTCTCTATAGCTGGTAAAGATTCTCTGCTTGCCTGTCTCCCCTCCCGTCCCCTCCCCTCCCCTCCCCTCCTCTTTTCCTTCTCTCCTCTTTCCTTCCCTTCCCTTATTTTATTTTACTTTTATTTATTTATTTATTTATTTTTTTGGTACCGGGAATCGAACTCAGGACCTTGCGCTTGCCAGTCAGATGCTTCTGCCGCTGAGCTATATTCCTGGCCCCCTGCCCTTATTTGAAAACACAATCTCACTAAGTCACTAAGTTGCCCAGGCTGAGCTCAAACTTGGGATCGCCCTGCCTCAGCCTCCCAGAGTGCTGGGATTACAGAAGTGCACCACCACCACTTCTGGCTTCAAGTTGGAATTTTGTGGAGATTCAGATAGTCTGATTGTAGCAGATGAGAAAAGAACAGTGCTCTCAGAGGATACTATAGATTAATTTCCTATTGCATGGCTTTATAGAGAATGGGTCACATCTAGGTTAAGTGTCAAAAATAGCCCTTTGTATTGGCATGTCTGTCATTGAGATTGGAGCTGGGGCTGGTGACTCACAGCCATAGTCCCAACTACTCAGGAGGCTGAGGCAGGAGAATTACTTGAGCTCAGGAGGTGGAAGCCAGTTTGGGCCACATAATGAGACCCTGTCTCTAAACAGAAAAATTTATTTTAATTATTTTTTGTCTTTTTGAGACAAGGTCTCACTATGCAGTTCAGGCTAACCTTGAGCTCACTTTGTAGCCCAGGCTGGCCTTGAAGTTGCAAAACTCCTCCTGCCTCAGCCTCCCGAGTGCTGGGATTACAGGCTTGCACCACCATGCCCGGCTTTAAACAGAAAACATTAAAAAGGGCTGGGGATGTAGCTCAGCATGGAGAGCCTAGGCTCAATTCTCACTACCACGCCCGCCACCAAAAAAAAAAAAAAGTTAAACATAGAGCAGATGAGGGTAGAGCTCAGTGGTAGTGTTTGCCTGGCTTGTTGAGGCCTAGGGTCTGAGTCCTAGGATCACAAAACAAACAACTTAGGAAAAAAAGCAAAGAAAAAAAAAACTTAGAATGTACTATAGAACACAGCAGTCGTATTCCTGGGGTTGAAAACAGGAGTTGAACTACTGTACACACATGGAGAGCTGCACTGTTCACAGTAGCCCAGGGACAGAACAACCCAATGTGGCAGACAGGTGGGTGGAGAAAGCAAACGCGGTCTGCCCACGGAGTGGGGCAGAATTCAGCCCAGAAAGCTAGGTAGCCTTGCAACATGGTTGACACTCAAAAAACACACAGAGCGAATGGTCCTATCTGTGTCCTATCACACACATCTTTCTGTGTGCAAGAAATCTTCAGAACTGGCGTGGTGGTGCTCCAGGGTGGTCCCAACACGCTGGGAGGCTGAGGCAGGAGGTTCCAAAGTTGCAGTCCCACCTGGACCACAACTTAGCATCTCAGAGAGACCCTGCCTCAGAATAAAAAATGAAGGGTTGGGTATCAGGGCCTGTGGGCCTGAGGGAACTGGGGAGGGACTGCGAAGGGGAACAGAGCTCTGTTAGGGGGAGGTGAAAATGTCCTGGGACCACACAGGGTGATGGTGAGACAGGCCTGCAGGCGTGCTGGAGTGTTCGCTTTCAGATACTTAGTTTTACGTTATGGATGTGAATTTCTCCCTCCCCAAAAAGCAGAAAACCCAAGCCAAGGGCATGCCCTGCAGTGAGCTAAGAGAGAGCTTCCAGCTTTCAGGTTCCCAGCAGGGAAGTGGCTTGGGAGGTGACCCCAGCCGGCGCGACCCGGCCCGGAAGCCCTCCCCTGAGCCCTGGCTTGGTTCTTCTGTCTCGGCAGCACCATCCTGCTCTACCACCTCATGGCCTGGGGCCTGGCCGTGCTGCTCTGTGCCGAGGGAGCCGCTATGCTCTACTACCCCTCCGTGTCCAGGTGAGCCGAGACGCCCCAGGGCCTGCCCGGCCTGTGTTCTGTTGCAAATGCTGTTGGTCAGTGCTCACTACAACATCTTCCTTCCTGTACTTTTTTCCCAATATCGGGACTGCATCCAGGGCCATGATCAGAATGTCCTCCTGTCCTACCTTTCTGCAGCATCCCCCAGCAGAATGCTTTAGGAGCCTCCCATTCATTGCAGACCAGCATGATGACCTCCTTTATTTGCCTGAGTTTCCTGCCTTTTCTCAGAAAGACAAAGTCAGAGTCCTTGCAGGCAGATCTTATCTCCCATTCAGATCAATGAGCAGGCATTAGCCAAAGCCTTTTTTTCATTATCTTTTTGAGACAGGGTCTCGCTATGCATTGCACGCTGGCCTTGAACTCACTCTGTAGCCCGGGCTGGTCTCGAACTTGCAACGATCCTCCTGCCTCAGCCTTCCTTTACGAATGACTCGATGTTCCCCCTCAGGTGTGAGAGGGGCCTGGACCACGCCATCCCGCACTATGTGACCACGTACCTGCCGCTGCTGCTGGTCCTGGTGGCCAACCCGATGCTCTTCCACAAGACTGTGGCTGCAGGTAATGACAGGGAAGCGCTCTGGACACACAGCCGAGGGGACAGCCGCAAGCCTTGGGCTCAGATAATAATCCCCAGGGTCCTTGTGAGATTATGCAGGATGGCTGACTGAGACGGGAGCAGGTATTGTACAGCTGGAGAAGGGGAACAGGTCTAATAGGTGAAAAGGAACAATCTACTTAGTCAGGGACGACACCGGTTCCGTGCTGACATTTCTCAGGTCAAGGCCAGGACTAGCTGACTTTTCATTTTGGGGCCGAGCTCAGCCTGGGTCTGCCCTTAGCGTGCTCTGGAGGCCCTGAAGGTGGGCTTGGGAAATGCGGGTGTTGGGGGAGGCAGGGCAGAAGGAGCCAGAAGTGAATGAAACGGAGAGCCTGGTCACTCCCATAATGCACCTGGCAGGGCAGGCAGCAGGAAACAGGAAGTGGAGCAGGGGAAATGAGTCTACTGCAGTGATAACAACTGGATGAGAGACCCTAGAGGGCCCCTGCATGCTGTCCCTGCCATCTTATAAAACAGACTTTCCAGCTGCCAGTGTGTGTGTGGGGTGTCTCTCAAGGGAAGAATGGGAATAAGGAGGTTTGCCTTATCAGAATGGTGGTTGGAGGATCAGCTATTGGTTGTAGAATCTTTTAAAAACATCATTTACCCAGCATGGTGGCACACGGCTGTCATCCGAGCACTTGAGGGGCTGAGGCAGGAGGATCCTTTTGAATTTGAGGCCAGCCTGGGCTACAAAGTGAGCTCAAGGCCAGCCTGAATTGCATAGTGAGACCCTGTCTCAAAAAGACAATGAATAAATAAATAAATAAATAAATAAATAAAATAAAAACATCTTGTAACATACTGTGTCACTTGTAATAGGAAATTAGACTCTTTGCATGAGTCTTCTCCTCTCTACCTTTAACTATAGTACGTTAAATACAGCAGGCTTGTACAGCATTGCATAAGAAAAATGATTTGATTATCACTCACAAATGAAAATGATTTATTAAAAAAGCACTGAAAGGGTCTGGGGAGATAGCTCAGTGGCTGGCAAGTGCAAGGTCCTGAGTTTGATTCCTGGTACCAAAAAAAAAAAAAGAAAAAAAGTACTGAAAGGAAAAGCTGTGTGTAGTGGAACACACCTGTAGTCCCAGCTGAGGTAGGAGGATCGCAGCAAGTTTGAGGCCAGCCTGGGCTACATAGTGAGACCCTGTATCAATGAACAAACAAAACAGAAAGACACTGAAAGGAGTATACTACAGGGATTGGGAATGTGATATAGCACAGAGGTAAAGAAAGCATTTATCTAGTATGCCTGAAGCCTGGGGTTTAGTCCTTAGCACAGCAAAAGTACAAATAAAAAGAAAGAAGTTCAGTACGATGCTAGCAGTAGCTATCTCTGGCCAGAAAGATCATAGGTCATTAATTACTCTTTTTTTGAGACAGGATCTCGGTATGCAGTTCAGGCTGGCCTTGAACTCACTTTGTAGCCAAGGCTGGTCTCGAACTTGCAAGGATCCTCCTGCCTCAGCCTCCCAAGTTCTGTGATTACAGGTGTGCGCCACCACACCTGGCTATAATACGTGTGTCTTTTTTGGTGGGAGGGAGTCTTTTTGAGATAGGGTCTCCTTATGCAGTTTAGGCTGGCTTTGAGCTCACTTAGTAGCTCAGGCTGGTCTCAAACTCACTGCCTCAACCTCCTGAGTGCACCACCATGCCTGGCCTCTTTTTTTAAAAAAAATTTTGTCGTGCTGAGGTCAAACGTAGGTCCGTGCACATGCTACGCATTCTACCATCAAGCTATGCCCCAGCTGTGAGTTTTTTCCTAAACTTTTTTAATGCGTTCTAACGTGTCTGTAAGGAGAAATGTTAAATTGTTCAACATTTTTCAATAACAGTGTGTGTTATTTCAAAATAGAGAAAACCTTCAGAGATACTAAAGCCGGGCATGGTTGGTACATGGCTGTCATCCCAGCACTCAGGGAGCTGAGCCAGGAGGACCGCTGTGTGTTCAAGGCCGGCCTGAACTACACAGTGAGACCCTGTCTCAAAGAGATGACAACAAAAAATTGTGCCCGAACTAGTAAAACCCAAATAAAACCAGGAGTTTAGTTCATAATGTGTCAGGGTTGTTTTCTTCCTTGACACACGTCCTGCGGTTGTGTCTGATGCCGGCAGTAGGAGGGCTGGGAGAGGAGGATGGGTCTACGGGACTTCCCTGTAGTAAGTAAATCTGAAGCTCAAACCCATGCGGAAACTGTGAAGAGAGATTCCTTGGGGCCCGTGGGACGCGAGTGCAAGGCTGTGGGGGTGGCTCCGTGACTCCCAGAGCCTGCTGCTCTTGCCTGGGATGTCCTGCGCCGTGACGGGGTCCCTTGGGGTCAGGCGCACTGATGTCATACCTTGTTCTCAACAGTGGCATCCTTGCTGAAAGGCAGAAAAGGCATTTACACGGAGAACGAGAGGCGGATCGAAGCCGTGATCAAGACCCGATTTTTCAAAATAATGCTGGTTTTAGTTGCTTGGTAACTTTTCTTCTTCATCTCCAGTTACCAGGGGGAAGGGATGTGGTGCCAACTTGCCACTCTGCTTTTCCAAGGGTGACCTGGGAGTTCCAAAGGGACAGGGCGGGAAGGGACACCTCTAAGACCTTGCTTAGTGCCCTTGGAAGAAGTGCACAGAGGTCAGGGAACTAAGCCCAGAGTTTGTGAACTTCTACAGAACGACGGCCGGGGATATAGCTTAGAGGCACAAGTGCCTGCCTGGCAAGCACAAGGTCCTGAGTTCGATTCCTGGTACCAAAAAAAAAAAAGAACTGAATTAAAGAGAGTGTCTGTTTGTTCTTTTCTGCTTTAGTTTTTGAGACAGGGTCTTGCTCTGTAGCTCAGGCTGGCTTGAGCTCACCATGTAGCCCAGGCTGGCCTCAAACTCACAGCAATTCTCCTGCCTCAGCCTCCCGAGCGCTGGGATGACAGGTGTGCACCACCACACCCAGCTTAGAAAAGAGACTGAATTTACTGAAACTGTCTCTAAAGCCTGGAGAATAAGAAGTCCTGAGTTTAGTTTTGAAATATCTCAACCGTACGCCTGAAGTATCACATCCCATTGCTGGGTTAACCAATATAAGGGAGTTTTTCAAATGCACCCTTGTGCCCCGGACACCGCCATGTGTTTCTGCTTTGCCGTCAAAGGACGGCAGAGGACTGGCTAAGCAGTTTTTCTGTCCTCAGCTCACCTGGCCTGGTCTTCTGCCCAGTGGCTTGGGTGGCTACAGATAGGCCATAGGCATTGTAGGCCCTGGCAGCCTTCAGTGCTGCCGTCCCCTGGTGAGAGGAGACCACTTTGGACTCTCCTAGGAGAGATAGAAGTCTGCCTCCTCCTTCAGCAGAGGCGTGTTTCACAATTCCAGCAGAAATGGCAGATCAGATTCTAGTGTCCATGAAAACCTCAGGTTACCCCTAAGGAATGAATTCCAGCTATCTAAGCCCATGCTGGCCCCTTACCCTGTGAGGTGCTTTTATGCATCTGCGCAGGTGAGCTTGTTGACCCTTGCATCAGACCAAGGGCAGGAACTGCATTTCTTCGATTAAGTTCTTCGAACTTAAAGGTTCGATTAAAGGTTCCATTCCTTAGGGCCGGTGTGGTCAGGTCTCCGCGGAGAGTAGGTGCTTCAGGCTGTGGACAAACTACTCCCTGACCCTTAGCATGGAAGTGAGATTTTATTGTATGTTCTCTTTACCTGTGGCCCGTTTTCTGTAACAGTTGGTTGCCCAACATTATCAATGAAAGCCTTCTATTCTACCTTGAGATGCAACCGGATATGGACAGAGACTCTCTGAGAAGCGTCAGAACTGCAGCCAAGACCACGTGGTTTATTATGGTAGGCCATACATCTCTTTCATTAAATCTCTTTCTTTTCCCTTCCCTCCTCTTTTTTTTTTTTTCCTCCGGTACCGGGAATTGAACTCACAACCTTGCACTTGCCAGGCAGGCGCTGTGCTGCTGAGCTAAATCCCCAGCCCCCCGTTCCCTCCTCTTGTCTTCTGTCTTTTTGTGGTACTGGCGAGGGAACCCAGGACTTCACGGATGCTTGCCAAATACTCTACCACTGAGCTATCTCCCCAGCCCCCTTTTACTGTTTTATTTGAGAGAGGGTCTTGCTGGGTTGTCCAGGTGAATCTCAAACCTTCCGTCCTCTGCCTCAGCCTCCCAAGTGGCCAGGATGACAGGTGTGTAGCACCACGTGCAGCTCAGAGGATTTATCTTGCAAGGGTATTTCAGACCATGAGAAAAGCATAGGGAGAAAGATAAAAATCCACAAAAAAATTCCAAAAAAATGAGCAGGATGGTTAAGTACATTATAGTCTTTGATCTTTTTTTTGTTGGGGGGCGGGGAGCAGATGATACTGTTGATTGGACCCAGAGCTTCGTATATGCTAAGCAAATGCTCTACATTGAGCTGTATCCGCCCCAGT
This sequence comes from Chinchilla lanigera, assembly GCF_000276665.1. NCBI lineage: Eukaryota > Metazoa > Chordata > Mammalia > Rodentia > Chinchillidae > Chinchilla > Chinchilla lanigera. The sequence goes on along the minus strand of NW_004955499.1, from coordinate 7,910,469 downwards.
TCCTGGCCTTCCTCTTGAGGGAATGTTACCCAGAAGTTAAAAATGACAGTGATGAACTCTGTTATTAAGTGGGAAAAGTAACATATAAATTTATATTATTACTACATAAAATACTATGGGGTGGAACTGCATGAAATTTATTGTTTTTGTTATTATTGGTTTTTTTCCGGTACCGGGGATTGAACTCACGACCTCACGCTTGCCAGGCAGGCGCTGTGCCGCTGAGCTAAATCCCCAGCCCCCTCCATGAAATTATAATAAAGGGACATCTCTCAGGGTTTGCATTCTATCACAGCTGTAATACAACAGAGAACCTCTGAGATGTGTCAGAAACGCTGTTGGTAGAAAGGTATACCTTTAGCCATGCAGTTTAGTATGGCGTGCTTCCGACTCAGAGAAAATGGGATTCGTAAGATACATCACTCAGTTCTCCCTTTGCTGGACAAGATACCAGATACCTGAAGCTTAAAGGACAAGAGGTTTCACTTGGCTTGTGCTTGCAAGACACTCAGCCCATGGCCAGCCGGCTCCAAGGCAGGAATATCACGTTGCAAGGGCAAGACAGACCAACGTTGCTTAGCTCGTGGAGGCCGGGAAGCAGAGCAGGGGAACAGTAGCACCAGAGAGGAAGGCCGGGGGGGCCACACACAGACTCCAAGCTCACTTGCTGGTGACCCACGAGACACACTAAGAAGCATGTCCCCCTGTAGTACCCCAGGCAGTCTCCAGCCCATAGGTGGACAATGCAGCCAGATGGTCCCACCTGCCCGCTGGGTCTCAGTGCTTTGGTTTGGAGCCCCGTGAGGTTCCATGGTGAGCTTCACTGCTTGTCGCACACAGGAGGAGGGATGTTTGGTACAAGCCCCTTGAACAGGCCAGGCCCTGCCCTGGCAGTGCCAGATGGAAGGCACAGGAGGCATAGCTGGCCCTTCGTCCTGAAGCTTGAGTTCCTCTCCCCCATTTTCCTTCCCTTTGCCACCCTTGTCTTCTCCTGTTGCCGGCACCCTCTAGCTTTCTCCTTCTCTGTCTCCCTTCCATCTGCCCACCGCCTCTATCTCCAGGCCTCTCTTTGAAGGGACAGCGCCCACTGTAGCCCCTCCTGTCCTGCTCAAACCAACCAAGCCAGCAGCCTGTCCAAAGGAGGGCAGCCCCGGGCCATCTGGAGTGACCTTTGTCCCTCCAGCTGCCCTGACCACCCTGTGTCTCTGTGTCTTCCTGCCTCCCAGGGGATACTGAACCCAGCGCAAGGATTTCTCCTATCCCTGGCCTTCTATGGCTGGACAGGGTGCAGCCTGGACTTTCAGTCTCCTAAGATGCTGATCCAGTGGGAATCCATGACGACCTCAGCTGCTGAGGGGACCTGCCACCCGCCCGAGGGCTCCTGTGTGCCCGGGAAGGTGGCGCCTGTCAGGGAACACACTTCGGACGAGGCCCTGAGTATGCTGTCTGGAGGTAATTCTCCTGTGCTCCCTGGGAAATCTGTGTGTGTGTGGGAGAGGGGGGGTACCAGAGTTGAACCCAGGACCTTTGCACTGAGCTGTATCCTAAGCCCTTTTCTATTTTTTGAGACAAGGTCTGGCTGGGCTTGCACTTGCAAACTTGAGATCTTCCTGCCTCAGTCTCCTGGGCCTGTGTTTCTACACCCGGCTCCTTAGAACTGTTGTAGCAAACACAGTTTCTATGAGGTTGTATTTCATCTCTCACCTCCCCTTCTAATATTTGAATGGCGCCTTTGCTTAGTTATTCGGCATGGCAGCCTGTATTCATCATAACAGGTTCCTAGTCTGGCTGGATGGGATTTTGAATATGTGACAGGTTGTCGCTTTAGCCTCTGATGCATTTGTTGTCGGGCAGTGAATGTTAGCACCCGATTTCCTTAGATTATAGGTATAGGTGAATGTGTCCATCTTGGCTGGGGCACCTAAGGTGAAGAAACGATGCCCTAATGCCGGCCCCTCTGAGCTGTGGGGATTCAGGCATCTGTAAGTGTTTCAGTTCCCCTGCAGAATTTATGTGGAAATTCGTGATAAAGATCTGCATGCCCAGAGATCTGCATACCCAGCAGATACTAAGCTACCCACCATTCACTTACTCAGGTGCGCCCACTTGAATGTGGGGTCAGAAGTAATGTTCTCCTGCTGTGTTGTTTGAAGGGCTACTCTTCAGAGAACACTCATTACTTACATGTCACTACAGCTGGGCATGGTAGCAGACACCTGGAAACCCAGCTACATGGGAGGCAAGGGCAGGAGGATTGCAAGTTCAAGGCCAGCCTGGTCAACTCAGACCTTGCCTCAAAAAACAAAAGAAGGCAAAAAAAAAAAAACAAAAAACAAAAAAAACAACCAAAACCCCCTAAACTCACCCCAAAATATGAGTTCTTGATAAGATGCAATCAGATTAAAACAAAAAATTAGTTGTTCTAGTTGGTAGATTACAACTTTCATCTCAGAGTTTGATTTCAGTCTTCATTTGACTAAAGTGTCCTTATAGTTCCAGCTGATTACAAAATTTATGTTTTATAGAATCCAGCTTACAACTCATGAAGTAAATCTTTGCTGACATACTCCTTCCTCTGTCTTAGCGTTCCTGGGTGAGATTTGTTTTAGCAAGAACGTATCTTTGGGTTAAGGAAAAAGCTTTGAACATCCAGCTTGTCCACTGAACTAATGATCTGTCACGTACAAGCTAATTACTCCTGTTTGACAGGTGTAGTTTCGTGGTAGCCCACTGGATGTCTAAGGGGGTAAAGGGACTCAGGGAATGTTTGAAAACCTTGGGGATGGGAGTGTTCCTTTGTGCTGGTCATCCGCTGGGATGGGGCATGGGGTACGGATGAACTGACTTTGCCATTAAACTTGTTGCATGCTGACTTCTGTTTGTCACCGGCGGCACTACCAGCATTGGAGCTGGGTTGTTCTTGTGTTGATTTCTGACCTGTGCATAATGGGACCTTCCGTAGCTTCCAGGGCTCTGCTCCCTCGCTGCCCCAGCTGTGACAGCTGAAATGATTTCTAGACACTGGCAGGTATCGCCGGGAGGGGAAAGTGGCCCCGTGTGGAAGCCGTGTCTCACAATAGCCAGGCTTTCCAAAAGCACGGACTTCACAGTTCGCTTTATCCAGCCCACCTGAGCTACATCCCGCACGCACAGAGAACAGACCAAAGATGAGGGACAGGGTACTTCGGGCGATAATAAAACAACATTGCGATTCGGAGGAGGGAAATTTTGCAGCAGGATGTCTCGAAAGGAGGTGGATTTTCTTTTTCATTCCGACTGATCAAATCCATTTGCAGGTGACAAACTTGGTTTGTGGGGATGGTGGGTGTTGATCGGTCAGTAGATTGATTTCAGGAGATGGTATGTTTTGGTCGTGATTGGGAGTCTTAGAAGCAAACAGGAGTTCTGAGCAAGCTGAAGAGAAACCATGTGCTTACAGACTTTCCTTCCCATCTGGCTGTGTCTGTCTGTCCGTCCTTCCATCCCTCCCTCCCTCCAGTGCTAGAGTTGGGACCCAGGGCCCCACCCATGCTACACAGGTGGTCACCATTGAGTGCCACCCGGACTTCACTGACCACAAACGCTTGTCGAGGGAGGAGGACCCACCATTTGGAACTGCTGTTAGCATGTGTAGTTACTAGGACTGCTTGAGCAATGGGCCCAAGAATGTCATCTGGAATCACTTTTGTACTCGCATGCTGGTAATTTCCAGTGGCTGAACCAGTCTCGAACAGTCAAATAAAACATTACAAATAACAACAGCAAATGACTCCAATCTGCCCCGTGGTCCACCCCCCCAACCCCCGCCACAATCACCACCGACAAGCTGCATCCATCGGGCCTTCTGTAGTTTGGTTTGTCTTCATAGGCTTTTTCTCTCTTTTTATTTTTCTGTTCATGCTGGCAGTACATAATGATTAAATTCTGTGTAGGGAGTTGTTATGGTTTGTGTCTGGATGTTCCCCCAAAGCCTCACGCTGTCATGGGGCGGGCTTTTAAAATTTATGATTGATCCATGATCCAATGCTGGGATTATGGGTGTGAGTGCTACACCTGCCTTGGGGCAGATAGTTTGCATATGTAATGGAGAGAAAGAGGCTGCTTGCAGCCACTCCTCCCTTTTGTCTTGCTGCTTTTGCTATCTTCTGCTGCCATGAATGGTTGCCCTCTGCCATGTGCCACTCTGCCTTGGAGCCAGCTGAGTATGGACTGAAACCTCCACAGACTGTGAGCTAAATAAACCTTTCCTTCCTTAATTTTGGGCATCTGTTATTTTGTCTCAGCAAGGAGAGAAAAGTAACTAAGACAGGAGTTGGTACATGTGCATAACACATTGTAATTCTTTTTTGCATCCTCCCCTGCAGGCTGCCTTCCTGTCTCTTAGTCCTCTTTCCTTTTGCAAAAGATCTACCTCCCTCCTTCCTTTTTTTGAGGGGGTGGGTACCAGGAATCGAACTCATGACCTTGCACTTGCCAGGCAGGCGCTGTGCCGCTGAGCTATACCCCCCGGCCCTCTCCCTCCTTCCTATCATCTACCGTTTAGTTTGCGCTTTATTTATATTTTGAATTTGTCATATAACAGAAACCACGAGCTAATGTGTGCCTGATTTATTTCCCTTAAAATAAGGGTCTCAAGGTTGCATCCATTTTCCTACACATCCTTCCTTATTTTCATCCTTTCCAGGAAGCTGTTGCCTGGTGTGCCTTAAAAGATGGGTATTTTCACAAGAAATCTTTAAAAAAAGTGAATAGAGGGGCTGGGGATTTAGCTCAGCGGCACAGCACGTGCCTGGTAAGTGCAAGGTCATGTGTTCGATTCCTGGTACTGGAAGAAAAACAAACAAACAAAAAAAAACCAATAAAAAAAGTGAATAGAAATCCAAAAGAAAAATAAGCAGGGAAGCCATGCACATAGCTCCTTTCTTTTACCTCCTCCTTAATATTCATTTAAATTTTTCGGTTTTTGTTTTGTTTTTAACATTTCATAGAGCTGGAGATGGAATCCAGGATCTCACACATGCTAGGCAAGTGCTCACCCCTGAGCTGCACCTCCAGCTGCCTCCTCCTCCTCCTCCTCCACCTCCTCCTCCTTCTCCTCTTGACTGAAAACATGGGCAAGGGCTGGCATTGTGTAATAATTCCCAGAAATACTGACATGAATGAATGTTTGTCTTTGAACTACATTTGATTACTAACAACTGAAAGAGCAGAGATCTCTAACTGTCCACAGAGAAAGGAAAACACCCTTATGAAACTTGCAACTATACCACTTGGGTAACTTCCACACCTAGCGATTTTTCAAGAGGTTTGCATCTTGTCTATACCCAAACATTTCTACCTCTAGTTCTTTGCAACTGGTAACTGCACTCTAGGTACCATTATGCCACTTGGAATTGTGGGAGAGCACAGAAGTATGTTTCTCCTTCCTACAGTTCTCTGTTCTTGACAACAGTTCCATGTTTCTATCCCTTTCTCTTAGTCACACACTTCTGTGCTCTCTCGCAATTCCATATTTATAGCACAAATCCTCTTCCTCAAACTTTTCTGTCCTCTCTCACCATTTCTTGCTTCCCTTCCAATCACTCACTGCCGCAATTCCTTGTTTATCTCATATATTCTCTTGCCCCAGTCCTCTGTACTGTCCCACAATTCCCTATTTCTGCTGCCGTCTTTCTTTTCCACAGTTTCCTGTATTGCCTACTGCTACGGCTTGTGTCTGGATGTTCCCCCAAAGCCTCATGCAGTCATACCTGGGGGTTTTTGAGAGGTGGCTGAATCTAGAGTTTGTGATAAATTCGTGCTACAGTGCTGGGATTAAGGGTGCTGGGATTAACGGTGGGTGTTTATTTATTTATTTATTTATTTCTTCCGGTACCAGGGATTGAACTCACGACCTTCTGCTTGCCAGGCAGGCGCTTTTGCCCCTGAGCTAAATCCCCAGCCCCAAGGGTGGGTGTTTATTAAACCAGACCACTGATTGGAGTGGCACCGCCCTAATCCCAGTAGCTTGGAAACAATATAAGGGACAGAAAGCTTGTCTTACCCCTTATTGCTTTGCTACCTTCTACCTGCCATGAACTGTTTCTCCTCTGTGATGCCATCTTGCCTTGGAGCCAGCTGATTATGGACTAAAACCTTTACAATAGTGAGCTAACTAAACCTTTCCTCCTTCAACTTTGGGTGTCGGGTATTTTGTCTCAGCAACGAGAAAAGTAACTGAGACACAGAGGCAGGAGGACCACAGATTCCAACCCAGTCTGAGGAATTTGGTGATTTAGCAAGACCCTGTCTGAAAGAAAAAAGAGGGGGTGGGGTGAGGATGTCGCTCAGTGTGAAAGCCCTGGGTTCGGTCCCCAGCGATGAAAAAAACTGCACATACAAACAAAAAATCCCCCTGCCTCCTCAATTCTTGTCCACTTTACAAAAACCAAGCTGAAAGATTAAATGGGTGCCGTAGCGTCATCTCTGTGTGCCTGAGTTTTAAAATAACTTCCTGGGGTCTGGAGATTTAGCTCAGCGGCACAGCTCCTGCCTGGCAAGTGCAAGGTCGTGAGTTCGATTCCTGGTACCGGAAAGAAAATAAATAAATAAATAAATAAATAAATAAATAAATAAAATAACTTCCTGTAATGTAGGCCAGTTGATCTATGGAATGAAAAAAAAAAAAATCTTTCCAAAGCTAAATGAATACCTGGGGGCGCTTCTTTCAAGAGGGCAAACACACGTGCTCAGGGGTGGGCTGCTTGCACAAGGTGCATGAGGCCCTGAGTTTCACCCCCAGCGTAGAAAAGAAAAGCAATAAAGCCACCCATCAAAGCCGTGTCCCTCCCCTACATTCTGTACCTTTCGTTTTCTCACAGTTGAAGAGGTGCCCTGTTGGTTCACTCAAATGCTGACAGCAAGAGGTAGGGGAGACTGGAGCAGAACACAGCCCTGGGCCTCAGGGTCTGCTGGGCGGGGCTGACCCGATGCAGCTGGGCCTTGCATGGTGTCCACTGGTGTTTCGGTCCTGGGGGTCAAGGTTTTGAAGGCATCTCAGAAATGAAGGCACAGGATGCGTCTACATCTCAGGTCAGCATGGGGCTGGAAAGGTCCCAAGAGCCTTCCTGGACCTGCAGATCTTATTCAAGGAGGGAATCGGCGAAGGCATCATTTCCTCTTAGTGACAGACCGAGGCAGGCCTTCAGGCCAGAAGAGAAACCCCATGGGAATCCAGGCTCCCGGTCCTTTCCCTCAGGACTGAAGGAGCTGCTTCTGCCTCCTCTGAGCTGTCCGCTGTGGAGCCCCGGGGGACCAGAGCCTTTGAAGGCCACAGGAAGGGCCCAGAGCATGTCCTGAAGTGTGAGGTCATGCGGCAGTGTCCTTGGCCTAGACCTCCATCAGCGGCCACCACATAGTCCCCAGACGCAGCCTGGGACCACAGCAAGCCCGTGTGAGTTCTCCCGAGCCCAGATGTCCTCGGATCTGTGTGTGACCCTGTGAGAACGGACTCTTTGGAAGTGCCACCAACCCACGGTAGGAATGTTCTGGAACTGGAAATATCCCTTAGGAGTCTTCCCAGCTGGTGCCTGCTTGCTCTGGCAGGAGAGCTTTCTGCAGCCTGCCCGTGACTGACCCGACTCTGACAGGACCTGGCCTAGGGTCCTGTCACCCCTCTCTCGGTCCCTGGGTCAGATTCTCAGGGAGACCTCCCAGGGGAGGGCTGGCATGTGTCCCAGAGGGAGCCTGGGTATCAGACTGGCCTCTCTGATCCCTGCCTGTTGTGCCCTGTCCTTCATATTAGCAGGGTTCCGCAGCACCCTCAGGTGCACCCACATGATGCTGAGGGACTTGCCTGTTTATCCAGTGATAAGAAAAATCTGCTGGGGAGAGGGGTGCAGGTGTGGTTTCAGCATGGTGACCCCAGTGTTTCTCTGAGGATGACGTGATGCACCACATGTAGGAGTGAGCCATGGGGGAATCTGGGGGAGAGCCTTCCAGACGGAATAAAGAGACATGCAAAGGCCCTGGGGCAGGACCAAGCTTGGAGTGGGGCAGAGGGGTCAGTGTGCCTGGTGGCCGTGGGTAAGGAGGGAGGGACACAGGAGACTGCGGTGGTCAGCAGGGAAAGTGTTGGAAGGGAAATCACCAAAAAAGAACCCTCTTTTTGGTGTCCCCCAGGCTGTGTTCCCCACACATGGCCTACAGCTTGGCATACAGCAGGTACTCCTGGGTGTTTGCCAGACCTAAGAGCATTTCTGCCGTTTGTCCCAAAGCCTCTCACTACTTTGAAGGAACGGGATGGGGAAAAGGGGAAACTGATCAATCGGCCCATCCTCTAAGCCCCAGGCCTGAGAAATGCATGTTCTGTTGCAAAGAGATACAATGCATCATCCATCACTGCATTGTTGCATCCAGGGTCCTGCTTTGGGTCCACAACAGAGAAGCTCGCTTGGGTAAACACCTCCCAGGCAGGACCCGTTTCCGTGCTCTCAGTGGTCTGCCAGTCCCGATGCTTCCCACGGCTGGAGCCAGGGCTGAAACCGAACAGCCTTGTTCCTGTGGCCAGCGGTCACCAGAGCACACTCTGCCCCGGGTCAGACAGCTCGTGTCCCAGGGCTCCGAGACCTCCAGAGTGAGCTGTTCTGGTTTCCTCAGCAACACCGTGACCCTTTGCCCTAGACCAGTCTGGCGTCTCTCCCAACCCCGGGGAGGGTTTACTAGGAACTGGATCAGAGTGTGGTGTAGTGGATTGATAACTGGTGGTCAACTTATAACCCCCAGCTGAACTGAGTAACTGCAGTGCTGGGTGTGGGAGGCCCACCTGGGGACTGTTGCCAGCAGCATAAGAGGCAGAACTGGAGAAGGAGAAGGAGGTTGTTGGGAGCTGAGAAAGGCTGCTGGGAGCTGGTGGAAGCTGTAAGCTGTTGGCTGTTTTGGAGGAGCTTGTCATGCTGGCTTTCCTGATGAACTTGGCTGTTTTCACCCTCCGAGGAGCTCGGGACTTCGTTGGCATTGAGAGTGGTTTTGGTTCACTTTGGTGGAGCTCTGGTCCTCACTTTAAGCATCGCTTCCTGGCTCCGGAGGGGAAGATGGTGCACAGCTCAGTCTCTTGAAGAAGCTTGCTGTGTTGGCTTTCTTGATGGGCACTTGGCCATCTTGATCATCAGAAGAGCTTAGGACCTCACTGTTGCTGAGGATGGCTGTGGTGCCTTCCGGGGGAGGTGTAGTTCTTCTGAGCATGGCTTCCTGGCTCCAGTGCAGATCTCTCAGCCTGCTAGCACAGATCCTTCATCCCGCTGGCACAGACTTCCTAGATTCCACCACTGACCTTTCCAGCGCAGATCCATGAAAGAGGCTTGCATTAGACATTGTCATGGGCTCTGGGCCTCCAGTTGCATTCGTGGGAGGCATTGTTATGAGCTCTAGGTCTTCAGCTGGACTCATGCAGGACATTATCATGAGATCCAGGCCCTCAGCTGGATTCCTGGTCTATAGTGTGTGGACAGATTTCCTGCACTCTTTTGTAATATCATTGTTTAGGTGACTATTATAAATAATCTTATAAAATATGTGTCCTGTATTACATTGTTTTCCCTTGCAAAAATAAGCAGCAAACCATAACATACGAAGTCGATGGTCCTGAGCTAAGATCTGGACCAGAGTTGGTCCAGGAAGATCTCAGGGTGTTGCTGAGTATTGAAAGCATTTTCTTGTTGTGTTGTGTTTTTTGAGACCCCATCTTGCTTTGTAGTTCAGGCTGGTCTTGAACTTTCAGTGATCCTCCTGCCTCAGCCTCCCAAGTGCTGGGGTTCCAGGTGTGCACCACCACGCCTAGTGAGAGTTTTCCGGTTTGGCCAGAGGCTCCATCACTTCTCTGTCTTTTCCTCTGCAGGTTCTGATGCCAGCACCATTGAAATCCACACTGCAAGTGGGTCCCACAGTGGAAATGCCTTGGATGCTGTCCCCCAAGCTCAGGGAGACCTGTGAGTGGGTATGACCTGCTCCAGACCCATGGTCCTCACACTCTGGCCCCACCACGTTCCAGCATCTGGCGTTCCTCCTTAATGGTTGCACGCAGGAGCTCCAGCAGGCGTGTGGTGATAAGAATCCCTTCTTCCTGCCTCCACAGCTCTTCTGAAGCTGGGTGTAACATTCAGTGGAAGATCCACCTTCTTGGAAAAGGAGTTAAATAAAGTCATCGTGGTTGCTGCAGGCTGACTTGCTGTCTGTCCCAGTGCAACAGCTCATTCTTGTGTGAGGCAGCATGGTGGAGCAGTGCCTCTCGCACCCAGCAGGGGGCAGCACAACCTGGCTCCCAGGTGCAGCCTTGGGTCCCTTAGGCTGTGTCTGCCCTATCCCAGGAGCTGACCTAGCTTGGGTCTTTGGTGTTATCGCCACTGTTCAGTTCACTGAGATCATCTGTTATTGCACACACTCTCATATACAGCGTTTGTCCTTTTTTACAGAAACATTGCAGTGTGTATGAGGGCTACAGGTCACCCGGGTGTGTGTATAGAAAAGTGAGGTGCAGCTCTACGCTGTGACACCCCCCTCCCTCCCTTTCTAGAGTAGGGCTCCCTTTCATTCCCAAAACACTTTCCAAGAAGCTCTGGCTTGTACTTTGGAGTCACAAAGCTGCAAGTTGCCTTGGGCTGTCCTGACAGCCAAGGAGGAGGTGCTACTTTCTCCTTGCATGGAACAGACCACAGGTGCCTGGGTCAGAGGCACTGGCGAGATGGGAAAGAGTCTGATTGCTGAGGGGGCAATTGTGTTGTCTAGGGAGGGGGTCCTGGGCATGTGTGCATGCTATGTCACCAGCCCCTTGTAGTTTTTGAGACCAGGACTCACTTAACTACACAGGCTAGACTCAAATCTGTGACCCTCTTGCCTCATCCTCCCCTGTATCTGGGATTACAGGCATGTACCACTCCACATGGTTAGCAACTACATTCCTAAGCAAGGTAGCAGGGTTCTTTCTGCCTCTGGCCTCACAGGCTCCTCCTCTGAAAAATTCATTCTGGAAGCACAGAGGTGAGCCGCTGGCTCTGCCAGCCTCCCTTGCAGCTAGAGATAGGCAGAGGATTGGGCCAAGCCAATCAGACAGGACTTCAAGCTGGAGTCACAAGCTGGTGCCCAAGGGACCAGGTTTTGGTCGCCTCTGTAAAGCGTGCTGGCAGCAGACAGGTCTGCTCTGGGGGTGGCATGGGGTAGGCATCTGGGGTAGGTGTTGTCCAGGGTCAGGGCATGGGCAGCTGTGCCCGTGGTCTTCAGGAACCAGCCCTGTAGTTGATCTTGGCCGTTTCTGTAGGCGTGGGTTCTGGCAAGCTTCTCCAGAGTCTCAGAGCTGCCTGATGTCCTGCATTCTTTCTGGCTACCGCTGGTGAGTCAGGTTCTGAAGCCTGCAAGTAAGAACCCCAGTCAGCTTGTGTCTGGTTTGAACCACTGTGTGGTTGGGGCTCAGGCCTCTCAGATAGCATCTGTGGAGTTTTACTTGATTGGCCAGTCTAGCAGTCAATTTATTCACACTATAGAAAACTTCCTACAGCTGACTTCTTTCCCTAATTTCACAGGAAGTTATCACCATGGCCTACAATTGTGTGGCTATAATAGTATGCATCTACTCCATTTTCCTAATTTTTTTTTGAACCAGGAATTGAACTCAGGACCTTGTGCTTGCTAGGCAGGTTTGTGCCCCTGAGCTATATCCCCAGCCCAAACAGTGCTCCATGCTTTGCAATTTTTTGTATGTGTGTGGGTACTGGGAATTGAACTCAGGACCTTGCACTTGTCAGGCAGACACTGTGCCACTGAGCTATCTCCCCCGCCCCTTGTACTTTTCAGTTTTAACTGTGCTGTGAACTTGTGTGTGTCTGTGTGTGTGTGTGTGTGTTTTGTGTCATCAAACTCAGGACTTTCCACTTGCCAGGCAGGCACTTGTGCCACTGAGCTAGATCCCCAAACCCCTCAGCTGTTTTTCTGTGGAGTATTTATATGACTTTTTGCTTGAGGATTACTCCATTCCTAACCAAAGTCTTTTTGCTAATGTATTCATCAGGCTCTGAACTCACTGTGTAGCCCAAGCTTGCCTCCAACTCTTGGTGATCCTCTTGCCTCAGCCTCCTGAGTGCTGGGATGACAGATGTGTACCACCACGCCTGGTTGAACTTCACATTTTAGCAGATCAGCCCTACAAATCCCATTCTCTGTGTGCTCCTGGCTGGCATCAGCCGTTCCGACCCTGTTGCCCAGTGGAACTGTGTTCTACCCTTGCTTACCTTGCTGTGGACAAGACAGTTCCAGGAGAGGATGAATCTGTCCAGTCAGATCTGGAGTCTCCCCAGCACATTGGTCTATGTCCCGCCTCCCAGCCCACCCACTCTGCAAAGTGGCTCTCTGCTTTTCATCCATAGGATCCAATCACTTGTAATCAACAGACAGCATGCACAGGTGAACAAAGAGCTGTATTGGACAGACAGACAGACAGACAGAGATTAGAGCCATAAGCTTCCTCCACAGAGGACCGAAATATGTATAAAGTCACATCACCTGCATTGTGGGTGTAGCCACCAGATCCATGTCACAGCCATGCTTCTGCGTCCTTGCGTCCCGGGCACACTGCTGTGCGTTCTGCTGCCAGCTCACCTCCCGCTCAAGGGTCTGTCTAGAGGCTTGCTGTGGCTTCTGAAGTAGGCTTGGGGTGCTTAAAACCGCACCCCAAATGCGCCATCTGGGAACATGCACGGTCCACTTGGCTGGGGCGGGGGGTGGTAAAAAAAAGAAAAACCCAAACAAGCAGGCACAGACAACACCAGAAATAGTTTTCTCCTTACAGCGACAAGTGTTATAGAACAGTCTGAAGTTGCCAGTTCAAGACCATGTGTCAGCCTCACGTGTCCTGTGTGTACTATCGCTCAACGGCACGTCTTCTCTTGTGTGTGATTTCACTTTGCTCCTCCATCGTGGCCCCTGAGGAGCAACAGCCTGTTCTCTCTCTTCCCTCCCTCCCTCCCTCCCTCCTTTCCTTCCCTCTCTCTCCCTTTCTGTCTGTCTCTTCCATAGAGCCTAGGTGTGCAGCAGGCAACGCCATCTAGGTTTGCGGAAGCTCAGTGCTGCTCACCTGACCACGCTGGCTACCAAAACACACCTCAGGATGCTTCTGTCATTAAACTCCTCGAGTGTGTTTGCAACGTGGCCTCTGTTGTAGCCCGAGCCACACGGGAAAAGTGCACAGGGTTCCCGGCTACTTCCCAGGCAATTATGCACACAGCCCAGAAGTACAGGGATGGACCCCAGCCCCCTGCTCTGTCCCAGTGCGAGAAAAGAATAATCAAAGGGGTCCGCACCGTGACTTCTTGTAAAGCTTTCAGCCCAGCACGAAGGCCTTGCTGGCCTACCTGTCCCTTCTTCATCCACATGGAGGGACATAGTACACATCAATGAATTAACCCAGTACAAGTGGAAACGTGGTAGATCGGGCGCAGAGCAAACGTGCAGAAACATCTGCCAACCAGATGATTGCACTGTGGACGCTTCAGTGTCCAGGACATCCTGTTCTGTCGAGAACCTAGGTTGAAATTATTCAGGGCTAATCCTCGAACTCAAGGTCTCAGCAAATCAAGCCGCTACCATGCAAAAATGCATTTGCTTTGCCTTTTAAAAGACGAACTAAAACCATCAAAAGGGGATATACTAAAACACAGGCTCCCTGTAGGTAATGACCTTCTAGAATAACCAGGGGCTGCTGTGAATGTCTGTGTGGATTCCACGTGACAGGACGGCCGCCATTTTGGGTCATAACTATCACGCCTGATGCACAATAACCCCAGTCGGTTTGTCTTGGGTAGGTTCCCTCCAAAACACAAGACAAAGCCACCAGCATGACCCTGGCTACAGGAATGTGCCTGACTCTTTGATATTAGCTTGAGATAAACCAGGTACATTCCAGCTGGGATGAAGTCACTTGTGTTCTACTCTGTTCATATATCCCTGTTTTTGATCCTAACTGCAGGGACCCAACTGGGTCTCTTCATTGTGCAGGGCCACCTACCCATGGGTAAGTCTCTGTGCAACCCCAGATCTGCCTGCTTCTTTCTTTGGATTCACGAGACTGGAGCCCATCCTCATGTAAGTTTGTCGCTTCATGACATCCACTGCCTTCTCCCCAGTTTATAACAGAGCAGTCCTGCATTGAGTCACACTGGCTGTTTTTGCCCTGAAAAAATGCAGAGTTCTGTCTTCACTCGCCAGCACTGACACGGGCCCAGGAACTACAGAGGAAGATGAAAAAACAAAACAAAACAAAACACAGCCACCAAGTTCTCTAATATCAAAATAGAGCAATTTATTCAAGACACTGAATATGATCTGTTGATTCTCTCTGGAAACAAACGAGCTACGACACACGAGGTGATTTTTTTTTTTTCCAAGAGCGTGAGGGATGAGTGGGGGGTGGGGATACAGAACAAAAGGGGGGGCAGGGCGACGCTGCTGAACAGAATCTGGGGAATGCTGACGGAGAACCACGTCTGGCTGTATGTCTGACACAGACAATAAAAACCGCAGAAGCCAGAATTCAAACCTTCAGTGAGTGGCAGAAGAAACATTTCTGTATTTGACAAGAAACACAATGGAAAAAAATAAAAAAGGTGGAACGAGAGGTTTAAAAAGAGAAATAACAAGGGACAAAGCAGATCCTTACATTGGACAAAGTGCACTTGACTTGGCTCCGTGATCTATGAGAAAGACAGAACGAAAGGTCAAGTCCTACGGCGGGCATCAGTACTGCGGGCTCGGAATGCTGAACCCTGTAGCGTCCCTGTGGCCCTTGCAGTCCCCCGCGGGGCAGCCTCCCTTTCCCAGGCATGTGCTGGACATGGCTTGTGGTCACTCATGTCTGCTTGCAAGGTTACATTTGGTCACTAAGACTGAAGCATCCCTCACGATCCCGTCAGAGCTGTGGACAATGTCGGGCAACGCAACACACCCGGGCCCTTCACTTCGGAGCTGAACGTGCTGGCTCCGGTGACCGGCGGTGCGCCGGCGTGGCAGCTCCACACACAGCCGGCAGTCGTGTCATTTTGCTGAGAGCAGGGTGCACTTCTGAAGCGTGAGCAGCAGCATTCTCCGGCTTGGTCCGCCTCTGACCCGTGGTCTGCTGTGCTGATGGATGGGGGGGACGTGCTGGACCTCTTTGTACGGGAAGAGCCTGTTTGCCAGTGCTCACCGTAGCGGGTGCCAACCTCCAGTGCTGACGAGGTGGCGGTCTTGCTTGCCTCAGGTGTGAGACCCCGGCTCTGGAACCAGGCCTAGATTGTCTAGTGAATCCTTTATCCGCATCCCCCTCCCCGTCCCATGGCAGATCCGCGCAAGCCGTATCCGGACAATGGGCTGACAGCTGACAGCTAATGCTCGGTGGAGAAGAACGTGTATTTATTTGAGGCACGCTAAAGATGGTGATCCTTGGGACCCCGAAGCCTGCATCCGAACTGACACATCCACCTGCTGAGTTCGAAAATGGGACCCGTGACTTCACAGCACTTTGGCTTTCTTTGTTGAGTGCTTTTGCATGACGGAGCGCAGATACAATACTCCGCTAGAAAACACGGCCCTTTCTGGTCTGCTTGCGCTGCAGTCACTTCACAGGTCCCAGTAGAGTGCCTGGCGCTCGCTGGCTTGCCTGGCTGGTTCCGTACATCCTGAGTGGGAGGAGGCCCTGGCCCATTTCCGGCTCTGTGCATGGACACCACTCTCTGAATAACACCCTGCCTCAGGTGCACAGTGCAGCCCACACCCGGGGCCCCTCCTCAGCTCTCAGGAGAGGCCTGGCTTCCCAGTCTGCTCCTCCGCAACGCACGGTAGGGCGAGGGCCACGCTGTAATGAAAGACGTACAAAGATCACCAGATCCAGCGAAAGCAAACCGTCCCAGGGACAAAAAGCTGTGTTTAATTTTTAAAGAGTAGTAAAAGGATTCATCATTAAAAAAAAAAACAAGAGAAAAACTCTCTCCTTGTCTCCGCTGAGAGAAAGAAACAATAAAGCCGGCAGAAGGGGTGGGTGATGTTATACCTATGGAATAATTCATCTTCGGGGCTGAACTCTTCCTCCAGTGTTCATGTTTTGTCAGCAGATGGGGGGACCCTCTGGAGCCATCAGGTGAGCCTTGCAAGGACCCACTGGGCATGTTCTTGGTGGCGGGCCCTGGGCCGTCGCACTGCTCAGGGAAATGCATGAAAGGACCACACCGTCGCTGCGGATGGCCTCTTCCTCCTGGCCACCGGCCACCTTCCACACCACTGGAGGGAAAGGGTAAGCTAACCTGTGACTCTGCCTGTATCTTCTGAAATGTCTGTGTTTTTAAAATATGAATCACACAAAGCTCTCTATGTCTGATGGCCATTTCGGGATTTTTAAAATTGCTTTTAACATAAAAATATTTTTTTTTTCTCCAAAAATACTCCAGGCTCTTTCTCTTATAAGTCATTTTTTTTTCTCCTGTAAAAATTCCCCCTCCCCGCTTTCTTACATAAAGCACTTATAATGCGCCCAAAGTGTCCCTTGTGACCTCAGAGGTGAAGCAGCTACGAGGAAGGGTCAGGAGTGTGAGCAGGCGGGGAGGGGCGAGA
Organism: Chinchilla lanigera; assembly: GCF_000276665.1. Classification (NCBI taxonomy): domain Eukaryota; kingdom Metazoa; phylum Chordata; class Mammalia; order Rodentia; family Chinchillidae; genus Chinchilla; species Chinchilla lanigera. The sequence continues at coordinate 7,893,864 of NW_004955499.1, read as the reverse complement.
GGAGAGGGAGGGAAAAAGCTGTCCGTCTACGGTTTAGGTCACCATGTCCACGTGGGTACGTCCACGGAGGGTGGCGTGAAGGACAAGACCACACCAGACCAAAAAAACAGCACAGGGGGTAGGGAGTAATCACAACGGTGGGGTGGGGTGGGGTGGGGGGGACAAACAACAAACCCAAAACAGTTTCTATCTCAAACCAAAGCCCGCAGATGACAGAATTCCAGCGCATAGAAAAACCACTGAACAAAGAAGGTTCTAGAAAATAGCAAGTGTTGGGATTACAAAGTTGCGTGTTTCATGGGTACAGACTGGTCTTTGAACACACCCTTTGAGAGAGGCAACTGTAGTGTCCAGATTGGTGGGGGGCGGGGCATATCACAAGGAGGAGGTGTTCTTTCTTCTTGTGGTTTATCACAGCATTTTACTTTTTTTTTTTTTTTTCCTTTTTCCTTTTTTGGCACAGCTTTGCCTGCATTCAGCCGTCAGAGCCTGCTGTGGATGGAAAGCAAGCCGCTGGTGGCTTCATCCTTCCCTGGCGGAATGTCCTAGGTGGAGACCCTTCTCCCCCCCCCTTGATATGACTGTGTGTATGCTTTTGGATTTGCTTGGTTTTTAAACTTCTGGATGAAGATTACAAAAAAAAAAAAAAAAAAAAAAAAAAACAGATTCCTGTGGCCAGGGATGAGCTGATGTCAAAGCACACTCTAACACAAGTCACATTCGTACAGTTTTGGAGCAGAGTGTTGGAAGAGTCCTGCAACCCCACGCATCCACTGCTGGTCCGTTAGAATTCTTTTTACTCTTTATAATATTTTGTGTTTACTTCCGCAGATCTAAAACACACACCTGGAAGGAAAGGTGAAAGCCCTGTTACCTTGAGGAACACCACGAGATGCCTTCAGAACGAACACAGGACGGCATAACTATGGCCCTGGAACCACACCTGGGACAGCCATGGATGTATTTATGAATAAAGTTTTATTGGGATGGTCACAAGGGCTGGAGACTCTCTAGGAACCGGCCAGTTTATGAGCATCTGACCCATCACATTCAGGCAAATGGCACAGAGCTGGAAAGCCGGGTCAAAAAAAACTACCAAACCTCCTGGATGACCCACTGGGGCAGAACAGGGCTCATGGGGACTCACGCTGAGGAGATAAAATGCCTCCGGGTTTGTTTAATGTGACTTGAGGGCAGAGCCTTCTGGAAGGGGCATTAGAGAAGGCTATTCCAGACCTGTGTTGACAGGTTTCCTCTATATGACCTGCACTGGCTGGGCGCCTGCTGTGTATGATACAACTCGGGCACCAGCTGCTTGCGTGTGTCTGTCCCCTGCCCTCTGTCACTGTCCCTGTCCCTGCCAAACAAGGGCGCTACTTACAGAGCCATCGGATGCGCTGGCACCCACTTTGTCTCCTCGAGCATTCCAGCATACTTCGAAGATGCCACCTGTGCCTCGGTAGCTGTGGACCAGACTTCCACTCTGCAAAGCAAAGTGATCGTCACTTGTGGTGCCAGGGGCTCCTGAGAGCTGGGGTGTGCACTGGGCTTCCTCCCCACACTCTATATTTGACCAAAGAAACTTTCAAGCACAAAATTGGAAGAATTTCCAGTATAGTGGCCGTGGCCCGTGACTACCCAACTTCAGCTCGGCAGAGGGGAGCTCAACCGAAGCCATCCACAGAAACAGTACCATGTCTCAGCCTGGGCCGTGGCTGATGTCATTCAAGGACCGAGGGCACCAGGCAGCCTCAGAGAAGTGGTCCGTGAGATGCATCCTCGGCTGATGGGGAACTTTGGCTCACGGGTTCCCTGTTGGCCTTTTTTTGTTTTGTTTTGTTTTTCTCTGGTACCGGGAACCGAACTCATGACCTTGTGCTTGCCAGGCAGGCGCTTTGCCGCTGAGCTAAATCCCCAGCCCCGCTGTTGGCCTTTTTCTTGGGGTGTTGGACGTCGGACTCAGGGCCTTGTGCCTGCCAGGTGAGTGTTCCCTCCTGGTTTTGCTAAGGCTTTCTTAGACATGCACAGCCCTCTGGGACTCTTCTGTTGCCAGAGATGCCCAGCACAATGGCTCACGTACTCTCCCTCTGCCTCTTCCCAGTCCCCAGAGAAAGGACAGACTAGCACATGACCTTTTCATCTGACAGTCCCCATATTCCTTCCCTCCCACACTGGCTCCATGGCGGTGCTGACGCAGTTGGTGGGTCCCCTGGAAAGCTTAGGAGAAGGAACACACCCCCACACTCCAGCGGGCAGTACTTCCAGAGAGAACACAGTGGGGCCACGCTTTCACCAGGGCACGAGGCAGGCTCCAGGCCACCAGGGACTCAGAAAAAGCCAAGAGAAGATGGTGACTCCTCCCAGAACAGTCCCTGCAGACAGCACTCAGCCAGGGAGCTTGGCCCGCCCTCCAGCAACTCAGCCCTGAGCCTGAGTTCCCTGCCGGGCCAGGGCCCACACGGCACTCAGACATGTTTTCCCAGAGAACTCAACCGCAGGGATGGAGAGGATACCTGGGTGTTCCAGATGTGCACACACTTATCGAAGGAGCCACTGGCCAAATACTTTCCATCAGGGCTGAACGCTACACTGTAGACAGGTTCCTGATGCTTGGTTAGCGTGTGGACACAAATGCCCCGCTCCACATCCCACAGCCGAACCGTAGAATCAAACGAAGCACTGGGAAGGTGGCAGAAAAAGCACACACACGGAGGCACGCTGTTTTAAAACATTCTCTGCAGTGCAGACCCGATCGCACAGGAGTTTTCTTTTTTAATGCTCCCTGGCCATTACGTTTCAATTCACAGAAACTCATGAGCCTTTTTTCTTCTGAAACAAACTTGCATGCATGGAAAAACAAAGCTACAGTCATGAAACAAAAAAAATAATAATTTTTGCTGCTGTTATTGGGGAAATAAAAGGATACCCATATTCATCTATTTCTTCATTTTCTATCCTTATGAATGAGAAATACTTCCGCGGAACACTTAGGTTTTCTAATGCACTCCTGCAAGTTATAACCCACACCTATTTTAGCAACTACATAAATGTGTCTAGCTATAATCAGAAAAAACTCCCAGCAAACTAAGAAGATACACATTTAAGAGAAATTCTAACCCAAGAGGAATTAATACACAACTACATCCGCCTACAATAGTACACTGGGCAAGTGCTGCAAATGTTATCTTTGGCACGAGAGGTCCCTTTTATACTTGGTGACAATAGGATAATTTATGCTGCTAATGAGTGCCATGTGACACAGAAGTACCCTCCTAGACCTCAAAAAATGATTAGAGTGTGTAAGACTGTGCCATTGCAATTTAAGTGGATTTTAGGACAATTACTAGACATAGGAGAATTTCGGCCTTTGGGTTATCCTGGTTCAGCTACTTGGCTGATGCCTGAATTCCTTCCCATTGCATCTATAACAACTACCCTCACTGCCGTCCATCCGCTGCCTGCCTGTCACCTTTCCCACAATCCCCTGCTCTGGAACTACCCAGAATAACCCCCACCATGCTTCCTGGTAACCAAATATCCCTCCCACATCTTTCCTTCTTCAGGTTAAACAAACATCTACATTCCATGGAGCCAAACCCCAATGATCCTCAGCATGGTGTCGAGACTATATTGTTTCATGGCTTCAGGTCTCATAATCTTCTTACAAAAGTACCAAAGGTAGGGCTGGGGGTGGGGCTTATTGGCTGGGCTCTTGCTCAGCAAGGGCTCAAGCCCCGCTACTGCGAGACGTGAATAAAACAAAACCCAGAGTGGAATGCTGTGTTCCTGGGGACCGGATGTGCATTAGGATGCAACGATTCTGTCACCTGAGCAAAGGTGACGTGTTTTGGGGCGGCCACCTCTGTCTTTGATGACCACTCTTCCCAGTTCTCCTGTGACTGACTGGCTGCCCCACTCTTCAGCTGGTGTCTTGGTGGGTTCATCATACAAAAGATCAAGCCAGATCTGGTTGGAGTTGGGGGACCTTATCTAAATCCTCACGGCCAACAGCTCTGAGATCAGCTCCATAAACCAAGCCCAAGGTCCCAGCTAACCTCTTCCGGTTTCCCTGTCTTAACAAAAAGCAAAGGGTTTGAAGCCTGGAGCCGGAACACACCCGTCGTACTGGCCTCCCAGTTAACACGATCCTTGCCTCAAACTGACCCAGCCATCCCCTCCTATCAGCCTATTCCACACCGGCAGATGCAGCCAGCTGCAGATCGTAAAAACCCAAGAGAACCGGGGTGCCGCTCAGTGGTGGAGCGCTTGCCTAGCATGCACCAGGCCCTGGCTGTCATCCCTGGCACCAGAAAACAAGCAAGCAAGCGATCAAGCAAACAAAAACACCACCATAAAAAAGAATTGGCGAGAACCGGGTCTACATCGAACACACAGACATTCTGTCAGGCCTGAAACAACACAGTGTGACAACTACACACACTGACATTGTGCAGGCACGGAAGTCACCTAGAGAGGACTTTGACTATAAAGCGCACAGGTTCCATGCACATTCCAGGCCATTTCACACCAGGGCTGAGCTCCCTGTGTCTTGTTATCCTGGGCAGCCGCTGCAACCACTACCGCGAAGACGCAGGGCTGACACCGTTTCCATGCGGCTGGCCCCTCTCCGGTGATGCACCAGTCTGTGTAGTTTGGGATGATTTTAACCCTCTGACAACACCCGCCAGGAGCTTTTCTGCTCTTGGCATATGAGCTGTTTTCCTGCCCTGGCAGCTAGCCTGATGGCAGGCAGCAGAGCTGAGAGTCAGGGGCCCCCGCCCGTCCCTCCTTTACCTCGCTAACATGATGTTGGCGCTGGGGTTGCTGGTGGCGGGCCCCGTGGGGCTCCACTTGATGGTGTAGATCTCTTTGCTGTGAGCTTGAAGATCGTGCACACAGGTGTCCTGCTTCATACTCCAGATCTAGAGGAAGCATTGGGGGTGAAATGAGCAAGGCTGACCCCTGCGAGATGCCCAGCAGCCGACCTGCGGGTGTCAGCCAGGCCAATCAGCCGCCGGCTGCCCAGAAAGGGACTTACCTTCAATGTCATGTCATCAGAGCAGGACGCTAGTAACATTCCGGAAGGATCCCATTTGATGGCATTGACCTCATTCTGCAAGACAGCGAACAGTTTTAAGAGAACCAAACTGATTTATTTCACTAACGAGTATGGTCTCTAGCTGCATCCATTTACCTATAAAAGCCTCTAGTTTATGTTTCTTTATAGCTGAGTAATACTCTGCTGTATAAAAATACCACATCTTTTTTTTATCCACTCTGAGCAACTTGAGGTCACATATCATTCATGCTGTTTTTGTGTTGGTCTGATTTTGTCTTCATTGTTGTTTGGTCAGTTGTTTCATTTTTCAAATAAAAAAAAAAAAAGAGAGAGAACCAAACGCTGAGTCATCGCTATGGCAGCTACCGTCCACCAGAGGGCATCAGAGCTCTGTCAGCGCCGTCACAGCTTCCAGGATTTACCCTGGATATCAAGAACGCAACGTACAAGCTTGTATTTTTTCTTTTTCTCACTTTGCCTTTTCACTTATATAAGAGCATAGCGTCTACCACCATATAATCAGCCATGCTCATCCACATTTAAGGAAGAATCTCTCTACGAGGAAAGAAGCTGAATGAAGAATTCACCTACAAAAAGCACAGTAAATAAAAAGAAGCCGCAGTCACTGCGAGCCCCGGACTTTGACCATGATGTCTCCGTGCGCTTTAACGCAACAGCTGCCGCTCTGTCTAAATCCTGCTGCACATCTGTCTGCATGTTTGGGGGACAGGGAAGCAAACACAGAGAAGTGCAAAAGACAGGGTTAGGAGGACTCAGCCAGGGGATGGAAGCGACCACAGCCGGGGAGACAGGAGCAGAACTCTCAGCCAGAGAAGGGCAGAGGCAGGGACGCTGGGCTCCCAGGCTCCGCAGGGAGACACTGTGGGGTGGTGGGCCACGGAGCGGGGGACCGAGTTTCTAAAGGACCACTGCAGCCCGGGGTCCTGTGGTGGGGACACGGTGTGAGGTGACCCAAGAAGGCTCGTGCCTGGGTGTGTGTGTACATGTGTGTGTGTGCCCGTGCATGTACCGGTGACAGAGCCCGACCGCCAGGACAATGCCCCCTATGTTGTTCCTGCTGTCTTGGCCTAAGGAATCACTGCACACGCAGAAATCACCTTCTGGATAACGTCATGCTCCCAGAAGCTCCGGCGTGACACATGAGACGGTCACGCTTCTTTCTAGGGACACTGAGATCCGAAGGGTGTGAAGCAGAGGAATGACAAAGCCACACCTGTGTTCCACGTGGCACAGCCGGCTGGGCATCTTGAAAAGCCACGGGGACCAGGCGGCCAGAAGCGCCTCGGGCTGTGGGGCCTGTGTTAGTCACTTCACTGGTACAACTGTGGCTCTTTTTTGCTCCACCTCCTCTGCCCTGTGGCCACTCCCCCATGAAATGGTAGCCACCCCAAGGCCAAGAGTGAGGCACCCCAACAGGAAGCAGTAGAGAGGGTGGGTCTGCAGGACCTCTGCATGTGGCCTTGGAAGATACGGGGGAAGCAGGGTTTGGAAGATACGCCAAGGTTGCGGCTGAAGGTGGGGGGCATTTCCCACAGGGCTGGGAAGGTATGAGGTCCTCACTGGGGTTTCTGGAGACTGAGGACAGACCTGGCAGCTATAGGGAAGCTGACAAGTCAATGGTGGATCATACTATTGCTCCCCAGGGGTGCTTTCATGATTTTTGTCTTTAGTTCTGGTGTCTGGTGACCATGTGCCTAGGGCTCCAAGTGTGATTCTCTATATTCTTCTGCTTGGGGGCTTGCTGAGCCTCCTGGATTGAGTGTTGATGCTTTTCATAGCAGGAAGACTTGCCTGTGATTGGTTTAAATACGTTTTCTGTCCCATTACCTTTTTTTCTTTCCCCATTCCACAGACCTGGAGTACACGAACTGTCCCACAGACTTTGACACCATTATTCATTTTTGCAATTGTTTCTGTTCTCTGAATAGGCTGATTTCTGTGATCTTCCTTTAGGTGCGCTAACTTTACTTCTGTAATCTCCAACATGCTGTTAAACTCATCCACTAAGACTTTTATTCCAGACCTTATTCATCGAGTTCTCAACCTTCTTCTGTTCTGTAAAAACATGGACTTTCATTCTCTACGGACATGTCTCATCTATTTGGTTATTATGAGCACCTTTTCCTTTATGTCCTCACACATTCTGATAGCTGCTTTAAAGTCTGCTCTGGGTCAGGCCAGGGTCTGTTTTTCTCATTTGCTACCCACAGTGAGGTGGACCCAACCCCCTGCAGCAGCTACAACAGCCCCAGCAAGTAAGGGCTGAAGAGTAACAGCTCCGTCGTCAACATGCCTTTTAATTCTAGGTATAAAGAAACATCCGGGGGCTGGGGGTTTAGCTCAGCGGCAAAGCGCCTGCCTGGCAAGTGCAAGGTCGTGAGTTCGGTTCCCGGTACCAGAGAAAAACCAAAACCAAAAAAAAAAAAGAAACATCCGCCACATCACACGTTATGGTTTGTATCTGCATGTCCTCCCAAATCCTCATGCAGTCATCGGGCTGCCTTCTATTCCAGATTTTTGATTGATACATAGTCCACTGCTGGGATTATGGGTGTAAGTGCTATACCCATCCTGGGGCAGGTAGTTCGCCCACAATGTAAGGGAGGGAAACAAGCTGCTTGCCTCCACTCCTATGTTTTGCTCTTATTGCTTTACTGTTTTCTGTTGCCACGAACTGCTGCCCTCTGCCATGTGCCACTCTGCCTTGGAACCAGCTGAATACGGACCGAAACCTCCACAAACTAAGATAGGTAAACCTTTCCTTCCTTAACTTTGGGTGTCAGGTATTTTGTCTCAGCCATGAGAGAAAAGTAACCAAGATAACACACAAACAAATTTATGTCCAATGGTCAGGACACCCACTTACCGTGTGTCCTTGGAAGGTTTTCACTGGGCGGTCACAGCCGAGTCTGCACACATGAATACACATATCCGTGCTACAGGAAGCGAAAGTCGTGTTGTTCTGCCAGTCCACATCGAGAGCCGGGGCTGCAGGCAGGGCAGAGGGAGGACAGTGGTTCTCTCTCACTGTGCACAGCTCATGTGAGTTGGAAAATTAAAACATAACCAACAAGCCTGCCCTAGTAGTAACACAATCAAGAGCACTTCCAACATGAGCAAACACAGGTTCTTTCCTTCAAGGACCTGAAAGGTTCTCTCCTTCCAATTTGCAGGGACAACAAGCTGCCTCTGGAAAGAGACCGTGGGCCATCTCCTGACCTCCAGCGTGCACTGTGAGACTGGTTTCCACTGTAAGGGCCAGAAAGGGAGGCCACAAGCATGGCGCTGCCTACTTGTGCCCCTTGGGTCACTGGGTTTATTTTAAGACAGGGCAGAGCAAAAAGGAGAGGGAGAAGACTGCATAGTCTATGTTTAGGATACTTCGATGGAACAAATCTGCCATGTACTAATGCCTCCCATGGTTTGGTGGGTAACTGGTCTCCCGACAGTCCCCTGCACACAGTGGTAGGTGGTGGTGTACAGCACAGGACTGGGAAGAACATCCTTCTCCTCCCTAGCTCCTGGGCGTTCCTTGTCTCCGCCACCAAGCACCTCTCATCCCTGCCTTCTCCGGACACTTGCCTACTTCCTGTTTCCGAGTGTGGTTCTTTATAGTGATAGGAAGACCACCAGCAAAAGGGATGGCAAAGCTCCTTGATTTTTGCGTATCGTCCTGCTCAGGGTTCTCATCCTTGACCTTTTGGTTTATTTTCTGGACATTTACCCCCATCCCACTGCACCAAGGCAGGCCAGGGAGAGAACTAGGGAGCCAGTGAGCCCCAGGGCCCTTGACCTTATCCCTCCCTTCTTCCCAACACTAGGGCAGCTAAATAACCACTCCCGGGGTCAGCCTGTGCACCCCTATAAATGACAGCAGCAGCAGCAGCAGCAGCAGCAGCAACCTCACCTGAATGAAAAGGAAACTGCTGCTTGGCTTCTCCTGTGTGGGCATCCCAAATTATTGTCGTCTGTTCCACAAACAAAAAGAAAAGTTAGTAGCTCTTCTCACAAAGATTCCTCCGGAAAAATGTATCACGTGAGCAAAGGAATCTGCCCGTTTTCCTTCCAAATCAGCACGGTGGTGTGTGTGTCACTGGGCTTTTAAAATAAACATTAAAAACAAACAAACAAAAAACTAGTGAAGCTCACTTGAAGAATTTAGTTTACCCCAATGACAGCCAAGATACTATTGTCTCAACATGTAATTGGCATAAAAACATACATGAGGGCTGGGGATGTGGCTCAGTGGTAGTGTGCTTGCCTTGCATGCACAAGGCCCTGGGTTCAATCCCCAGAACCACAAAAAAACAAAACAAAACAACACAAAAAAACCCCAGTTTCTTTCAAGCACTGAAAAACATGGATGAGATATGTGACATTCCTTGTATTATCCCAGGTGTTACCCTTGTGTATCCAGGTATTACCCTTGTGTTATCCTTGTGTTACCCTTGACAAAAGCCACACTGACTGAGTTTGTCCAGTTACCTGTGCTGGCTGGTAGCTGCTGTATGGGACAGAATAGGTTTAACTGACACTTGGAAAAGCTACCAAAATTGGTGGGGGAGTCTCCTTCTCCCCAAACTTAGAAACCATGGGAAAAATCAGTGGTGGCGAACCTATGGTACATGTGCTGCAGCTGGCTGTTTGTTTATCATTGGAAGATCTAAAAGGTTTGCCATTTATGACCTAGACCGTTATACCCCGGTGGAAAAGTTGGCAAACTCGGTCAAGGGTGAACGAGCAAACATTTCAGGTCTTGAGGCTCATATGGTCTCTCTCACAACTGCTTAACTCTGCCATCATAATGTGAAAGTGGTCTTGGACAGTACTCAACACATGGATATGGTTCTATACCAATAAAACTTTATTTAAAAGTACAGGCAATAGGCCAGAGATTATTTGACCTGTTGGGGCCACAGTCTGCCAAACATAGCCATAACATATCCATATGTCATGTTGATGATGATGTTTAAACATGATGAGGATGTTTAGAGGTCAGGTAAGTCTATTATATGAAGTTGTGGAATTTGAATGAGCAGAAAGCTAACAAGGTGTTCAAATTATCCAGAAATCCTTACGGAAGGTCCAGCTCAGTGGCAGCCCCAAGCAATTGATGTCCAGTATTTAGTTGTTGATAATACTTCCTTTCCACAGCCATGTTTTATGAACTGGATGAAAAACATGCCCCCAAAGGCTCATATGTTGACAGGTGGGGCTTCTGGAAAGTGATTGGACCATGGGGTGCTAACCTCATCCACCCATCAATGCACTAATGAGTCATGGAGAATGGCTAGGAGTTGCAACCTTGCAGGAGGAAGGTTACCAGGGGTATGCACTGGAAGGGTGTATCTTGTCCCTGGCTCCTCCCCACTCCTCTGTGGCTCTTTCTCTTTCTCTCTGCTTACTATAAACCATGAGGTGTCAGCTCTTCTCTACCATGCCCTTCTGCCATGATATTTCTGCTTGCCCAACCAGGGACTGAACCTTCTGAAATCATAAGCCAAACTACACCTCTCCTCTTTTTCGTTGTTTTTGGTCACAGCCTGTAAAGCTGACTAACACACAGGATTTACAGCTCCTCCTGCATCCTAGGTATGACACGGGTATGGGGTATGACTCCTAGGTATGAGGTCACAACTCCAATCAGCCTGACAGCTGATAACTGAGGAAACAGGCTCAGAGAGGACGAGATGACTGGGTACGTCGGACTTGGATCTATCTTCCTACTCTTGGCCCTCCGGATGTAGGTGGATGTAAGGCCATTGCGTTTACCTGGCAGCACTGCCCAGGGACACAGCAAGGGATTCTAAAAGCACTCCAGGAGTCATCAGGGAGCCTGCCCTGGTACCTGAGTCTCAGGGAAGTCTGCTGTCTACAAGGGAAGTGGCAATTTATAAAGGAATTGCAGGAGAACACAGAGGAAAGTGGAGGGTGGGGTACAAAAAAGTGTTCATTACTTCAACGGCCCAGGGGGTGACAGATGGCTGAGTGTGCCCCACCCCAGTTTCTCCTTGCGGCCCCGAAGGTGTGTAATGTGGAGATTTTCCTTTCTATCCCTGAAAGATGTACCTTAAAAGGAAAGGGGAAAGCCTTGTACAAAGCCTATAAAGCAACGCTATATTAGGACATGCTGTGTTATAAAGGGAAGATCAAGACCTCAAAAACAAACAGAGCCCAAACAAGCCCTTTTGATATTTTCAGGGGAGGAAGAAAGCCTAAGAATTCAAAGACATCATGAGACTACAGACAAATAAGCAGCAGCTACAGATCAAAGCGATGCATTTTAAGCCGATACTCACTTTGTCTACACCAGCACTCAAAATATAATTCCCCTTTTTGTTCCACTTCAAGGCAAAGATAGGTCCTTTGTGCTGGCCTAAGGTGCTGGCCAAGTTACCTAGGAGGTAAAAACAAACAAACAAACAAACAAACACGTTGACGCTTCAGAATCACCGACTGGTCACATGCAGGGACCGCTTATCTGACCTAACACAAAGGACTCAGACTCAGGACTTACCATCTTCTGTCCAGATTCTTGCAAAACCGTCATAGGAACCTGTAGCCAGTAGAGTCCCATCGCTCTAGGGGCCATAAGGGGACACAAAACATTTCAGGATCTCTCCAGTGGAGCTACCCTGGCGAGCCCACCTTCCCGCTGCAGGGCCCCTCCCCCTCCCCCCATGGAAAGGGGCAGCTTCCTAGCACCCAGCCTGCTGCTGCCTGTCTCCAGTCTCCTTACACGAATGCTTGGAATTAGGGGCCCTGTACCAGCATGCAGGGCTGGCAGCTAACACACAGGAGCCATCTCTCCCTCCCCGCACATATAGATTTCCCCCCTACCCCAAGCACTGGGGAAGGAACTCTGAGCTGCACCCCTAGCCCTTTTAATTTTTTTTTTTTTTTGTCTTTTTGAGACAAGATCTCGCTATGCAGTTCAGGTTGGCCTTGAGCTCACTCTGTAGCCCAGGCTGGCCTCGAACTCGCAACAGTCCTCCTCCCTCGGCCTCCCAAGTGCTGGGCTTACAGGTGTGCACCACCACGCCCAGCTCCTTTTCACATTTTGAGACAGGATTTTGCTAAACTGCCCAGACTGGGCTCACACTTGCGACCATCCTGTCTCAGCCTTCCAAGTAGCTGGGATTATAGGAGTGCCCCACTGTCCTCGTGTCTGTGTGTCTCCGTGTCAGCTGGTGGAAGGTGCTCACGTTCCAGTCCAGCGAGGTGACATCCTTGTTGCTAGGGACGTCGTGGCCCCCTTCGCGGATACAGTGTCTCAGCACGAGCTGCGTGGAGGTCCCATTGCTGCTTTCACCGAGGCTCCATATTCTCGCGGTGGAGTCGCCTGATCTGCACGAGGAGACACGGCAGGTTGCGCCCTGGCGTGAGTAGCAGCAGCGGCAGACCAGCACCGGCAGAGCTCGGGGCAGCTCGCGCTTGAGCTAGGCGGGGCCTCTTCAGCATCGCGGCCTGCCCTCTCCATCCCATCAGCTCACCCTGTTCCATCCTCACCATCCCGGACAAATGCCTTTGGACGGCTGTGCATCGCACCTGTCCATGCCGGAAATAGCTCGGGACAAGGCTGGGGTCTCCACAGCACAGGACACCAGAGGCACGGGGCACACACGGGCACACGCTCCGCCACCCAGAACCCCGTAGTACCCCCGTCCTGAAATCCTCACCCAGAAGCTAGCAGGTCGCTGACAGGATTCCAGGCACAAATGAACACCTCGGACTCATGACCCCGAAGGACGGTGGCTTTGCTGGGTGGGATTTCAACTTCCCCGTCTATCTCCATGGGCTTCGAGTGGTTATCTGTCACAGAGGTGCAAACACACACACGATGATGCACTCGGGAAGAAGCCGCCTGCAGTACTGTCTGAGCAATGCCCTGCCTGTACCTTCTGGAGCACCCAGCACCAGTGCCTCTGTCAACTCTGGCTGCTTGTGTTCTTTCTGTTGTCCCAGCACTGTGGCTTGGGTGTGATTTGATCCCAGGGCTCATGTGCTGAGAGCTGAGTGTCCCACCATAGAGATGTTAAGAGACGGCAGCACCCGGAAGAGGAACGTCATTCCCAGCCCCTTCTCAGTCTGCTCAGACTTCTGGTTCCACACGCGCCCTCTCCTCTCACACGTCCCCCAGGCCATGCCCAGATGGCCGCAGCTAGCCTGAGGTTGCCTGGACTTTCGGCCTCCAAAACTGTGAGCTAAGTGACTGCACTTCCTTTATAAAGCCGTCAGCTTCGGGCGTTCCATTACAGCAACAGAACACAAAAAGTCAGGCTTCCAATTTGACTGAGGGAGTCAAGCAGTTATTTATCATTTTGAACTGGGGCAGCGGACCATGGGGGAACCTAGCTCACTGTTGCCCGTTTCTGTAGGCAGAGGCAGTGGACAGCACAGCTATGCTCGTGTTTATGCTCTGCCTATAGCTGCTATGTGGGCTGTAGAGTGTCCCCACAAGTCACACGGCGAAGTCCTGACCGCAGTACCTCAGGAAGTGATTATACGGAGACAGAGAGAAGATGCTGTCTAACACAGGACAGAGATGTCCAGAATTCTTGGACTGTATGAACAGAGACTAAAGGGGCTGCAGTCTGGGGTCTTTTTATTCTGCGCTAGGCAGATGGCCTTCATGTCCCCTGTCATAGAAACTACTGGACAGTTTGTAGGCGTTGGTCTGATGTTTGAAGCCACAGAGACAGACTTCCAGAGTTCACCTGCTTGGGCCTGTGGCTGATCCCCGGCCACAGGTCGGCTATGGGTGACAGCCGCCTCAGGGGTGCCCAGTCAGCCCTCTGCATGTGAGGAGGCCGTGAAGATGGGACAGCTGGGCTAGGGTGCCAGTGCCAGCCTTCCAGACTAGCTGCTGGGGCTGCCTGGGTGCTTGGAAGGAAATAATTTCCAAGGAAAGCACACACACACACACACACACACACACACACACACACACACGCAAAGACATATGCACCTGCTCACATGTAGGCACACCCCATGCACACAGAGACTGCACACAGTCACACACATGTACAGCATGCGTGCACGCACACACACACACACACACACACACACGTGTCTGTGTATGCTCTGAATCTAGAGCTGAAGCAGTGTGTCTTGGTTTCTGTAAAGCGTTGTGTAAAAGTAGGGCCTCGGTAGGACTTCAGGCTGACTTATTTGCCAGATACTCTTGGGCAATTACCCAACGGGGACTAATCTCCTGGGGTCTTTCGAGACCACCTAGGATGCTGCCCCGTGCCAGGCCTGCAGCTTTGACGTCATTGTGAGGTCAGCCCTTCTTCCATAGCATGGCTGACCACCCTGAGTTCCCAGCAAAAGAGCATGATTTCCTACAACCAAGGACACGTGACGAAGACCCTCGAGTCCAAGGACTGTGATGAGGAAGACGGACCATGAGGCGCTTCTGGCCACCCTGGAGGCAAACCTCACACACCACGTTAAAGACCCAGACAGCAGGTGGATCTGAAGAAGTCCTTTGGATGTGGGAGAGAACCTCGAGCCACAGGAGCTCCGCAAACCGCCCCACACTCACTCATCGCATGTGCTCCATTCTCCTCCCCGTTCACCGTGGTCTCTCCATTCTTTGGAGGGTTTTGCTGGGAAACAGCTGCCGGGGCTGGCGCGGCTGCTGTCGTTGCAGCTGTTGCTGCTGCTGCTGCCGCTGCCGCCGCCGCCGCCGCCGCCGCCGCTGCCGCCGCAGCACTAGCTTGCTGCTGAGCGAGTTTCTCTCGGAATGCCTGCTGCCGCGTCTGCACCACGTCGGGCATCACAGCGTCGATCAGGGACAAGGACTCTATGGGGCGGCCGTCAAACACCGTGCCATCCTGGGAAAGCAAGCAGGGCAGGCCGTGAGCTCTGGAAGCAGGAGGGATGCGCCCAAAGGGTGGGTGAATGCCAGGGCAGCAAGGGGGACCTGACAGTGCATAAATAGGCTGAATACATCTGAATACAGGGACATCTGAATACAACTGCATCATCCCACCACACAAAGTGCCATCCAGTATGGGCGGGGTTGCTTCCCTGATGTGGTGGCCACCACTCAGTCTAGAGCCGTTGGGCTCTACTGCCACCTAGTGGGTGGAGACCAGCGATGCTGCCTGACCCCCTGAATGTGTGATCTTCTGCATGACGCCCATGGTGCAGAGAATCACCTACTCCAAAGGCCAGGTTGAGGTGGGCCACCATTTATGTGGCAGAGGTGCTTTGCCATCACCCAGCCCAAGTTAGAGGTGAATACACCATGCAGAGCTTGATGCCTGGCACATCTGGTTTAATAAAATAAGCACTTGTTGCTACTCGAAATGACTCCCTGTATTCCAAGTGTAGATTAAACATAGCCCTTACACAACTGACAACAAATTTGCTTGGTTCTACTCAAGCTTTTAGGAAAAGAAGCACAGGCTAAAGCCAAAAGCTTGTACGAGGGAGGAAATTATAAAGATCAGAGTTGAAATTAACACATTGGAGACTTAAAAAGCAATACAAAGAATCAATGAATCAAAAAGTTGGTTCTCTGAAAATTAAATAAAATTGACAAACTCTTATCCGAATTTATCAATAAAAGGAAAGAAAAGACTCAAATCCACGTAATTAGGAACGAAAAGGCTGAAACCACAATGAACCCTGCAGGCATCCAGAAGATCACCTATACCTACTGCAAAAATCTGTATTCTAATAACATGGAAAATGCAGAAGATATGGACAGATTCCCGGATACATAGGAATTACCAAAGCTGAATCCAGAATATATAAAAGTCCTAAATAAACCAAAATCAATCAACAAAATCGATGATGTAATTAAATACATACCAACAAAGAAAAGCCCAGGCCCTGATGGATCTACTGCTGAGCTCTACAACAAATTTAGAGATGACCTAACACCACTACCTCTCAAACTCTTTAATGAAACCAAAAGGGAAGGAATACTTCCAAATACATTCCTGCAAGCAAGCATTACCCTGATACCAAAACTGGAGAAGGACCCAACTAAGAAAGAGAATTACAGGCCAATCTTCCTAACGAACACAGATGCAAAAATCTTCAACAAGATACTGGCAAACAGGATGCAGCAAATCATCAAGGAGATTATACAGCATGTCCAAGTGGGATTCATCCCAATGATGCAGGGATGGCTCAACATATATAAATCAATAAATATTAACAGAGCCAAGAACGAAACTCATGTGATCATCTCAATAGATTCAGAAAAAGCTTTTGACATAGTCCAGCACCCATTCATGATTAAAAAAAAAAAAAACCCTACAGAAAATTGGAATAGATGGCCTTTGTCTCAATCTGATGAAAGTCATCTATGACAAACTAACAGCCAGCATCACATTAAATGGACAAAAACTGAAAGCTTTCACACTAAAATCAGGATCAAGACAAGGATGTCCACTGTCTCCACTTTTATTCAACACAGTCCTGGAAATTTTAGCCAGAGCAGTTAAACAAGAGAAATAAATGAAAGGAATAACAATAGGAAAGGAAGAAGTTAAATTATCATCAATTGCAGATGACATGATACTTTATATAGAAGACCCCCAAAACTCCACTACAATACTGCTAGATTTAATAAGCAAATGTAGTAGTGTAGGTGGACACAAAGTTAGCACTCAAAAATAAATAGCATGCCTGTACACAAATAACAAACTCACTGAGAGGGAAATGACAGAAATAGCACCTTTCATAACATAAAAAATGGGCCAGGGATATGGCTCAGAGGCACGGTGTCTGCCTAGCAAGCACAGGGTCGTGAGTTCGATTCCCGGTACCAAAAAAAAAAAAAAATTATGACACAGTAACATAAAAAAAGGAAATACATAGGAATCAGTCTAATGAAGGATGCAAAAGACCTCTACCTTGAAAACTACAGTACTTTGAAAAAGGGGATTGAAGTGGATAGATATCAGAAACTGGAAAGATATCCCTTGCTTGGGTAGGAAGAACTAATACAGTGAAAATGGCCATACTTCCCAAGCTGTTATACAGATTTAATGCAATTCTGATCAAAATTCCAACAGCATATCTCACAGAATTAGAGAAAACAATCCTAAAATTCATTTGGAACCAGAAAAGCCCTCGAATAGGTAAGGCAATTCTGGGCAACAAAGGCAAGGCAGGAGGCATCACAATCCTTGACTTGAAATTATACTACAAAGCTACTGTGATAAAGTCAGCATGGTACTGGCAAAAAAAAGACCTGAAGATCAATGGAACAGATCAGAAGATGCAGACACAACTACAAACACATTCAGCCACATTATTTTTGACAAGTGAGCCAAACATGTTCACTGGAAGAAAGATAGCCTTTTAACAAATAGTGCTGGGAAAACTGGCTGTCCA
>NW_004955499.1:7824316-7876324 GCF_000276665.1 Chinchilla lanigera | reverse complement strand
ATTAGAAGATGCAGACACAACTACAAATACACTCAGCCACCTTATCTTTGACAAAGGGGCCAAACATGTACACTGGAAGAAAGATAGCCTCTTTAATAAGTGATGCTGGAAAAACTGGCTTTCTACATGCTGAAGACTAAAACTGGAACCATGTTGATTGCCATGCATTAAATTAAAATCAAAATGGATCAAAGATCTAAATATTAAAACAGAAACACTAAATCTACTGGAGGAGAAAGTAGGTGGAAGTCTTGAAGACATAGGGGAGGACAGAGAGTTCATGAACGAATAACAAACTGCATGGGAAATGCTTCAAAGAATCAACAACTGAGATCTCATTAAAAAAAAAGGTTTGTGCTAATGTTGCTTGGACAATTAAATACCGATACCTTGTACTCTGAGTAACTAATTTGAAGATGACAATACACAATGTATTAATCATTGTTACCCTTCCATTATGTTGTTTGGATATTCTGTTTTATTTTATTTTTTTCCTCTTTAAAATAAAGAAATTGCTTGGTTCTGACTCCTAGCTTTTTGAGCATCCTTTGCTTTTGTGATTCCCACCTACCATGAAAGCATTTCCACACATGCTTACAAATGCGGGGGTGGGGCGGGAGGGGGCAGGCGGGGCGGTAAGCTCCTTCCTTGGAAAGCACTCCTGTACAGGAGCTACGGGGCGAACTCAGGTGCCTCTGGGCTGAGTCTTGTGGGCATGCAAACACGTTTGTATATGGGCTGAACCGAATTACCTCGGAATGAGGAAGAGCCCAGGGGCAGAAGTTTCAAAGTAAGAGTGTCTAAACAGAAGCTGCCCTGGCTAATGCCAGACGACTGTGTGATATCTGAGATAAGAAGAATGCAAAGCAATACAACATCCCCTCCTCTCCGCCCCGTCCCCTGGATTCCAGCCATGGATCAGCCAAGCTTGAACAATCAAGGTGCTTTCCTATCACCCTCTTTTATGGAGTCTCATTCCAAGGGACGACCGTGTCCCAAAATGCAGTCACTGCCACATAGTAAAAGCACTTCATTTAAACTCTGAAGCAATGCCAGGAATGTAGCTCAGCGGCACAGCACCTGACCAGCAAGCGCAAGGTTGTGAGTTCGATTCCCGGTACCAAAAAATAAACTCTGAAGCATACTGTCTCTGCCTGCTGGCCTGCCCTTCTCTCTACAACTGGAAATGAGACATCTTTCATTTGCCTTGACGCAGCAGCCTTTGGATTGGGGAGGCCAGCATTGTGAATGTGTGTAGGCACAGGAAAGAGACCGGAGTGCTCGGGCGGAGTAAAACCAAGTCACGCTGAGTCCAGGGATCCAAGCGAGCTGTGGGGGCTCTGACACTTGATTGGTGAAAAACCCACAGGCATCCAGCGTGAAGGAAAGGAAAGACGAGCCAAGGGAGAAGAGTGCGAGGTGAGTAGGAACCCGGCATGTGCCAAGATGTGGGTTTGTGGGTGATGGTGGAGCGACCCCCAAGACAGAAAGCAGGATTGATCATGTTAGTCTCCAAAGAGAAAGTGGCACAGGCTGCCAGGCCAGGCCAGAACCATGTGCTTGGGTCATGGGGTGGGGGGAAGACGGCCAGAAGAAAAGTCCCGCAAGCATGGAGCCAGGTAGAAAGACTCACGGGGAGAGGCCGAGGGAGTCTTGGGTCACAGACAGAATGCCGCGTGCACAGCCAGAGGGCACGGGGAACTCCTCCGATCTCAGACAACCTAATCTCGAAGTTGGCGTGAAATCAGCACAACCGCTCAATGGCCCCACTATTCGAGGCAGAAGGGCACACGAGTGCATCGCTGGGATCTGCAGCCAGCACTCCTCCCTTGCCCTCACCCACATCACAGGAATATAAATCATCCCTCGGCACCCTCTGGCATCAGGGTCACCCGCGCAGGCCCGGGGTCCACCTACCTCGTTGATGCTGATCTCTGCCTCCACATACTGCAGTCCCTTCTGCAGGATGGAGATGAGGGCAGCGGGCGGCACCAGCGTCCCATTGATGTTGGACTGGCTGATGTGGCTCTCAATCCCGAACGTGAAGGCAGAGTGGGAAAAACCTGCAGGGCGAAGAAAGACCAGGTCGGTGAGGGCTGAGTGGTGGAGGCACCACCGAGACGCTCGGACAGCACCGTGGGTTTCAAACATGCTTAACTGACAGGTAGGCTGTGGCTAGGAGGGGCTTCTGATTCAGGGTCAAGCTGACAGAGAGAGGGAGAAATACAAAGCCAGGGGTATTAGGGGGCCAGGCCCTCCTGTTTCTCTCTTGGCTTCCTGTCTACCAGAGGTAAGCCACACTGTTCTACCCCATGCTGCCGCCCTTATGCTCCACTCACAGCAAGCCCAAAGGCCCTGGGGCCAAGAGACCAGGGACTAAAACCTCGGAAACCTGAGCCCAAGTAAACCCTTCTTCATTGTAAGCTGATTATCTCAGGTACCTTGTTACAGTAAGAGAAAGCTGACTAACCAAGATGGGCATTTTGTAGACACGATCTGATACAAAGACAAAGAACATAGTATCCAAAATATGCTGCTAGCAGGCCAGGTGTGATGGCACACACCTGTAATCCCAGCACAAGGGAGGCTGAGACAGGAGGATCATTGTGAGTTTGAGAGCAGCCTGGGCTACAAAGTGAGCTCAAGGCCAGTCTGAACTGCATAATGAGACCCGGCCTCAAAAAGACAAAAAAAAAAAAAAAAAGCTAACACAGCACATCATAGAGGGTTGGTTCTTTCCTCAAGTGATCACATAGCTCTGGCATCAAGACAGAAGATCATCTGCCTACTGTAAGCCTCGGCAAAGATCCCAGCTCAGCATTTGCAGTGAGGTGTCTCCAGGATTCCTATCATTTTTGCACCCTCATGAAAAAAAATCTCAAGTCAAAGCATTCTACATTGCGGCTACCTATATTAAGAAGCAAATAATGACAAGAGTTTGCCTGAATGCTCCGGTGGAATGTTTCTGCTGTCACACAAAGTCAACTGTAGGTGGTCACAGGCCTTCCAGTTCAGATCAGTTTGCACAATCTCCGTGGTAAAGTCTCTGTCCCCTGGTGTAAATGATACAGACAGACAGACACACACACACACACACACACACACACAGACACACAGACACTGCTTTTCTTCAGCCCAAGGTAACAGTGCCTGGCTTGGAACACTGGCAGGTGCACATGGATGAATGAATCACACACCTGAATGCCCAAAGGAAAAGACAAGGCTTTGCAGGTGGTCAGTGTGACAGAGTCACTTTCTTGAAAAATCAGGAACTTCCCCTTTTCTGTTTTTTTTTTCTTTTTTGGTTTTTCTCCAGTACCGGGATTCGAACTCAGGACCTCGCGCTTGCCAGGCAGGCACTGTGCCGCTGAGCTAAATCCCCAGCCCCTCCCTTTTCTGTTTTTCTTCTCCTCCCAGCTGGGGTAAGGACCCCAGGGCTGCACACGTGTGAGCACACGCTAGGCAAGTGCGCTGCCCCTGGGCTACCCCAGTCTTTTGCTGACTCTCCCTCCTTCTTCCCAATGCATATCTCCCTGCTTATGTGGGAAGCTGCTTACAAACTGACAGGCATTACCAGGCACTGGAAAGAAAATGTTCAAAACCAATGCTTTGCTATTGAGGGCAATGACTGTCTCAGGAAAACGACAGAGGAAGAGGCGCTGGGAGGGGGTGCAAGGAGGGAGCAGAGGGGACTGCGGATGTTCGAGAACCCTTCGTCAGGGACAGAAAGGTGACACCAGGAAGTCTGGGCTGCGGGGCGGCCGTTCTAATGGAGCTACGTCACCATGACCCGGGGGTGCATGGGGGCTCAGATTCCTTGGGAAGTAGAGCCCCGGGGGAGGGGCCCTGGTGCAGAACAGCACAGACCCCTGTGCTCAGGCCGCCTGGCCAGAGGTGGGAGGGGTCAAAGGTACCCCGTGGTGTGGCCTCCAACTCTGGAACTCTCCCGTTTCCCCTGATGCAGAGCAGACTTTTGAAACAGCGCTGGAAACTTCTGGGTTGGGATGCTCTGCTGTTTACAGCAACATCTGCAGGTTGCAGGCTCAGAACCTGGTTATCTCTGGAGCTGGGAGCCTCCACTGTTGGTGGGTATCTGCTTCCCTTCCAGTCAGCCAAATGGGACAGCAAATGGCTTGGGCTTCCTCAGATCTCTCCCTCTCTCTCTGTCTCCGTCTCTGTGTCTCTGCAATAATGGAGATGCCCACCAGGGGGCACTGCTTGGGCTTCCTCAGATCTCTGCCTCTCTCTCTGTCTCTGTGTCGTTGCAATAATGGAGATGCCCACCAGGGGGCACTGCTTGGGCTTCCTCAGATCTCTCCCTCTCTCTCTGTCTCTGTGTCGTTGCAATAATGGAGATGCCCACGAGGGGGCACTGCTTGGGCTTCCTCAGATCTCTGCCCCGCTCTCTGTCTCTGTGTCGTTGCAATAATGGAGATGCCCACCAGGGGGCACTGTTCCTCCACGAAGGAGCTGCTGCGCTAGTTCTCTCTTCTTTCTCAGTCTTCACTCTCCCCTGCGGACCCACTCACCTTCCTGCCCCATCGCCCGGTTATAATGAACACATCAAACGCGCGGCTGATATTTACCTAATAAAACAACATGGTAGCTGCTATTAATTCTATAGTCAGTTGCACAGAGCCATGCGCACTCTTTTACAAAACTGTACCTACCTCCGATGCTCACTGCTCAGACCCTGGGGTGTTTGGAGGTGGAGTCTTTGGGAAGGATTAAGATCAAAGAGTCACAGGGTGGAGCCCCGAGACTGGAGTCTGGTGGCCTTAGCAAAGGACAGGGGATGTGGTGCGCTCTTCCCCTCCAAGTAATGCCCTGCACCGGCTCAAGGAGGATGTGGCCCATCGACCGTGAGCCTCCAGAACTGTTAGGCCAAAGAAACCCCTTTTCTGGATGAAGCAGCCTCCTTCAGGTATTTCACTGGAGTGACACAAAACAGACACACACTGGAGGGCACAGGAAAGACCCTTTATGGCTGACTTTACCGGTACCCTTTTCCCTCCATATCATATCCACCATCATCACCCCAACCGCTGCGACCTGGGGTTGCATGGCTTTCTAATCTCTGTCCATGGTTTGACGCGCCCTCTCCTTCCAGACCACGTCGGTAAAGGCCTTTGGTTAAGGCTTACTAAAGGAATCAGGGCGGGCAGTCAGATGCACTCAGGGTGAGACAATACGAGAACAGCCTGTGAGAAGTTTCTCCCCAGCAGACAAAGTGATAGAAAGCCAGACAGAGCCGTACGGGGTACTGTGACCTCACCCGACTTGGGCAGCTGGGGTCTTCTACTGGACACAACCGGAAAGGAAGCACCTTCGTGAAGACACGCTGTATGTCTGTCGCGGGTCACCACCGGGACAAGTGCTCCTACTGGCTTAGCCTTACATCAGCACCCTCTCTGGGGCTGGACCCCTACCTGGGCTCCAAATTAGTGCTCTTCACACTTCTGGCAACCTCGTTTTGCCAAGGCAAGTGGGAAGGCTAGGCAGAGTGCGCGTCTGGAGGGACAGGAGGTCCCTGGCGCTGTGGGTCAGAGTCACGCACATCACTTGGCTGGGCCTCTGTGTCCCCTCTTCGGCGTGGGGCTAAAAAGCACCTCAAGAAGCTCACAAAATGGATATGAAAACAGTCAAGCCCCACATACTTTTATTCATTCTTTTTTTTTAAAAAATATTTTAAAGAGATAAGAAGTAAAACAAAAGATAAAATTTAAAAAATTCAAATATCTCAACTGAGCCACTGGATGGTAAATGTGATTTTCTTGTGTGTGGGGGAAGATAAGACTTATTGATGAACTTGTTAAGCGGCAGCAGCAGCACAGTGGGAGCCTTCAGGAGTTTAAGGCCCGCCACTTGTCCAGGGGACCACGACTGGGCATGTATTTCACCCCGCAGCCATCAGGGATGAGGCGCTTCTCGGCCACCACGTCTTCAAATTCATCTAAATGCAACTTGGTGAAACCCCACTTCTTGGAGATGTGGATCTTCTGGCGGCCAGGGAGGTGAATGTGATTTTAAAAAATCCTCTCAAATAAAACTTATATATATTTTTAAAAAAAACCCAAAATTTCAAAACAAGATAATAGGAGAGTAACAATGGTTAATACACACATATTGCTATCTTCAGTTACTCAGAGTACGAGACATATGCATTTACTTGTCCAAACAATATTAGCAGAAACCTTTCTTTTCAATGAGCTAAGAGAAATTAGGAGTGTAATGATCCTAACTATCTTGTGTGTGTGTGTATATATATATATATATATATTTTTTTTTTTTTTTTCTTTTCCATTCCTTCCTTTCTCCTCCCCTCGTCATCCTGGTTTCTCTTTTCTTTTGAACAGTTTCTTCTCATTTTACAATACCTATTTTGGGTCTTACTTACTCTTTTGGGGTTTTTTTTTTGGTACTGGGAATCGAACTCACAACCTCGTGCTTGCTAGACAAGCGCCGTGCCGCTGAGCTATATCCCTGGCCCCTCTTTCAGCTTCTTAAAATTAGTTATACACATCCATGGGATTCATGTTGGCAGATTTGCGCATGCACATAACATACTTTGTTCACTACCCAGCCCATTCTCCAATTTCACAGTCTTTTGGGGGGTGTCAGCATGTATATTTTGCTCTTATCCATCCCCCCATTCCCTGTCCCTATGCTCACCTCCCTCTTATTGCCTTCTGATGGTCTAGCAATAGTGTCTGTTCTACTTCCCTGTCATCTCTTTTCGAGTCCAGGTATCACGGAGAACGCTCGCTTTTTTTTTCGTTCTGAGTGTGGCTGATTTTGTTCCATGGGATGGTCCCCACCCACATCCATCCATTGTCTTGCAAGTGACAGAATTTCATTCTTCCTTATGGTGGAATAATACTCCACTGTGCATAATCACACTCTCTTTATCCATTCATCTGTTCATGGTACCTAGGCTGACTCTGCATCGTGGCTGCTGTACCGCCATACACCTGGTACCTCTGTAGGATGCTGGCTTTAATGCTTCGGGGGATACACCAAGAAGAGGCATAGCTCCACCAATGGTGGCTCTATTTTTAGTGTTTTGAGGGCCCAGATACCCAAGCAGGACGCAAGACTACAAACTAGTATCCATGTTTCCTAACTGCTACAATGAGGACAGGATAAAATGACTGAAAGACCCAGGCCCCGTATTCATTCTGAAACAGGAGATGCCCGCTAGGGTCTGAATGTTGCTCCCCTCCTTATGTTGGGAACCAATATGGTGGTGGATTGACAACTGGTGGTCAACTTGTAACCCCCAGCTGAACTGAACCAGTGTGGTGCTGGGTGTGGGGGGCCCACTTGAGGACTGTTGCTGGCTGCATAAGAGGCAGAACTGGAGAGGAAGAAGTTTAGGTACTATTGGGTGCTGTTGGTTTTCCTGGGGCTCTTCGTTCTTCTGGAGGAGCTTGTCATGTTGGCTTTTCTGATACGGACTTGGCTGTTTTCATCACTGGAGAAGCTCAGGACCTCACTGTTGCTGAGGATGGCTGTGGTACTTTTTGAGAGAGCTCTGGTCTTTACTTTGAGCATTGCTTCCCGGCTCCAGTGCAGATTCCTCCACCTGCTAGCACAGATCCTTCATCCCACTGGTACAGACTTTCTAGCTTCTACCACTGACCTTTGGGCCTTCCCAGCGCAGATCCATGAAACAGACTTGCATAAAGCATTGTCATGGGCTCTAGGTCTTCAGCTGGATTCAGGCAGGACACTGGGATCCAGGCCCTCAGCTGGATTCCTTGGATGTTTAGTGTGCGGACATATTTCCTGCACTCTTTTTGTATATGACTCTTTAGGTGAGTGTTATAAAATAATCCCATAAATTATGTGTCCTGTATTGTTTTTTGTTTTATTTTGTTTTGCTTTTTTTTTCTGAACCAGGAATTGAACTCAGGACCTTGAGCTTGCCAGGCAGGCACTGTGACACTGAGCTATATCCGCAGCCGTGTCCTACATTGTTTCCCTTGCAAACCCTGACAACAACAAATACTCAATGCTACATTAGTGAGGGCTCCACCCTCATGAATGGGATTAAGAGACCAAACACAAGTGCGAGATCCCTCGCCTCCTTCTGTCAGTGAGTACACAAACCCTCCCGGTGCCTCATCTTGGATTTCCCAGCCCCTGGAACTGTCAGCGATAAATAGCTGTTGTTTACATTACACAGCCCAGGCTCTTTCGCCACAGCAGGCTGCGTGGAGTCAGACAATGCCTAGGGCAGCGGAGGTGAACTTTTCAGAGCTTTCAATGATACAGTGTGCTGTGGCACACACGCCATAGGTTGGACCCCACTGCTCGCTTAGTGTCTCTGAGGAGCTTCTGAGAGCAGGTCTTCTCAAGCACAGGGTCCATGACCTCTACCCGGAGACACCTTCTCCCAGGGCGACGAGCACAACTGTCCCCATCCATCGTCCGACTGACCCCAGCATGGCTAAGAACCAGAAAACCAGAGGGACTTGATTCCCCCAAAGGCCACACCTATGCTCTGCTCAGCTCCATTTCTGCCAGATTCTGTACAGCTATATATTTTTATTTATTTATTTATTTTAAAATTTTTTTATTATTTTAAAGAGTAAAAGGATAACATAGTAATAGGGGGGCTTACCGAATTACAGACAAAGTGGTAGGACATTATCGATGGTTGTTGTTTTACATATTGTTATCTACAAGACAGTTTCTCAGGAAAACAAATAGACAATAGTGAGCTACAGACAAAAGTGGTAGGTTATTATCAACGGTTGTTGCACTATACTTTGGTATCTTCAAAGTGGTTTCTAAAGAAAATAAATAGAGCTATACATGAGTGACCAATTCAGTATCCATTGACTATTCTCAATGGTTCTTGTAGGAAACACATAGTAATAAACATGTATCTGTTTACAAAATAGCATAGGAACAATACAAACATTACAGTTATGGACAGATTAGTAGGAAAGTATCAATGGCTGCTGTAATAAATGGTGGTATCTTCAAAATGGTTTCTGCCAGATTCTGAATTGCTGCCCTGAGAAGCTCCACGCAGTGGAGTCACAGATAACCCATAGTAACAGGGAACAACTTGGGTAGGTGAGAATATTCCTGAGGAGAAAGAGGGGTGTGATCGCCGTGATCAGAGAAAGAGCTAAAACAAGGACCGCAGTTTCAAAAGGGTGGTGAGAACTTCTAAAGTCCTCTGCCCTTGGAATGCAAAGTGCTACAGTCTCACAAGAAAGGAAAACGTCTACCTACGAATCTGACTCACCAACCCAGGCAATAAAAATAAGATTCGGAACACACCAAGTATATGCTTTGCGTCGGCTGCAACTGGCACACTGCTCTTTCACAAACCATTTGAGCTGGACGGTGAACTCTTATGCCCAGTTGATGCTGACCTGACTCATCAGCAAAACCTGCTCAACTATCACTTGCCCGTGCTTAGAAATACTGCTTATTCCGCAGACATTTAACACTCAGGCAGCTGCGGGGTAGCTTCCTCATCTCTAGTTGCAGCAAATTTCAAGGGCAGGAGAACTCTGTGGGCCTGAGAGCAGAATTTTGATCACGAGTTCAGCAGACCCGCATATTTACAATACCAATAGCCATCCAAAGCCAACGAGCACAGTAGAGTTATTTCTAAACTGTCTACCTGGGGTGGATAACAAGCAGACGCAAGGTTTGCAAGTAAAGTTTTACAGGAGCAAAGCCCAAGCCGCGCTCGTGAGCTGATGAATTATCCACGGCTGGTTTTTTGCCTGGCAATAGCTGCACTGGGTCGCCACGCCAGAGACCGTAACATGAGCATAGAGCTGAAGATGTTTGCTCTCTGCTTCTTTACAGGAAAAGCGTGCCGATCAGTCACACACAGACCACGCGCACACATGCGTACACGCACACACACACATATATGTAAAGCTGTCACTACGCAAATGTCACGGCCCTCTCTCCCTCCACTATCCATGGGTTTTCCTGCAGTCTGTTTCTGGGTCCCGCCTCCCTCACCTGGCCCTCCCTTCACAGCTTCCCTTCTAGGACACCTGACAACGATGACAGTAACAAGGGCGGCTGATGATTTGGGGGTGCCCTTGTGTCACTTGGTACAACACAAACCACTGCAGTGACCGCACTGGTTCCCCAGCATGGAGCGGCTTGGAGCTCTGAGGGCTGAGACCAGAGGGCCGAAGCAGTGCCCTCCACCAGCACGACTGCCTCTCGGGTCTCTGGTGAGACACGGCCGGCAGGCACGGTTGTCCCGTCGCTGTGACTATACTTGTGCCACTGGTGTCTACTGGGACACCAAAGACAACAGCCAGAGCTTAAAGGAGGAGAGGTTTATCTGGCGAACACTTTCCGGGGGGTTCAGCCCGAAATGAGCTGGTCCCAAGGCAGAAACCGCAGGGTAGGAGGGCCTGGTGGAAAACAGCCGCGCACCAGGCCAGCCAGGAAGGGGAAAGAGGGAGAGAGGAACAGGGAAAGGAACGCACCCATCCACGGCTAGCGATGCCTCCGCCCAGGCCCCACCTCCCACGGCATATTTAGCCAGAGCTAGTGAGTTCCAGAACTGGTGAGCACAGCACCGCTGCGATTCCACCAGCTTCCAGACACAGGAAATATTTGGGGGACGTTTTAGAGCTAAATCATAACATGTACATGCCTGAACTGAAAATGCTCACATTATTTGAGAATATAATAATAATAACTGTGAAGCTCACGATGCAAAGGGATTACTTTGTGTGTCAGCTCTTTATAAATCACTCACAGCACCCCGGCAACAACCTGCAACTTAGTGCGATCAAACCTATGTTCAAGATGAGCAAACGGAGACCACCAGGCAGCAGAATGGTTTTCATGAAGGCACCAGGCTGGCAGGCAGCCCGTGACCTCGAATCCACACTTAAGCCGCACATCACCAAAGTGTGTTCACAATTGATCCAAATTGGAAATCCTTTTAAAAGTGTTACAAAACCACTGAATCACCAGCATCATTAGATTGCATTTTCTTAGCAGAGTTAAGTCACAAACAAGGTACTCACTGCAACAAGCCTCAAGGCTTCTGACGCAAAAGATGCAAAAAGATTAATTGGATCTTTGATGGTGCTTACACAAAGAGAGCTAAGTTAAGAAGAAAACGGACAGCAAGCAAACAAAATCAGATACAGAGACAGAAGAATTTGGGCTGATTTCTCTATGCTTCCGGAGCCCGCACCCTTAGGACAGGTGCTGGGAGACCTGGGTCTGCCCTCATTGGCTTCCTTAGCTTTCTTTTCTGACTGATGAACTGGCAGAATTTGCTGATTTACCAGGTCCCTTTCCATGCTAAGATTCTACATTGAGGGGAAGAAAATCCACGTCTCAATGCTCCAACAAAGCTTCGGGGATTTGAATTTACAGAGGTGACTGAGGATGATAACAGAGAGGTTAATGCCACTGACAGAAAGCATTACTTACAGCTCCTGAGAGGAGGCACAGCATGCAGGCGTGCACGCTATCTCATCACACACAGGGCAGGATGCAGGGAAAGAGAGAGGGAGGCAAGTAGGAGTATGTCTTTATCACCAGACGGAAGGAAAGTAACTAGGTGGGAACATCCCTTGTTGGACAGGAAGTAAAAACACAATTTAGACCTTGTGGCTAGGAGCTTTGTAATAAGATTATGGTACCCTGTAAATGACTCTAGTCGCTGGTCTGGCCCAACAATGGATGCCATAGTGCCACACATTCACCTAACCCAGTGGGCAGAAGAGAAAGGTTGTGACCCTTCATGAAACCTAAATGGTAGACGCTAGTTCCTATGTAGCACGTCCTTTCGTTCCTGTAAATATTGATGGGACGTGGTGCAGGTGGGAGGGTGCTGTGAAAACAAAACAGGAGAGAGGCCACGGGGTTCAGAGGGGAATGAATAAACTGATGGAGGAGACACACACACACACACACACACACACACACGCACACACACACGCACACACACACGCATGCACGCACGCCTCACACTCATGGAATTAGAAACAGTTGACATGTAAGTTAAAAAAACTGGAAACTCCATCCTCCTTTTGGAGGGCTCAGATACTAGTGGTTCACCTCTTTTCCAACAGTGATGATTGGGTCTCACCATATGATTCCATTTCCTACTCCCAAAGCAATTCTTATCATAGACAAACTTGCTTTACCCATGGTACAAAGCACCAAAATATGCCAATAATTCTTCTGGATTTTCGGTCTAAATCATGGAGCATGTTCACCTCCGCATCACCTTTCATGAACTCCCGACTTTCCAACAGCATTTTGTTTCAGAAAATGGAGTGCAGGGAGAATGGTTTTACGGCCGCAGACTGGTTCAGGGTGATCGCCCTCTGTAACGTGGAATTTACTGTCAAATGGAACCGCCTTGGGTGGCATCCAAAGGAAATACCAGAAGGCTCCCGTGAAAATCAGGTTTCACTTATGACATCTGGCCTGGGCCCGCGGGGCGGGTGGCAGAATCAGTGTGGCTCTGACAACTGCAGCCCATGTGGCGGGGCCAAAAGTCTTTTAATATCCTCTCAACATGGGAACTGTTAAGGAGAGAAAGCAACCCTCAGCTCAGGTCACGCAGCAGGGTTGCAGCTCCTCTCAGGCCAAGGCCAGCTGCAGCATGAGACCAGCCATGAGTAGCCCTGCCGGGCTGAGGAGCGGGAGTGTGCTCCCCCACACACAAGGAACAGGGATGTGCGTGCATGGAAGCCTCTGCCCCCGCTCCTGCCACCTCCTGAAAAGAGCAAGGCTCAGAGTCAGTCTTGCCCTCCAGTACCACACAGTGGGCCCCACTGGCTTCGAATCCTTGGGGGTTTTGGATCCAATGGTTAGATACTGGGAGCTAGGATTTGCTCCCAATAATTAATAATAAGTAAAAGAGAAGCGAGTAACATATGATTTGGGGAATAACAGAGAAAGCCACCTGCAAGATGGAAGAAATAACACATTATTGTACACTCAACAGAATTCCTGTTCTCACACTGGGGAACCTGGTCCTTAGAGTCACCATTTTGGTCATTGTTATGGTTTTGGTCTAAAGCGCTGCTGAAAGGTCTCCTGTTTGGAAGGTGACTGGATCATAGAGTGATGTATTCACCAGTGGACTCTCCCATTGATGAGTATGGTGCCTGAATGTGCTGTTAGGTGGTGGGCCTTGTTGGGATTGTACATTCTCACCCCTGGCTCCTCCTTTCTCTGTGTGCTTCCTGGCTGCCACCCAACGAACAACTTTCTTCTGCCATGATGTTTCCTGCCTTGGACTCAGCTGACCATGGACTGAATTCACTGAAATCGTAAGCCAAAATAAACCTCTACTCCTTCCTGTTGCAGGTTTTGGGTATTCTGTCCCAGTGGTGGGAAAATCACCAATATCATTATTAATATTCATCCAGCACATATGTTATCTGTTACTCTAGACTTAGCTTTCAAAACCGAATCAATGGCTTCTAACTAGACAGGTGCCGATCTCTCACCTGGGCTTAATCTGCTGCCAACCCAACTTTCCAGCATCTCCTCCATCCCATTGTGGACCCTGGCTTCCCTTCACCATGGTGGTTCCTTCTCTCTAAACATGCTGGGCCTTGGGACTTAACACAGGCTCTCAGGTTCTTGGTTTTCCTTCCAATACTTTACTTTGCTTGGAAAATCTTAGCTCCAGACCCAGATCACA
Organism: Chinchilla lanigera; assembly: GCF_000276665.1. Lineage (NCBI taxonomy): Eukaryota > Metazoa > Chordata > Mammalia > Rodentia > Chinchillidae > Chinchilla > Chinchilla lanigera. The sequence goes on along the minus strand of NW_004955499.1, from coordinate 7,862,646 downwards.
GGCTACCTCAGCTCTGAGTACTCTCCTGGTGTCCTGGGCCCCCTTTGAACACTGTAAACTTCTGCTCTCACAGATTTACATATTTTCACTGGTTGCTTTTGTGCTAAAGACAGGGGATGGATGGTTGAGACTGAGACTTGAAATATTTCTATCTGGCCTGCTACAGAAAGGTTCCTCAACTCCAATCTCATGGAGGCCGAGGCTGGGATGATAGGGCGACCAGTGTGTAGGAAAGCAGTTTTCAAATGTAGTAGTTGTTTTAATGTGGGTTATACAACAGAACAGAACTAAACAGAACTAGTGTACTGATGTCTACTGCTATGTTTCCAAAAACTTAGTTTTACTGAAGGAAAAATGTTAATAAACATTTATGAACTACTCCAGGTGTGTACATATATAGCAAAAATTCAAAGGACAGAGAAGAACAGAGGTCGAGTAATAACAAATTTAGACAGTGAGAGGGATAGAGAAATTTTCAGAGGGGAATAGGTAAAGAACGCTCACTACACACATTCTGGTACATGGAAAGGTGAGGAAACTCTGAGAGTCTATTATTAATCTTAGGCAGGGATTACTCATCCATACCCTACTGGACAAACCTTGCTCCTTGTCTGTTTTTATAAATAAAGTTTTATTGGGATACATCTGCTCTCACGGATTTACATATTTTCACTGGTTGCTTTTGTGCTAAAGACAGGGATGGATGGTTGAGACTGAGACTTGAAATATTACTATCTGGCCTGCTACAGAAAGGTTCCTCAACTCCAATCTCAGGGAGGCCAAGGCTGGGATGATGGGGTGACCGGTGTGTAGGAAAGCAGTTTTCAAAAGCCCAGCTTATTTTCTGAGTCCAGCATCACTCTCACACCCATACTAGACAAGAGTACTGCAAAAGGTACACCCCAGCCTGGTTTTTCTCAGTAAGGTAAAGGCAAATATAGCAGATGAGGTACTAGCTAACCAAATTCAGCAGTATATAAAAAGAACAAAATGTCCTGGCCAACTGAAGTTTATTCCAGGAACACAAGGTTTAATGTCAGAAAATAAATCAACAACTTCATTGCACTGAAGAATCAAGAAAAATCACTTAAAAGGGGAAGATTCTACAAGCAGGTATATGGGGAAAATGCCCAACACCGCTATGCATGGGAGAAATGTAAATTAAAACCACAACAAGCTCTGACCTCACATCTGTTGGAAAAGTTACTATCAAAAAGCTGAAAGACAACAAATGCCGGTAAGGAGGTATGGTAAAGGAACTCTCAGATACTGCTGGCAGGAATGTAAGCTAGTATGGTCCTCATAGAGTGCAGGCTGGAACTCCCCAGAAAACTAACAACTATCACGATCCAGCAACTCTACTACATGAAGGAGATGAGATCAGTATATTGAAACGTGCATCACATAACTATTCAGTGGCCAAGAGATGGGACCAACAGAAGCGCCCATCAGATGAATCGATAAAGATACTGTGGCTCTGTGTACAGAACAGAGTCCTGTTCAGCCTTTAACAGAAGGAAATTCTAACGACCGCAACCCAGATGAAGCTGGAGGATACTGTGTTCTCTGAAAGAAGCCAGACACAGAGAGACAGCTACTGCATGAACGTATTTCTACGAGAAATCTGAAACAATATTGTAGAATGGTGGCTACAAGGGGCTGCTGGTCAAATGATGCAAAAGTTCATTTATACAGGGGAAATAAATTCAAGGGCTCTATTGTATGCTGTGGTGACTACAGTTAAGATCAACACACTGGGCCGGGGAGATAGCTCAGTGGCACAGCGCCTGCCTGGAAAGTGCAAGGTCCTGAGATTCACTCCTGCTACCCAACAAAATAAAACAAAACAAAACAAACAAAAAAACCCAACACACTGCATCTTCAAAATTACTAACAGAATTTAGCTATTCTCACCACGAAAAATGGTAAGTGTGTGAGGTAATGCATCTGTTAATTACCTCCAAAGGGCTATGTGTATATATTTCAAAACACAGGGTTGCACAGCATAAATATATGATTTTACTTGTCAATTAAAGTGAAGAATGGATGAGTGAGGAGGATCTGGGGCCTTATGGCCTGTTTTGAAAGGTAGTCTGTGCTTCCTGGCAGCAAGTCAGACTGTCTCAGTACCTTGGTTTCTCATCCGGGAGGGGTGGAGCTGTTTCTACTTTCTTGGAGTTGGCAGGAAAAAAAACAACTTCATTTGTCAAGTACTCAGAATCACTCCTGGCATACTCAGTGACTGTGCTCTCCTGCTACCACTGATGGGATACAGGGACATGGAGAAGTGCAGGTGACTCACTGACAGATATGGGTACAGAACTGGAAGACAGGGGGGCAGTGGAAAAGGTACCACGGAAAAAAATCTTTGCACACCAGCTGCATTTTTATGCTAGTGCTATGGGTGGAATGGGTCCCCATGCTTCCAAATTCCTACACTGCAATCCTTACTTTAAAGGTAGTGGCGTTAGCACTGGGGCTCTGGGAGGTCCTGAGGTTCTGAGGGTCAAGCCTTATGGATGGGACCAGGGCCCTCATCAAAGAGACCCTACAGCATTGCTGGCCCTTCCTCCCATGTAAAAACACAGCAAAACGGTCCCATCTGTGACCCAGGAAGTGGGTTCTCACCAGACACCTAATCTGTCACCACCTTGTTTTATCTTGGTCTTCCGGTCCCTAGTACTGTGAGAAAGTAATCTCTGTCCTGTCCAAGTCTGCTGCACTCTGTGACTGGGATAAACTGTGTCGTGATTCTAGGGCAGACGCAGCTTTTCCATGGAGGTGAGTAGTGGCGGTAAAGGAATGTCAGTGACACTTAGTGTGAGAATACAGTAAGGAAGCCAGGGGAAACGTCACCCGAGATATCAGCATGGAAGTCAGTGCAGAGGCTTAGGACGTGGGTGGGGGTAGTCAATGGACAGCTGGGATGGGCGTTTAGAATGGGGACAGCACGGAGCAGGACAATGAACAGGTACAGACGTGGAGGGAAAGAAAAGGACCCCACCTTGCAGACGATGTGTTTTTAGGTTGGCTGGAAGAGAAGGCACTCATAAAGTGATGTACAGGGGCCAGGGGACAAAGTTGTGTCTTCCACTCCAGATGACTTGTTTGTTAACTGGTCTGGAACGAGTTCAGAAAGGGAAAGGAATTGGGCAGGAAATAAATGACATCAAGCCTGGACAGTTTTAAGGTCGCATTAGCATTTCAGAGCAGGCAGGCCTGAAGTGAGATGGTCAATGAACTCTGTCAAGAGGCACCTTGCTAAGTAACTATTTTATTTTATCTAAAACAGGAAACATGAACTATGTTGGATTTCTGTACATCATCACTGACTTTTTTTTTTTTTTTAAATTTTGAGACAGAGTCTTGCTAGGTAGCCCAGGATGGCCTTGAGCTCACCCAGTCCTCCTACCTCAGCCTCCAAGAGTTCTGGCGTTCCAGGCACATACCACCATGGCTGACCTATCAATAACTTTTAAAGTAGGAAGGGATAATTTAAGCCTCATGTACACATCTTTAACAGAATCTAACCTTTTTTTTGTGTTAAAACAAATGAAAGATTTCTTTGCTACATATTTAAACCACTGTAATTAGAAACACTTAACTGATTTTCATTCAAATTGTTTCCTCCTTCTAACAAATTAACAACCATAGGAATGGCCAAGACTTACTCGCAAAACTTGGCTGGTTTTCATTTAAAAAATTTGTTTTTTATGAACCTAGTGGGAATGGGGCCTTTTCTGTTCTGACAAACGTAAAAGAACTCGTTTAAAAAGACGGCCTACTAGTTTCTTTCTCATTGCTGCGATGAAATACCCAACAGGTGCAGTTTCAAAGAGGAGAGGTTTATTTGGTTCACGGTTTCCAGTGGTTCAGTCCATAGCCAGCAGGTTCTGAGGCCAAAAGAGCTTGGTGGAAGGGTGTGGTGAAGGAAAGTTATTCAACTCATAGCAGCAAGGAAGCAGGAAGAAGACTATCCCTTTCCAGGTCTTCCCTCCCCTATCTCTTTCAACTTGGCTCCACCTCCAAACACATGAGTGACACTCTGAGGGAATATTTTAGACCTACACCACAACAGATGGAGAGGGAAAAAAGGCAGAATCCTGGCTTGCACCCACAAACAAGTCAGAAGAGTAAACTTCATAAAGGTTGAACCGCCCAAAATGAACAGGAGCGAGGTACCTGGATGGTTATGAATACCTGGGTATATAAAAGAGCAACTTGTGTGGATTCTGACATTTTGCTATACTATAAGTGGCTACCATCAAACCAAAACAACGGGGTAGGAAAAGAGTCTTTTCCAGCGCAGAGGCATCACTCACAGCACCCTGGAAACAACCTGTAACTTAGTGCGATCAAACCTATGTTCAAGATGAGCAAACTGAGACCACCAGGCAGTGGAATGGTTTTCATGAAGGCACCAGGCTGGCAGGCAGCCCGTGACCCTGGATCTACACTTAAGCCGCACATCACCAAAGCGTGTTCACAAGCCTTTGACGACCGAAATTGGAAATCCTTTTAAAAGTGTTACAAAACCACTGAATCACCAGCATCATTAGATTGCATTTGCCTAGCAGAGTTAAGTCACAAACAAGGTACTCACTGCAACAAGGCTCAAGGCTTCTGACGCATAAGATGCAAAAAGATTACTTGGATCTTTGACGGTGCTTACACAAAGAGAGCTAAGTTAAGAAGAAAACGGATAGCAAGCAGACAAAATCAGATACAAAGACAGAAGTCCTGCTAATAAAACTAGCTGGAAGCAAACCCTCACAAAGAAAGGATTTATACCAGTGGTTTGTAACCAGTGGTGACTTTATGGTGTCCAAAGGCATTTTCAGTTGTCCCGGTAGAGGGACATGCTGTTGGCATCCAGGGAGCAGAGGCTGCTGAACTCTAAGGCTCAGGACAAAGAAGGATCCAGCCTCAAATATAACCAGTATAGAGGTAGAGAAACCCTAGTCTTAAGGGCAGGGATGTGAGAAGGATTGTAACTGAACAGTCAGCACATACTGTGGGTCCCCTCACAGCTCCTCGGATACCCAGTCTTAAATGAGTGTCCGCGGCTGGCCATACTTGACACGTGTCATCACACGTCACCAGGTGTCATCATATATCACCGCCATGCTATTCCCCTGGAAGGGAATCTCTGTAGCTGAGTCTGGTTTCTAGTGGCCTTCGGACCTTGCACTTTTTCCCTTTTCTAACCTTGCACTTTTTTCCCTTTTCTAACTTTAATCTGCACACTTTTGCTGTACTAGACGTTGAGCTCACCAGCTCCTGAGTCCTATGTGTCCCAGCCCAGAAGCACTTAGTCTGGGGTGCCCTTGGGGGCCCCTGGCATCCCAGCCCAACATACAGCTGACACTGAATGGGGTCACATTACCACATGAGACCTTACTGCTTCCTTTTTTTTTTTTTTTTTGGTTTTTTGGGTTTTTTCTCCGGTACCGGGAACCGAACTCACGACCTGCGCTTGCCAAGCAGGCGCCTTTGCCGCTGAGCTAAATCCCCAGCCCCTGACCTTACTGCTTTCTAAATCCAAGGTCCTAGTAACAGTGCGGCGTTGGTGGTATAGTGGTGAGCATAGCTGCCTTCCAAGGTCCTAGTAACATGGACCTTTATTCAGGCCTTATTTATTATTTGATGAAGTTAGTATTTTCCTTTATTATTTATTTCTAAAGCACAGGCCACCATCACCTCCAAGAAAGGCTTCCTTCACCTGTTCTGAAAGAGCCTTTTTTTAAAAAAGACAGAAACACATTAGCAATGTAAAAGAGCCACTGCAGTCAGAAAATATTTTTAGAGACTAAGCTGAACAATAAGCCCTGAACTTTTGTTTAAATTAAGAGAGCTGAACCATTAAAATGATTTCCCGAATCCATGGCAACGTGCCTCGCATAGGAAGCATCCGCAGCCCAAGGACTCACGGCAGAGCGCAGCTCGTTCGTGGATGCCAGGGAGACGGCAGGCGAAGCTACCTAACCATTCTGTAGATGCAATTATTCACAAATACTCAGAGCAGCAGCCTTTTCCTGGTTATCTAGCCTACTCGCCGAGAGCTCAGGGAAAAACACTCAGACCGAAAGTCTGCTGACAATCATTTTACTGGCCGCCAGAGAATGCTTTCGGCAGGCTCTCTCCCATCCTTGGGGGGAGACATCCTCTGGAAAGTTTTAATGAAGGCAGGCACTGCATTCTGTCTCTCTGAGCCCTGCATCAAGCTCTGCCCCTGAGGAGCCAGGCAACCCAAGGAGAAGATGGCATGGAGGACAGGCAAATCAGAGTCCTGCTAATAAAACTAGCTGGAAGCAAACCCTCACAGCGAAAGGATTTATACCAGTGGTTTGTAACCAGTGGTGACTTTATGGCGTCCAAAGGCATTTTCAGTTGTCCCGGTGGAGGGACATGCTGTTGGCATCCAGGGAGCAGAGGCTGCTGAACTCTAAGGCTCAGGACAAAGAAGGATCCAGCCCCACATATAACCAGCAGAGAGGTGGAGAAACCCTAGTCTTAAGGGCAGGCTGAAAACCTTACTTGATGCATTGCACCTTACTTGCACATTGCACCACTGTGCATTGATACCTGCACAGATCCACCTGCAAAGCTCAGGCAGAACACATATACGTCCCGGGTCACAGTGGGTGCTGTGGAAATATTCCAGCTCACCTAAAATGGGACAGGGAAGCCCGTGCTTCGGCTCCCCATCCCTAGGAAAGAGGCAGCCCCTCACTGCCTGTGGTCCCGCATATAATGCAGAGGTTGCTCGTGGTCATTACCAAGGAGAAACCAGCCAGATGAGCACAGCATACGCGGTCCACCCAGTCTGCCCTATCCCAAAGCCTGCAAACATCCAAGCTATGATCCACATGACTTCTTCTGTCTCCTGCAGATGACTCTGCTTTATTCTTTGGCTTCCCAATGCCCCAGAACATTTGCGGGGTCATCAGTGGATGACCTACTTGGCTCCATTCCACAAAAGCACACTCCCAGCATGACCCGGGCCACAGTATGGTCTGTGGCCTGCACCAATGTTACTGCCTCAGCTGCCTCTGGATCACTGGCACCTTGTTCTTGCACACACATAAAGCTCCGTAGACCACTGAAGTCAAAATCATATTTTCGGTTTAGTGCTTTTCTTGTCGTTCTTTTTCTGGTGGTGCCGGGAATGGAATCAGGGCCTTGCACGTGTTTGGCAAGGGCCCCTTTTGCAACAAGGACCTAGAGGCTGGGCCTGCACGTGTCCAGTGGGCAACTAAACGCAGGAAAAGCTTGGTACCTCTGTCTTCGTTTTACACGGGCTCTTTTACTACCTTTACACCAGTCCCAGCCTGGCCCTGCACACAGAATGCTAATCCCTTAGGCGGTGCCTACAATATGAGGTTTGTTGGCCCTAAATTTCCCCAGACTATCTCATGCCCCTTCAAGAACTGAGGATACCACAGAAGAGGAACAAAAGTCATCTGCAGGACTTGTAGCGACATTGAATTTCCAGTTTTCACAATGTGTCCCCGGAGATGCCTACAAGTCTTGGGTCACTGTCTTAAACCATAGTCACCTTGGGTTCTGGGAAAAGCAGAGTTGCACCATGCCCCCCATGACCTTCAACCAAGAGCAGCTGTCCAGCCATGGGAGCCAAATCGCTCCTGAGCAACAGTGGCTCATCCAGGACGCATCCTAGCAGTCACACACGATGTGATCCCATTTCTGAGCCTTTTGGCAAGAGCAAAAGTCAGTCACAAAACAGGGCGGTGGTGGCCATGGGCCAGCAGAGAAGACGGACTGATGACAAATGGGCACAGGACAGTTTTGGGGGGTGGCAGAATGGCTCTCCGTCTTGGTTATGCTGGGGGCTGGTGACATAACTGTACACAGGAAAAAACTTACAGATGTGCACTCTAAAAAAAGGGTGCATTTTACTGCACGTAAATCATGCTTTGACTTAAAAAGAAATGCATGAGAGTAGGAGGAGTAGCTCCATCTATGAAGGAAGGGTTGTGTTTGTGCCCACTGAGGTTGTCCATTGAGACCAACAAGACCATGTCCTCATTACGCTATTGTGCAAAACCTGGCCCCAAGTCCCAGACCTCCTCTCCTTTACAGAAAAGAAGGTGGTGTTGGCCCCACTCACCCTCTTTCTGTTCCTCAATTACAATAAGCCCCTGACTTATAAACATCTGAGCTACGAACTTTCACAGGAGTACTGTGTAAGACTCATTTTGTTGGCCTACAAATGAATCCAGCTTATAAGCAATTCTCATGAAATGGAACTCATTCGTGAGATGAGGATTTACTGTATGGAGCTAGCCCCGTGTGGAGGATGCAACAAGGGCACCCTGGCATCTGTCATTGAGACAAACCCATTCACTCAGTCTGCTTAGGGGGCACCCATCCTATCCTATATTAATACTTATGGCCAGCAGGACTGGAGGGTGACGTGCTTGTCACCCCTGCAGGCTCTGCCTATCAGGCCTTGAGCAATTCGCTGGGCTCAAGACAGCTCCCCAAACTCCTTCTACTCATCTCTTTAGAAGGAGCCTTACTGCTGTCAAAGTGTTTTCACCACTGCTCCATCTCAAAGGCTATACCATCTGGAGTAGCAGCTCCTTTCTAGCTAAAGTCATTGAAGTGGGGGTCTTCCCTCTGTTTTACCTGTAGCACCTTTCAAGTCTGTGTGAATTACTTGATGCCAAAAATACGAATCTCAGAGAATATGATTTCTTTAGACTCTGGACTCAGGGACAAAGCCCCAGAGGAAATACTTAATATGCTCACAGGGATTCACTTGCCGAGTTGTCCTTCTTTTTACATTAGGACAGAAACGGACTTTGGCTTCCCTTGCTAGATTCTGAAACACACTAGAAGAACAGCTCAAATTTCACGTGAGATCTGGACTAGTGGCCCGCAGGAGCCCGTGCAGGCCGACAGGAGTCACAACTGCCTGGAAACTTCCCTCCCTTCCCTGGCTCCTGGCTTCCTTCTTCCTAAGATGGCAATGCACTAAGGTGCTCTGCCACCTCAAACCCACATCTACCCAGACAGCAAAAGTGACGGCTCTGCAGACCCCAGAAGCCGGAGGCAAGCAGACCCCTCCCCGAAGGCAGAATGCTGCCACTCACGCAGAACCAAGCCAAGCCCTTCTGGCGTTCAGGCTAGTCATTCAAAAAGTACCTACTACAAAATTTAAAAGTCTTGCTTCTTAACTCGGATCCTTTTGCAGACTGCCAGGACACTGCAGCTGTCGGAGCTCACAAATCAACAGCACACACCAAGTGCTTTCTCAGGACAAAGCTCTGGCTTCCGATGGCAATGAAAATCCACCCTTCCAGATGGGCGTGGTGGTGCACACCTATAATTTCAACATTCTGGGAGGCTGAGTATCCCAAGTGCCAGCACTTAGTGAGGTAGCCATCCTAATGTCACAGCCCAATGCCTTCCTCTTGCGTGTGTGTGTGTGTGTGTGTGTGTGTGTGTACACTGGAGTAAACAAACCTACTGCCCGGCCAGTCTTTTAAAAGTAGAGCATGCACAATTGTGTTCACCACCCTGTGACTGCTCTACTATACTTGATGTCACTCTTTTAGACTATATTCTTCCTATTTAAAGAAAAGAAGCAGCACACCACGCTCACTGTTCCAAGTCCCCATGTGGAGGGAGCGACCCGAACCCCTAGATCTGGGCCAGTAGGTCTGTGACATTCACACAACGACGTCAGCCAGCTGCGTGGTTCTCAGGCAGTATCTCTGGTGTTAAGTGATACACAACCGTGCCACACTTTGGTGAAAGCCAGAGAAGAATCTAAGATAACCCTACTCGCATTGCTGGGAGCAGAGAACAAAACACATCCATGCTCCCGATCCGTTCCCAAGTCTGAAGAAATGTAGCCTGTCAGGAAGTGTCACCTTCAGAGTCCTGCAGTCCTGTCGCCTGAGGTGGGTGGCAGCCTCAGCCACATCGGTCCGCAGCACCCACTGCATCCACATGGACTGGTGGTGTGGGAAGGAGGGGAGGGGGGACAGGGGACAGGAGGACAGGAATGGTGTCTGGTCCGCTGTGATCACACAAGGGGCAGGGCTGTGATGGTGACTCCCAGGGACTCCATCAGACTTGACAGCCGCATGCCCCAGAAACAGGGCAGTGCAGACAGACAAGGGGACCAGCTGTCCTTCCTGCGCAGGGTCACCACAGCCACTTCCTTCCTCAGCCTCCACCTCCGCAGTCCCACTTGCTGATACAGCCCATGCTGCAGCAAGTGATGCAGCCCTTCCAGGCGACATCCAGCAGAGCTGAGGGCACACGGCTTTGTAGGGGACAGAACTTAGGTGTAAGGGTCCAATGGCGCTGGGTAGAGCACACAGGTGTTTGCGGGGGGGCAGGAGTGGGGATGCTTTCCTTTTGCTGGACAGGGGAGAAGGTCCTCTCTGCTGGTGGAGGCTCCACAAATACTGGCTTAACCTGAACTTCAAGATTCGAGCTAGCCATAGAAAAAGGCTTGCAACTCCGGAGTGAACGCTCGGGCTTTCTCATCAATCTCTTCCTCTGAATACAGCCTCATGAGGTGTTCTCCCAAATTCCAGAAAACCACATCTGATGATTCAAACAAAGCACAACAACCTCTTCTCCAACACCCACCGCCGGGAACGGCACTATGATGCTGGGGATATATCGGAAGAGCACTAGATCAATGCTACATGTAAGAATGAAGTCTGTGCAAGTCGACACACATCGTCCTAACCAACTCCCTTCTCCGCAGCGCGGTTACAGAGGCAGTGAACATGAGGCACATGTAAGCAAACACAGCATGTGGAAGCCAACCATGACCCTCTCGGGGAGAGCCAGGGAGGTCTGTGTTCATTCCAAGAGCCCCTCTGAACCCTCACTCTGCACCCCAGCAGCCTGTCTCCAGGTTAAAGGGGGTGGTTGCTTTCACACGCACCCTTCACAAGTACCGGGAGGACCATCCCTGCTCGCCACATGTTTGCACATTTTGACTGTTGGTGCCCTTACTGCACCCCTGTGCAGACATATTTCCAAGTGGAAAGAATGTCAGATGCCACGCTGAAGCCGAGGGTAGCAAGGCATGACACACACAGCATTGTCCTTTCTTTGCAAGCTCTCAGGTGGCTTCGGTTTCCTCCAAGATACAGCTGGGGTTGGATTCGGGGTTGAGGTCTGAGTACTGGTTTTTACTTCACTCCTTTCTGTGGGGGAGGTGACACATATTCTGTTTCTATAGCAATTTCTTCTTTTTTTTTTTGAGACAGGGTCTCGCTATGCAGTTCAGGCTGGCCTCGAGGTCACTTTGTAGCCCAGGCTGGTCTCGAACTTACAACGATCCTCCTGCCTCAGAACTCCCAAGTGCTGGGATTACAGGCGTGCGTCACCACGCCCAGCATCTATACCAATTTCTTATACCATGTTCTGGCAACAGGCAGCCCGAAGGATCACACACACCCGTAAGAAATGGTGCATTTTCCACGAATAACCGAACCAGCATCCCAAGTCTACAGGCTGGGAGGGGGAGGAGGGTTTTTATTTATAATGTGCTCCATGCCCAACTTGTTTGGTCACTTTTGCCCAGATTAACCATCTTTCAGGGGAACCTGAGCCTCAGGTGGGGTGAATACCTTGATCAAGGATTAGGGTTTGTGCCATCCTCTGTGGCTCTGGTACCTGCCAATCTTACCTATCTAGACTGAGTCTCGAAAAGGCCATCCAACCCTTATGACCTGGTTGCCCTTTAATGCTAGCACAGAGAGTCCCTGACTTACACTGGTTCAACTTGCAAGCTTTCAGCTTTATAATGGTACAGTCTGAGCTCTGCTTCGGGGTCTTTTCCTGGGCCAGAACTACATGCTATGATTGTCTCTTGTGATGGATGTAGGAGTCCCTCCCTGGACACACAAGGAGCCTCATGATTGTGTGGGTCAATACCCAAAGTCTATGGTGCACTGCAAAGTGGACCAGGACACGGGTTAGGTGAGGTATATTTGGTGCATTTTCAACTTAGGATATTTTCAACTTTTGATGAATTGATCAGGAGGTAACCCTACTAAAACACTTTTACACACAAACTAAAACGTTAGGTAGGCTAGACTAAGCTGTGATGTTTGGCAGGTACTAAATGCAGTTTGACTTGGGGTATGTTCAATTTAGGCTGCTTTAGTGGGAGGTAACTTTGGTATGCAGAAGAACATGCTGTCGTTTGGATCCGAAACATCTCCCAAGGCCCACATGTGGATGCCTGGTGGCCAGCGCATGACAGTATTTACTGGGAAATGGCGGGGTTTTAAGAGGGGCGCCTCGTGAAAGGACTGTCACTCAGAGTGTGCCATGGATGGCAACTTGGGACTCTGCTCCTTCCTATTTCTCTGGTCACCACAAGGTGAGGGTTCCTCTGCCATGCCCTACTGTCATGATGTACAGCCTCATCACAGGTTCAGAAGCAATGGGACCAACTGGCCGTGGACAGAAATCTCTGACACTGTGAGCTTAAATCAACTTTTCCTCCTTTAAGTTGATTTGTCCCAGGCATTGTGTCACAGAAAGCTAACACAGAATTTTGTACATGCATCTCTCAACTTCCAATTAACAGGTTGGTGCAGATGTAATTAATGAAGCTAAGGTGATAATGGAGTATAAGGAGGCCCTAATTTAAGAGAACTATGTCCTTTTTTTTTTGGTACCAGGAATCTAACTCAGGACCTTGCATTTTTTCAGGCAGGTGCTGTGCCACTGACCTACCTCCCCGCCCAGAGCTATGTCTTTACACAGGGAAATGTGGACACGGAGACCAGGCAGCCCATCTACAAGCCAAGGATTGCCAATACTTGCCAGCAAACCACCAGAAGCAATGAGACATGCACGGAATGGATTCTCTCCGCTGCCCTCAGCAGAACTGACCTGCCAGTTCCTGGGACTTCTATTCCCCAGAAAGACAAGATGGCATTATGTCCGTCAACACCACCACATGTCCTTCCTTATGCTGCCCTAGGAACTAATCTACCCCTGCTTCATATCACTTGTGAAAACATCTATGCTTAGTAAATTCACAGGGTAACTGGGAGCAAATCCAGAAATGCAGCACAGGGGGACATGGCACCAGGAAGGGGCACACAGCGGGTGTCGATACCACAACAGAAATGGTTTATTCCTTGGTGGACGTGTTGACCTGTACCAAGATGTGTTTCCATTAATGCCACTTTGTAAGAAATATCTCCACGCTTTAACAGTTAGAACTATGATTTACTTTAGTAACCAAATGACTTGCTGGAAGAATCCCACAAGTCCCTGACAAAGCCTGGCCAGACCAAGCCTCTGGCTCTGCAGCACCCTTGTATACTCTTCCTGCCACCTGAAAATGCCAGTTGATAAATGCAGGTCCATTTTGTAGCAGAGATCGGGTATGTTTTGACCTCTGAATCACCCGCCATAAAGTAAGTAGCTATTTTGGTCATAACCGGAAGTGCTGGAATGAAGCACAAACATTCCTATGTTTTAGAACCCATTTGGGGGGTCAGGTGGGATAGTGAGCTTGAAGCTTCTACAGATGTGTAGTGCTTGGTCTACAAGGTTCAGACATGTACCCTCATCCATCATTGCCCTCACCCTGGCCGAAGCCAGGAGATTGAATTGCTTCTGCCCCTTCCCAAGTCTATCACAGGCGCTCTTGATGTTAATTTCAATATGATGTCATCGGAACAGAAATACCAAGGAAGGAAGACTGCACTCTGTCATCCTATTCCATGAAGGAGCTCGCCCAGAACCTCCTTTTCTCCCCACAATATCCTGCCCCAGCATGTGCTTTGTTCTTCTCGTTCCATAGCCCATAGCACACAGAAGATGAATTTCCTCCCCCCGCCCGAGCCTGATTCCTCGTACCTGATTCCTGGAGATACCGATACACCAGAAAGTTCACCTCGTCGCTGGTTATGCTCATCTTAGCCCCACCTCGCGGCGATGAGGTCTTCACGAAGTGGGAGCCACCCTCTGTTAGGAAGAAATCACAGAGAGAGTACTGAAATGCTGCCTGCATTCTTTTTGAGTTGACTGAAGAAAATAATGTCCATGTTCTTATACACATGACGGTAATTACTAAGTGATTCATGTTCAACTTTGCTGTAGCTTAGGGGTAAAGCTCTTGCCTAGCATGCATGTGGCCCTGGGCTTGATCCCCAGCACTGCAAAGACAAAAAGATCAATTTATATCTATATTCATCTACATACATCTATAAATCTATCTACATCTGTATCTACCCCAAGTGAAGTGTTTCTCCTAAAAACAAGAGTTGGCATAATTTATAAGGCAGGGACAGGTAAGGTTACAACTGTACTAAGAAAGCCAAATTCAGGAGCGGCAGCAAAAACAAACAAGTGACTGTTTATTCAGCAAAAATCTACACCATACTTGGGAGCTAGCATGAACAGACCCCAACACACGCAGCTGCATACATGCTCAGTGCTGCTTCAAGCAGGCAGAGAAGATGATTAAACAGGACAGTGGTGTCATTAACTGCCCTTCTAAAGTGGCCATGTGATCCTGGAAAAGGAGGGGTTGCAGTGTCTTTCACTCCCCAAACTATGGTGGGCTGTACGATGAACTCAATGGTCACTCTGTGCAGACCCAAGAAGCAAGACGGCCAAAAATGAGGAGCCAAGCAGTTAGACACATCACCTTGATGTCCTGTCTACAGGAGCCCAGGGCTTCCGGTGGCCAGCCAGAGCATGGGAACCAAGACAACATCTGTGTTTCTCCACAGAACACTGTGTTGGATCAGACAGGGCTTCCAGGGCTTGCATTTGAAGTTCCCTAGATCGTATCTGGTTTTCCTCACAACCCCCGGAGTTGGACTCCTGAGCACCTCAGTCCACAGAGAACAGGTCTTCTTTATGTGGTTAAGCCAGAATTCATCTGTCAGTGAGAGCTGCTGACGCCAATAACAGCAATGCTCCAGCAGGTCCACAGAGTGAAGAGGTTGGCGGCATGTCATCCATGTTTTGTATCTTCATGGACAGCGAACTTTGACATCGAATGGAAGGACAGGAAATGAGTCCTGCCCGATATAATCTCCTCCACTTGTGTGTGGGCAGGCCCTGGAACTCATTTCTATTGCAGAGACATGCCTAAGGTGAGTTTAGTCTATTGGGTGAGGTTGACAAGATGTCCCTCCCATGGCTATCACCACGATGGTAAATCCTGACTGTCAGTCTAACTGGACCAAGAAACTGGGCCTAGATTAGTAAAGTAGTTTTAGGTATGTCCCTGTCAGTGTTTCCTTGAATATGGGTGGCACCATCCTCTCTGCCATGAGGTGGGCAATTTTGCTCCCTCATAATGTTCTGCCTCATTGTGGGCCCAGAAACAAAGCCATGGACTGAAACTGCTGAAACCGTGAGCTGCAGTAAACCTTTCCTCCTGTAAGTGGTTTTTCTCAGATATTCTGTCACAGTGAAAAAGCCAACACAATCATGCTGACTATACAAGACTGTGTCTTAGCAGGTGGAAGGACGGTCTTTCTAGCCAACCTTTACAATGCAAGCAGTCACCATGTGCCTGTACGGGGCACCTCACTCCTACAACCACAAGGAGCCAGCTTCTGCCAGCAGGTGGAACTTGAGAAAGTCTCTGAGCTCTACACACACATGTGAGTGGGTTGAATAAAACTTTGACTGCAGGACCCAGGCTCTTGACCATGGAAACACTGAGATAATAATTATGTGTTGTTCCCACTTGCTAAGTTTGTGCTAATTTGTTACATAGCTGCTGAAAACAAACATGCTCCATGTTAGCTTATTCTACAGTTCATTTCGTAGTCTTAACAGGAATTTTAGCTTACAGTTACCAGAGCTCTGCCTCTCAAAAATGCTTCTCTTCTAGCAAGTGCTGCTGAAGATGTGGAGACAAAGGAACCTTCTTACACTATTGGTAGGGATGCAGCTGGTGTAGCCACTACAGAAAACAGTATGGGAGACCCTCAGAAAACAAACATTGGAACCACCATGTGTCCCTGCACTCCCACTCCTGGAAATGAAATGAGTGTACATCTTAAAGTGATTCCTGCACCCTCAAGTTCACAGCAGCATTGTGGACAGGAGACAAGACACAGATGCAACCGGAAGGTCCATCAGCTGATGAATGGATAAAGACAACATGAAACATGTATACCATGGAATACTGCTCAGCCACAAGAGCAGAAAATCCTATAAGGTGATAGCATAGGTGGGACTGGAGATCATTATGTGTAGTGAAGAGCCAGGCACAGCAAGACAAGCACTGTGGCCTCACTCATACATGGATACCTAAGGAAATGACCTCACAGAAGTCAGTGGAATGGAGGCTCCCAGGTGCTGGGGAGAGTAATGGTGAAGAGGTGGGAGAGGGTGGTCGATGGGTACCGAGTCACAGTGCAGTAGGAAAAGGAAGGCAGCTCTGGGTGCTATTGTGTAGCTGGGTGTTTGCAAATAACAATCTTGCACTATACATTTGAAAAGCTAGAAGACTTTGCAAGCTTTCACTGTAAAAAAAGATGTTTGAGGAGATACTTATGTTTAACCTGATATGAACATTATGCAATGAATACATGCATTTAAACATTACAAAATACCCCATTGCTATGTACAATTTTTATGTTTGTACCAGCTAAAAAATATAAAGCCAAGTGTGGTAGTAGACACCTGTAATCCCACTGACATGGGAAGCTGAGGCAGGAGGATTGCAAGTTTGAAGTCAGCCTGGGTAACTTAGGCAGACCCTGTCTCAGAAAAAACAAAAAAACAAAAAAACAACAACAAAAAAACAAACCTAGAGATGTAGCTCAGTGGTAGAGCACCCCAGGAGTTCAATCCCCAGTAACAGTAAAGTAAATACTGTACATAAAGTTAATTTTTAAATCCTAGCAAAAGCCTATCTTCTTCAGTTTAATGTGGTGACATTTTTGTACTTGTGCACACACCACAAGTACAGAAAATTTGACAGTCAATATATACATCTGCTCTGAGATTTCTGTTTGATGCCTGGGAAGTTCAGAAGGCCATTTAGCCATGTATCAAGCCTCTCTCAAAATAGAACTGAAAAAAGCTAAGGGGACGTAGCTCAGTACAAAGGCCCTGGGTTTGTGTAACGCCCATTACAAAAGCCCAAACACCCACAATGACAACACGTAAAAAACAACTGGGTGACTTTCTCCTGTCAGTTGATCTCTGTGCTTCCTTCCAGCCCTAACATCCTGTTACAGCTTTTGTTTTGATGTCCCTCAAAGCCTCATGTGGTCATAGGTGGGGGCCTTTTCAGAGGTGGCTGGATCTACAGTATATGATGCTGGAGTTAAGGGTGTGTGGTTACCAAATCAGTTCACTCTTTTGTTTGGCACCCACCTGAAGCCTGATAGCTTAGATCTATCTATAAAAGAGGCAGAAAGAAGCTGCTAAGGTTGTCTGCACTTGCTGCTTGCTCTCTTCTGTCCGCCCTACTTTGCAATGGATTGTTTCTCCTCTGTGATGCCCCTCTGCCACGCTGTACCTTGGAACCAGCTGACTATGGACTGAAACCTTGCCAAGCTGTGAGCCAAATAAACCTTTTCTCCTTTAACTCTGGGTGTTGGGTTATTTTGTCTGAGCAAGAAAAGTAACTAAAACAGAATTTGGTACCAAGAGTGGGGTCATTGCTGTAACTATACCTGACCATGGGGTTCAGGAGCCTTTGGAACCATCCTGTGGGAAGAGTTGGTGAAGGTTCAGAGATGCCAGCTAGCAAAGCAGCCCTGGAATTCCTGAGGCTGTACTTTATGGGAGAGTCTGGTCAGAGCTCAGAAGACTAAAGTGCTGCTAGAAATGCTGCCAGTAAAGACCAGGCTCAGGAAGTTTCTGCTGGGAAAGGACTGCATTGGCTGTTAGACTCCAGAACATGTGTGTTATGCATTGGCAGAAAGTTTGTCTGCATTTTGCTCATGTTCAGAGACTTTGCCTGAGACAGATTAAGAGTGGTGGGCTAATTAATTTTGCAGAAGAAATTTCAAGAACAGAATAGTGTTGGGGCAGTGGCAAGGTTACTGCTGGGGGGGTTTTAGCTAGGTTTATGTTGAGAAACGAGAGCAAAAGCCCAGCAGAATGATTTAAAATATTTTGAGTTTGACTAGAAAGGAACCATCAGTAAAACTGTGGACTGCAAAGACAAAGCAGAGATCTTGATTGCTGAGAAGACGCAGTAGAAAAGATGGCCTGAGGACATCATAAGAACCAGTAGGACTCTACCCTATGCAGCCTGAAAATTGCAAATGTGAAAGACTTTGCTTTGAGGGGCCCAGCGAACCATGTTCCAGAATGGCGGTAGCCTAGGGAAGTTCTCAGGATTTGGTTCATAGGCACTGAACCCCTATAGCCAAGAAAGGAGGAAACCTGGCTACTGCTTCAGCTGGTGGCAGACCTTGGCATCATCGTCATGATGCTGGTTTTAGATGCATGCAGGATGCAAGAGTTGTGGGGTTAGAAAGCTTTCCACCCAGGTTTCAGAAGAAGGCCTGGGAGGCCAGGCAGTGTGCCCCTGAGATGCAGTGTGTGAAGCTGTGTGAAGTCAAAGGTGCAGTGGAGACCCTAGAAGTTTGGAGAACCCAAAAATGTGGATCATCTAAGGAAAACTACAAGGAGACAGCAGAGGTGGCCCAAGAGAGAAGCCATGGGAGCTACAACCCCCAGAAATGCTGTAGGGTGCAGACATCCAATTCCTTTGGGGTTCACATCTTGCCACAGACTGCTGGATATTATCATTTGTATCTAGATGTCCCCCCAAAGCCTCATGTGGTCATAAAGTTTTTTTGGAGGTGGCTGAATCTAGAGTGTGTGACTGATTCATAGTATAATGTCGGGATTAAGGGTGCTAGGAATAAGGGTGGGTGACTGCTGAATCAGTCCACTGATTGGATTGGCACTGCCCTAATACCAGTGCACTGGATACACTATAAGGGACAGAAAGAGGCTTGTCTCTCACTCTTTTGCTTTTGCTGTTTTCCACTGCTATGAACGTTGCCCTCTGCCATGTGCCACCCTGCCTTGGAGGCAGCTGAGTATGGACTAAAACCTCTACAGACTGAGCTAAATAATTTTTCCTCCCTTAACTTGTGGGTATTGGGTATTTTGTCTCAACAATGAGAAAAGTAAAGACACTGGGTATGCTGGACATGGAACTATGGGACTTAATGTTTGGCCTGTTGGATTTTGGACTTGCTTTGTTCCCATCCCTTTCTATGTCCCTCTTCATAACTTTTGGAATGGAAATGTCTACCTTGTGCCACTGACTGCTAGAAGTGTTTAACCTTCTTTTTATTTGTACAGGGGCTTGTAGCTAAGAGTTTGCCTTAAATCTCAGAGGAGACTTTGGACTTGGACTTTTTAGCAATGCTGAAACTGTTAGGACTTTGGTAACTCTTGGAGACAGATGAAATACTTTTTGCATAAAGGGATGTGCATCAGTCTTTGGGGTGACCAAGAGTGAAATGTTAAAGCTTGTGTTTAGATATCCCCCCAAAGCCTCATGTAGTCCTAGGTGGAGCTTTTTCAGAGGTGGCTGGATCTAGTGTGGTGCTGGGGTTGATTCATGGTGCAATGCTAGGATTAAGGGTGTGAGTGCTATCTCCCCTATGAGCAGATGTAAGAGACAGAAAAATGCTGGTTGCTTGCTTCCTTTTGTTGTCTTTTTCCTGCAATGAACTCTTTCTCCTTTGTGATGCCCCTCTGCCATGCCACTGTGCCTTGGAGCCAGATGACTATGGACTGAAACCTTTACAAACTGTAAGCCAAATAAACCTTTCCCCTTTCAACTTTGGGTGCTGGGTCTTTTGTGTCAGCAACAAGATAATTTTCACAATCTTAACCTGTAGCTAGATAATCTTTGCCAAAAACAGATCTACAGCCTGAACTGAAGTTAACAATTACTTATTCCACAACCAAAGTGTTTTTAGAGCCTTTTATCAAGAGGTGATAGAGTCTGAGGGAGCAGAACTGTAATTTTGGTCTCACAACCCTGAGAATTTTGGGATGGGGTAGAAATAGCACAGCGCCCCTCTCAGGTCTGGCAGTGGAAATGCAGCCAAACCTGGAGTCTTAGGAAAGTACCCAGTCATGCAAGACCCTGCACATCATGCAGGGGAGAGGACATTATTCTGCCTAGAGGATCAGAGCAGCCAGTCCTAGAGAGTGGCTGTTTTCATTTCTTCATGTTACGGATGAGGAAACTGAGGCACAGACACGTCACTGTGTCTGTGAAGACCTTGCAAGGAGTAGACAGAAAGTCTGCACCCATTAACACCAATGCCCCAGCCTTACCCCTTTGAAGGTCTCCATGGGTTTGGCTATTCTAGGCCCTTGCAATGGGCTGCTTTTTATCTGTGCCCTTGCTCCCAGGAACAAAGAGCAGACTGCAAGCACCAGTGATTTGCCTGCCCCTGCCTTTATGGTTTGGTTTTTGTTTTGGTGGTGGGGATGGAACCTGTGGCCTCCACCACTCAGTTATACCAGTAGCCCTGCCACTCCCTATGTGAAAGAACTTTCTTGCAAATGACCCCAGCCGCAGACTAATCCTGTGGGGACCGAACCCTGGAACCCCCTCACTTGGGCTTCCTTCCACCTGAGATCCAGACATCTGAGATGACATGAGAGCCAAGGTGACAATTTTCAGAACCAAAGTGACTTCGTTGTCCCTGAAAGGTGACAGCAAAGTCACTTTGGTTGAGGTGTTCTGAGACTGTGTATTAGCAAAATAAGTCCTACTGTGCACACCATTAAATTATCAGTCATACTGTTCAGCATTTCTAAGACAGGCCTTGTAGGGAAGAGAAGAAGGCTCATGGGAAAGCAAGTTCACACCCACAGGCACATGGGAGGTTGTCTCCTTGCAGTTAACGTCATCCTCAGAAAATAAAAAGTACACACAGCACCTCGCCCTAATTTTTCTGTGGTTAAGGGAAGTGAGGTACAAAATTACTGAGCATCTACTAGAATCACGATGTGGTATTTGGCAGCACTAAACACATTCTCACATGTGCACAGCTCTGAAGCCACCTAACAAGCAGACCACGCAAATAACACAGAGCTCCGGGGGCGAGGCCTCCAAGGAGCAGCCTACGGCATTAGAAGGAGGCAGCAGAGTTCCAAGGAGGACAGGCATGGGAGAGGATGTTAAATGCCTGTCTTTGGTGTTGCTCTGCTCTGCAGGACCGGGGATTGGGGCCTTGTACAGGCTAGCTAGTGCCCTCTCTACATAGGGCTACAGCCTCAGCAAAACGTTGAGTTCTTGACCGATGGAGACCGGCCCATGGAACTGGAGGAAGAGACAGTAGAGAAAGAGGAAGGAATGCTGGAGCTTTGTATGTGCGTCTGAAGGGAGGGCTGCTTTAGGACACGACTGTGACCTTCCTGTAAGCCTGATACTCCTGGTGAAGATGCATCAGGTGCTCCTGGTGAAGAAGGTATGAGGGGACAGGGCTGCCTTTGTCCTTGATGCTAGGGACGATGATGTTGGTCAAGCGACGTGATGCTAGTGACAGCAAGGTGAAGGCGAACGGGGCGACGGCTCTGCTCTGCTGGAGATGAAGTAGGAGGACCAGTAGGGCAGGACCGAGGGAGCCCGATTTCTAACTGTGGCTCTGGCTCTTTCTGGTCTGAGACTGGAAGCGAAGTTAGATGCCTCAGCTTCCCCTCTAAGGAGAGCTGGTGGGTTCAGTCCTTTTCCACTAATTCTCAGAGAATTCTGTACATGGCAAGCAGCCAGCTGTGATAGCTAGTACACTTAGCTCTGAAAGTCCTCCTGAGCTACCCTCTTATTTATTCATTTTTCTTTGGTGGGTCTTGATATGAATGTAGTTCGGGCTGGCCTTGAACTCGCTGCAATCCTACTATGCAAGCCTGGCTCTCGGTGAACTGGTTAAGCTCCAGCCTCCGTCTCCAGATTGAAGAAGTGCCCGCGAGCATCCACAGCTTCCCGGCCAGGGAAAGGGGCCAAAGGCAGCTCTTCGTTAGAGCTCCAGGGTTTATTTTCCTCGCCTGACCCAGTTTTGATTAGCAACACCGTCCGCTGGGTGGACTGGCTGTCATCCGAGTTGTGATTGCACAGAAAGGGAAATAACCCCCTTCCGCTTCGAGGCAGAGCCACAATATCCTCTTTGTGCTGCTCACACAAGAACAAGAAGAAAATGTGCACGGGCCGATGACATTTTGGGACTTTCCCTGCCGAAGACAAGGACTGGAAGCTAAACAGGAATTTGGGCTTTGCGCCATCAGCGACTGAAGGCAAGTGGGTTTCTAGCGTTTCTTCTTCGAACAACTTAATTTCAAGGTGGCAGAAGCTCCCGTTCCTCGCAATTCTCCTCACAAAACAGTTCAAAATCCAATCAGAGGGGAAAGAAACACTGCCTCTTTTTATTTAGTGTGTACTTAGCATTCACTATGCACCAGTCTCTGGGAATGAGAGGATTGTCCTCAGACCCCAAAATCTCAGTTGCTCTTTAATTATCTTGAAGACAGACTTGAGAGAGTCCAGAGCTCAAGAGAGGGGCACGAAGGGCGGAATCTGCACACGTGTGTCCGGCAAGAGGGCAGCAGTGTCTGGAGCAGCTCTGATGTCTCCAAAGGGCAAAAGTGCTCTTTTCACAACTGCCCCCTGCAAGGACGGGAGCCCCTAAGAGTGTTCAGAGAAGCCCTTGGTGTCCAAAGGGACATGGAAAGTGCATCTCGTTTCTGCCACCGGCCTGCCGCATTCACACAGGATGAAGAAATGGCCCGGAGTCCTGGTCTGGACCAGGCTCAGCTGGGCATGGGGTGGGGTGAACAGGAAAATCAGCTTGAAATGACCTGGTTCTCAGCAGGGTCCTTCTCTCTCTGCGCTTCTCCATGGGTTCAGCTTCTGAGTCTATGGGTTGCCTGTAAGCATTCTTACCTCCAGGGTTACTTTTCCCACACCAACTTTCTCTCTAAACTGAGTCTATTCGCATTTCATAATTGGTAGCTACCTGAAAAACAATGCTAATGTACACATTCAATTTTACATATAAATCCCAATGCACCTGCTCTAAGATCTGCATGGGAACCAGTTCGTTTGGGGGAGGAAACAGATTTGCTTTGTCACTCTGCATGTCTTTATCCTCCCACATAACTGTAATTAAGCCAGTATGTAGCTTATTGTCCAAAGACAGCAGGATTAAATAAACTACAGAAAACACACATGGGAAATATGCTGCCACTCAAATGATTTAGAAAGCAATATTTCACAGACATAGTATGCTTGCTAGGTAGGACGCCCAAGTGCTAAACGCCTTCCACAGTGTATTTTACTTCTCTGTCACACAGTAACACAAATACGACTGTTACTCCTATTATTACCACTTTATAAGTTAAGGAAATGAAGAGTTAGGAGGTGAAGACCAAATTAAATCGTAGTGAAACAAGGATTTAAAGTGATACTGTCTGACATTAAACACTGTGATCTTAAGGTGTCTGAATCAAAATTTTTAAAGCTGTACAATGGGAAGATGATAGCATCTCAAATCCGAAGTTGTGTGTGTGAGGACATACAACAAAGCCAAAGAGAGGGCCAGCATGCATTTACAACTTGATCCCAAATACATAGTAGGAAAAGATCAAGAAGAAGTATATCAAAATATCAACAGTGGTTTTATGTTGGTTGCTTTCTTTCATATACTTATCTTCATTTATCATGAGCATATGTGATGGTATATGTACACATGCATGTATATGTATGTATACATATATACACATATACATATATATGCATATATGTTTTTCCCCACAGTAAGAAATATTTTCCACAAAAGGAAAGCTTTTTACCACTTTTGCACGTATATTTATTTACCTGAAGTCAAATCGTTCAAAATCAGGAATACAATCAAAGAATTATTTTTTCTTTCCCCAATTTCAAATGTTCAGTAGTGTACCATTTAAATATGTGGATAAAACAGAAGACTCAAGAGGCACTACACCCATTAAAGGACTATTTCAAGGCTGGAGAAAATAGAAAAATTAGTCTTCAAGATGCACCATGAATGATGCTACATTTTGCTTTGTGCACACATGTCCCTACACATGCACACAAATAGAACCAACCCACCAAACTGCATTTATGCTTGTTTCTCAGGGTCGAACTAGGTTCGACTTCCTTCTGTATGTATTTACTTTTGTATTTTCTGTGTTTTCTACTATGAACATGAGCTGTTTTCACATTTATTAAAATATAATTAAAACCTGGCAATGTCTTCAGAAATAACCAGCATGAGAACAGCTAAGTAGAAAATGAAGCTATAGGTTTGGAAGGGCAGAGAAGAGGGATCTTGTGTTGGAGGAAGAATCCCACTCTTCAAAGGAACACAATACTCCATGGTTTCCAGTCAAATTCCATCACTGAGCAGGTCAACGGCAGATGCTCTGGTGGCAGGAAAGGTATAAAGGAGGCCCTGAAGGGATCACTCTGACAATGCTCAACCTAGTAATAGCAAATCATGCTAAGAAAGTCCACACCACATGAGCCAGACTATATACGTAAGACAAAGAACACAATTTCCCTTTCGTATCTTTCTCCTCTCTAGCCAGTTAAATGAAAGTTTATGTCCCCAAGATTTCAAGTTCAGTGTCCCGAGTGGCCCGTATGCTTGGGCTACTACTTTCCTAATGACTTTTGTCTTTAAGTGGACACTTCTGATGCCCACTAGATCAACAGGACAGATTTTCCAGGGAGAAATTAATTTGCACATAGACAGGTTGAATGCAGTTTCTACGCAACGTACACTAGACCCACAAAGCAATTTCAGGACTATATATGGGCTTGTTACAAAACCTCTAGGCCAGTGACTTTTCAGCTCAATTTGCAGGAATTAGTTGGGGCCACATATACAGAAATATCCCTTTTCTGCATTCAGATGGGTCCTAAGTAGGGTCATATACTTAGAGCTGCAGCTTTCTCTGTGCACACAAAAGCTCTGCAAGGCAGCCTGGACTCCATACAGATCTTGGTGCTATAACAGTTTTTAGTGCTTCCATCTAAAGAATCACAAAGAAAACTGGAAAAACAAATCAGTAAATAAAAAGTAGAGTCCAACCACCCTCATGTTTATGCCACCCAACACAGGCACTAGGTTTTGTAATTAAACACTCACCAGCTTAAAATTCCACAGCCACAAGACTGGGAGCATTTAGAATGTGAAACAGAACACCAGCAGTAGCAGCAGCGAGCAGAGGGCCTTGGCCTCACCTCGACATTGGCAGCAGGAGTGTGCCCTGTGGCAAGGGGCTGACCTAGGCACGGAGGATTTCTTCAGACATTCCCAACTGTGCCTGGGTGTTGGGATGGTTGCTGCAGCCTTATGTGACTTCCCTGAGTTACAAGAGTCACACAGGTCCAAAGCCATTCCCCACTGTGTGGAAGTCAGGTCGCAAATACCTTGCACAACAGTCATGGCTCCCCGGAGAGTTGTATGGCCTTGCAAAGTGACCGTGATATGGATGCTTAACTGTATCAGTGGGCCTTGTGGTGCCTCAACTCCAAACACTTGTGTTCCTCCAGGTCAGGTCAGTGAACTCCAGCTTGATGTCAAAGCCTACAAACACCACTTGAAGGGCACTGGATATGTCCGTTCATTGCACATGGTTTCTGCTGGCTTGAGGCTATGATGGTAGGCACGAGTTTCTGCAACAGTGTGCCTGGCCCACAAAGCCTAGCCTATTGAAGACTTGGCCCATGGCAGACATCTGTGACCAGATGGTCTGGAGTGTCCCCTGAGGGTCCTCATGCAGGAAGCCTGCTCCACAGTGTGGTACAGTTGAGGCGGCTGACCCTTAGGAGGTGGCGCCTGTTGCAGGGAGGTCCTCAGACTGGGCAGGGCCCTGCTCTGGCTTCCTGTTTTTGGTATGATATTCTCTGCCCTTGAGATGCCACCCGCCATGAGGTCATACAGTCTAGGTGGCACACACCAGAGCAGCTTGTGTTGCTTAGACTTTCAACCTCAGTCAGCTAAATAGACCTCTCTTCTTCATAATCCTCAGGCATATCCTCATAGTACCAAAAAACCGACTAAGACACTAAACCCTGCTCCATCTTTCCTGTTCCACTAAAGATGTTCCTGTTTTTACGTGGGAGGACAATGGCCCCTCCCCTTCCCAGTTAAAATCCTCTTGCCTGATAAACATACCCAGCACTTTAAAACTGAAAGCAAAAAAACACATTACCATCATCTGCTATGGATGGCTCTGAAAGACACGCATGCTAAGCTCCAACCAGGTGGGCCTAATGGACACGGTTGACAGCCCTCATTTTCTGATGTGTGCTACTTACGCATTATTATCCACAGCCTTCCGGCTGAGCTGCAGCTTCTGTGGTTGGTAAGTGACACAGGGCCACCTCTGGGGACAACATCAGAGGGCCAGTACATGTACCAATGGCACAATGACTTATCAGAGACTATGAAAACTCCAAAGTCACTTACAAAGACCTCACACTCAGAAGGGATTGATCAATGTGTATCTGATTTAATTAAGTTGAAGCTGTGTTTCCTGAATACCCAATTAATACCCAATCAAAATATGGACGAGAAACAGATGCCCTTGCCCACCTTCCCTTTAACATGATGAAGCCTGTGCTAAGTCATTACCCTAAGTCAAAGAATTAGTCATAAAATTCAATCTTTTGCAAGTTTTATTTTTGCTGAAGTATGTCTTTCAAGTATCTAAGTCAAATAATGTCAAAATGTTTATGTATGTTTTAAATGGTTAATGCAATATACCTACAGTAACGCCTCAGTTTACAGAAACTGGTGTTCAAGAACAGTTTAGTGTAGGAACAGAAATGTTCAGCAAAATTATGCTTCTGTTTACGAGCTCTGCATTGGGTGGCAGATATGATCAAGACATCTTCCCCGCACGAATATAGCTGTCTTCCTCAGAATAATGGAAAACTAAGTCCATGAACTGAAAATACCTCAAATAATAAGGGTCTTATTTTAGTTAAATTTACGCAACTTACTTTAGCTGGTCAGTTCTCTTAAAATAGTAAAATAAAGATCTCCAAAGTTCATTCTTTATGTTTTAAAATAACAGAAACTACGTTATGTGGGTCTGTTTTGAGGAGATAGTTACTAAAAAGAATGAAAAAAATTGACAGAAGTAAATAAAAAAACTCCCAAAATTCCCAGGGCTCACACACGCTAAGCAAGCTCTCTACCGTGAGTTGCACCCCCAGCCCCAAGGTATCAACTTTTCCAGAATTTCTGGGGCTATTACCAGTTTTACCTGGATGTGGACTTCAACACACACACACTCAACTATTTGCTTTGTGTTCTGAAAGTGCTGGTATCTCAGTAGATTTATCAATAGTAACCCCTCGTGATCCCCTAATAAGTTTCAAGGTTAACCAGCAAGTCAATGTGCAGATAGACACAAATCCTACTGAGAAATAATAAAGCACAGAATTAAGATACAGGAGTCAAATACAATCTAAACTCATGTGCCCAATTATGGTTAGTGTTTCAGCTTAACTGTAATTCATAATGTTGATAGGAGACATTGATTTTTAAAGGTGTCACCCTCTCATGGTTAAGGCTCAGAAAAGTTTATTAAGCCTCAATTAGTGCCCCAAATTCCTAAAAGGTATAAAAGGCACATTATTCATTCATAATTGGCCACACACCTCATCTCATAATGATTTAAAGACATTCTGATGTTCTACCCACTACATCCAATGTCAGCGAAGAGAAAGACCTGCAACTTCCTTTTGAAAAAAAAAAAAAAAATCATTGCAAAACAGGTGTTCGCTTTTGGCAAAATCCAATTCTACTGTCAAATGCATTTCAGGGAGGGGGACTGGGATCCATTGGCACAAGGCTGCTTACCGTTACGGTGACTTCATGTGTAGACCTTCGAACCAGTGAGCGGCCAGCATCTGTCACGGACCCCACAAGGCGCCAGCCTGCAGGAACCAGCCTGAGAGAGATCGAAAGGCAGACTGAAAAATCTTTACACATAGCAACTCTCTTTGCACATAGCAACATCTTGGGGGATGTTCACCTCTACCACCCTGCTCATTCCTTCGTATTTCTCTTCCATCTCATTTCAAATTAACAAATTTTATTGCTGCATTGTTTCTATCTTTGTCCTTACACATAGCTGCTTGGGTTGTATATGCAAGGGGGAAAGGAGAGAAGTTAAAAGAGCCAGTCCGGCATTACCATGTGTGTAGAAATTCTGAAAGTCTCAAGCTAGATAAAATTACTGTCAGCTCCGATACTCCAAGTGCTATTACTTAGTGATAAACTGCTATCCATGTGAAATATCTTCGCAGACAGTGCTATATGCAGGTGGTAAAGTCTGCACAACTTGCATGAAGACAACATGCTTTAGCGAAACCGGGTATCAATCGAGCTGATGTTTTCGGGTAACCCTGCTATACCTGTCACTATCCCGCCTCCGGGACTATGCACACCCAAAAAGGTTGCAATCGCTTCCACGTTGGCTCCCTAAAAGGAAGCAAAGCAAAGGCTTTCAAATCTCAAATTCTTACTTCTCGTTCTCACACACTGCCCTTCTATAAGGGTTCTATCTGCACTGAGTTTTGAAGAAGCCAGTTTCCTATTTCACAAGAAGATCATCCTTTACACCAAATTTTATTTCTACCTTTCCGTCACTCTAAGCACAATCCAGCCAGCCAGCATTTACCTCAGGAGATGTACTTTCCTTTTTGCAAAATGGTTTCGGTTTTGAATGAATCCAGCTTCCTAGAGAGTCTGAATTACCAAAAGTCATCTAAAAACTCAAGTACCAAGGAAATCAAATGCCCATCATTTTCTTTAAATCCTTATTCAACAGTCTGAAGTGATAATAAAACGGTGCCAGGTTTAATATAATTCAAGACCATGGGCAAGGCTAGGAGTGAAGGTGTTCCTTATTACTGAATTTATATGGAACCTCATAAAATGTTTTCAGGAAATTTGAGCAAATTATTCCCACAGTCATATTTATAGTTATGCCGTTTAAAGGAAGGAAATTAAAGAGCTTCTACAGGGAGGTTCACAGACCCCTAAGTTTCATTACAGTACATTAAAAGAAAGAAAAAGAAATCTTGAGGATATACAAGATAAAAGTAATAACCAGGGCAAGAAAAATAATGAGATTTATACAAAATTCATCTACAACTCTTTGAACAGAAATTAAAAGACAGAAAGAGGCAGGCATAAAGGGATATTGATTTTGTGTATAAAATGAAAAAAATTTAATTATGGAAAAAATCTCCGGTGAAGGCGAAACAGAACAACATGCTTTAGACTAAGCTAAAGTAGAAAGCAAATCACTGTTTTTGGGATTTGGTTGTAAATTATCGGGGGGAGGGGAGGTTTAAGCCTTACGATGAAAATGTTAAATGCCATAAAGTATCAAAATATGAGCAGATGTCACCACAATAAGCTCCAAATTGCTTGTAAATTAAAACACTAAAATCCATAATAATTCAATAAGTAATTAATATACAAACAGCTCTTATTACAAGCTGTTCGGAAAAAAGGTTTAGAATCAAATTTCTATTTTCTTTGGTCTAAAACAGATGGTAACTCACAAATTAGTCTTCAAATTGAAGATTATCTTTTATATATGTTGTAAAACTCTGTAAGTGTAATTAACTTATCATCTGTGTGTGATCAACACAAAAAATGGGAATTATGACTATGGTTAATAGCATCCTTCTGGTTATACAACATGTCAAAACTAATTAGTTCACTGCTAGAAACAATAAATTAAAATGAGAGATCAAACGTCCCAATATCTGAACATGAATGATTTTTCCACTGTTAATATCTAAAGTAGAAGCATGATCAATAAATGGTGCTCGCTAGGAAGTTGAGATAAATGCCAAATATTGGTGTGAGGTAGAAATTATTTCACAAATGCTATGTATTCTTTCCTCTTGTAAGTTACTGCCAAGACTTGGTGAATGAGAAATGGATTCTAATTTTCTGGTTGTCACCAGCTCTTGGCATGACATAGCATGGCCTACTGAACATGTATACTGCCTGATAAGCCCTTCTGTGTAGGTGGTGTCAGGTTCTTGTGGGTCATCTCTCAGCTGATGTAAGAAGTATTGCAGATAGAGTGCAAGCAGACATGTGGAGTAGCACGAACAACTTGTCATCCTACCTTTAAAGCACCAGTCATGAGTTGCTCAGAGCCAATTCGGAGCCTTTGGAATGGGAGAATAACAAGAATAAAGGAAGTTGGATCCCCTTCCTCCTCATATGAACTTAGAGGTTTGTTACCTACCCTTTTCAGAATACTCTATTTAGGACTGTTACATGAGGAAAAAAAATGGGTTTTCTTTTTTCTAACACTATATTTTTGACAGTGTAATATTTTAGCCTATTCCCTAAGAAGAAATATAGAATCCCCCAGGAAGACCTCTTTCCCAGCCCTCTTTTCTCCTTCATTGTATTCTGCATTTCTTCCTGTCACATCATTCAGAACAGGCATTATACCTTTCCTGCCCTTACAGGAGGAAGAACTTCATCTTGCATACGTTGATTTCCATAGTCTAGGCTGGACACGCTAAATAATTAATGAATGAATGACATACCACATTCCTAGCCAACTAGAGTATTACAGTAGCTATGTATGTACTATAATATAAACTTCAGAGCCTGCATGTCTGCCTTCATTTTATTACAAAATAGCAGAAGGAAATGTGTCATTTTCGTAGGATACCACAACTCTGAAGGAATTCTCTGAAGTTGCTTTGTTTGGTTTTTGCAATGCTGGGTGCTGAACCCAGGGTCTCATGCATGCTAGACAAGTGCTCTGCCACTAAGCTGTAGGCCCAGAACAGGATCTATTTTTATTAGCATTATTTATTTTTTGGCAGTAACTTGGCATTGAATGCAGGGCCTTCACACTGAGGTATATCCCCAGCCTTTTTTCTTTTGAGATAGATTTCACTAAGTTGCTAAATTGCCCAAGCTAGGCTTCGATTTATAATCCTCCTGCCTCAGCCTCCTAGACTGCTAGGATTACAGGTGTGTGTCACCATACGTGAATCTTTTATTAGCATCTTTGAAGATTTTTTTGGGGGAAACTCAGAAATACTAAGAGACAGTTTTAAAGAAATGGACCCAGGAAGGCCTGCCAGTCTCTCCCTGTTTTTCTCACAGTTTCCAAGTACAAGCACCAGTTAGTACTTCATCGGTTTTAAGATTTATAAGCAACATTCCTAAGACCTGAACATCTCACCAACAGATCCACATTTAAACACACGTGAGCTAGTATTCACCAACGATTAACTTTCTGCTCTTGAAATCTTCACGCAGTAATTGTTTTGATTATATTATGTATTTATTTAAATACACTGTAATATATGTAATTTACACAGTTACAAAGTCCAGCCAAATGGTGTGCAGAGTCAACAGTATTCTCCCCTAAATTTCACCCTAAATGAAAACAGGTAGGTTCATTTATTCCCATTGGACACCAAATCCTTTACATCACTTTTCAATAGTGCTTTGGGGCATCTCTGCAGATCTGTAAAACTACTTATGAGGTTTAAAAATAAATATAAGAAATGATGATCACAAGAGATGAGCAATTCTTTCTAATGCTATGTTTTCCAATCTTAAAAAAGCATTCTCTTCATAAGCAGTCATTTTTTTTGGAAATTACATTCTTTGCCTATGAGGAAAGCATTAGCAATTTATAAAGACTTTAAAAGCTACATCACATTCCGAAATATTTTCGTCACTCCGATAGGAAATCCTAAAAAATGAAGAACGTCACACACATGATTCAATCTAACTTGACCTGTCCCTGTAACCTTCACGGTCGTTTCCTTGTTTTCAGTTGGGGTAAATCATCACTTAACGTACAAACAATTCAGTGGCATTTAGTATGCTCAAATGTGATGTGACTACCACCTACATCAGATTCCAAGACATTCCCATCACTGCACAGAAAACCCTCAATTTTTTAAGCAATCACTCCCCACTGCCCCCTGACCAGGTGTGGCAACTGCCCGCTGGATTTCTGTCTCTGTGGACTTGCCTACTTAGGACAGTTCGTGGAAGTGTAAGTTCTACAGTATGACGTGGGGCCTCTTGTGTGTAGCTTCTTTCTGCTTTCAAGGTTGGTAGCATGGACCAGCGCTTCATTCCTTTACCAGCCCAATGTACCAAGGGATCTACTTCGTTCCACTGTGCAGGTGGTAGGCACTGGCTATCGTGTATGACCCTGTTAGGAACACTCGTGTACGGGAGTGTGTTTGAGTGTCTACTCTCCACTCCTTGGGGTACCTACTGAGTACCCCAAGAGCATATAATTTCATCTGGGCCTTGCTTTAGATAAAGCTACTCCTCTCTAAGAATGAAAGATGCACACAGGAGAAGTAAAGGGAAGCCAAGCTGGCATGAGCTGGGACCAGGGGGAGCGCAGATGGTGTGGCTCCAGCTGGCAAGACATCCAACAAAGGGGGAGACTGTGCAAGAAGGAGCCAGGAATCTGGCAGAGGACAAGCCACCGCTGGCAAATGAGCACATGCCAGAGCCCTGCTTGGCAAGCGCCTTCTATCGGACATGCTCATTTCATGTTCCGTTCTGATACTGCCAGTACAGACAAAGCAGTCCTCTATGTTGGCCCAGACCTTACAGAGCACCTGCCCCAAGATGAAGAATGAAGGCTATTTTTCCACTGGCAGCAAACAAAATTCCTTTCCCACTCCGAAGCACATGATATCGGCTACAAATGCCATCCGGATTAAAAGCATGGGGTTATCACGTGTCCATACTTTCACAAGTGGTCACCAACCGGGAGTGATCATGCCCTGCCCACCGGGGGATACCAGGAAATGCCTGCAGATATTTTCGGGTGTCACAAGTGGAGATGGACGTGCTGATGACATGTAGTGTGTTGAAGTCAGGCCAGGGATGCCCCTAGACATCTTACAACACGTAGGACAACCTACCCGCAACAGAGACGGACACATTCCTGCCCCACCAGGGGTACATACATTGCCCCCCCCCAATGGGGGGCTTATACCACTGATGGCACAAGCAGATCTAATCACTTTTATTGGCCTTTTTAACTAGAAAAATTAATAAAAAGTATATAGATGAACTGAATGTAGTTATTTGCTTGAATCTGAATAATCACTGCCCAAATATAAAATATTAGTACTATTCCCACCAGTTAAAATTACTACAATAATCAACACCTTTATTTCATTAAATTAAATGAAATTTATTCATATCCATGCATAATTTGTCAATAATTAATTGTCTAAATTTTAACACGGAAATCCTATAAGTACCCTATTGCTGGTATATATACATAATATGCATTTGTAACTGCTGTTCCACAAATTAGACGTACTACGTTTTTTATACTGTTTTAAACTCGTAAGGAACTGTAATGTAATGACATCTGGTCCGCTAAATCAATGCCTCTCTTTGCATTATTGCAATCAAAGACACCCTGATAAGTGGTGCAGCCCGCCAGATGGGACAGTCATGCATGTACCACTGGTGGTTCAAGCCAGCATGATTGATTGAATTCAAATCAGAGCCACCTGGCAGCGAGACATACGTATGAATTACAGTTCCCTCACGAATGTGTTAAGCCAGCTCTAACTATCAAGCACCACCACATAAAGGTGGTTACAACCAAATAAATAATAGGACCACTATGTTCATCTCTTCATGACTTCTGCGTGACTTGGGGGACGAGAACTATTAGAGGGTGAGTGAAGGTGTTCATGTGAGTTTTAGAATCAGAAAGGGCTGCCTAGGGGGTATTCCGCTAAGACTGTCATAATGCTCCTTTCCTGGTAGTCCAAATTCTCAAAGGAAAGAGCCCAGATGGATCTCAAAAGGAGAAACACACGTTCTTACTGAATGCAAATGAAAGGTTGAACAATATAACCTGCAGTTCTATCTCTTGATACAAGAGAATCAGATGTGAGGGGAACATGCCTTTCAGCTGCCGGTAGAGAGGCTGGCATGGAGGTGAACTGAAGGCTCCTGCCAACCACCGGCGCCAACCTGGCAGCCTGGGATGGAGCCACTGCGGAACTGATCCTCTGGCCCCCATCAAGCCTTTAGATGTCATCTTGCTGGCAGACTCGGGAGAGACCCCCAGCCATTTACAGCCAGCCAAGTCATGCAGCCGCATCCTGACCCTGAGAATCCAACCTACTGTCACAGCCAGGTGGGGCATGGGGCATGTGGCCTTCTCAGCAAGTGGTGCTTGAAACAGAATAATGATTTGCAAGTCTGCTGCCAGAAAAACCTACCACCAAATGAACTTGGAAGCCAATCAACTAGAGGTTTTAAACAAGTACAGGAGAGTTTGCCAAACTGCATTCCTCTAAAATGTTTTCTGGGTTGTTTAGAATGTGTTTGACCTGCATCATATGAAAAATGGTTCCCCCATCCAAAAGACTAGTAACACTGGGTTAAATCAAAACATAAAAGTAATAGCACAAATGTTGCACCTGTTGCATGCTTAATATAGTTTTAATTTGCATTTCCCTTATGGCCGGGGATGCTGAACATGTCTTTCACGTATTCATTGGCCATCTGTACTTCTTCTGAGAAGTGTCTATTCATTTCTGTCGTCCATTTTTTGACTGGGTCTTTTATTTTTGGGGGGAGGTCTAATTTTTTTTGAGTTCACTGTATATTCTAGATGTTTGTCTTCTGTCTGAGGAGTAACTAGCAAAATTGTTTTCCCATTCTTGGGTTGTCTCTTCACTCTGTTGGTTGTTTCCTTTGATGTGCTGAATTTGATATCCATTTGTTAGTATTCTTTCTTGTGCCACTGGACCTCTGTTCAGAAAGACCTTCCCTGCACCTCAAGAGTTTTACCTATTTTACCTTCCAGCAGTTTGTTTCTTTTTTAACATTTAGATCTTTGATCCACTTTGATTTCAGTGTAGTACATGGTGAAATATATGGGTCTAGAGTTGATCTTTTGCGTGTGGATATCCAATTTTCCCAGCACCATTTATTAAAGAGGCTATCTTTCCTCCAGTGTTATGTTTTTGACCCCTCTGTCAAAGATCGAATAGTTGAGTGTGTCTGGGGTTGTTTCTGCTTCCTTTATTCTGTTCCATGGATCCATATTTCTGTTTTTATGCCAGTACCATGCTGTGTTTGTAATATTACTTCAAATCTGGGATTGTGATGCCTTCTGCATTGCTGCTGTTACCCAGAATTGCTTTTGCTACTCTTGAGTTATTTTTCTTGTTCCATATGAATTTTTTGATTGTTTTCTCTAGATATGTGAGATACGTTATCTTCATGGTATTCTGATTGGGATTGCATTACCTATGTATCAGTTTTGGAAGTATGGTAATTTTGACTAGATTAGTTCTGCCTATCCAGGAACTTGGAATATCTTTCCATTTTCTGATATCTTCGTCAATCTCCTTTTTCAGAGTGATGTACTCTTCATTGTAGAGGTTGGTTAGTTTAATTCCTAAGTATTTATTTTTCATGATGCTATTTATTATAAATGGTGTTATTTTCCTAATTTTTTTCTCAGTGAGCTCTTTATTAGGGCATAGGAACACTATTGACTTCAGTGTGTTTATTTTGTTTCCTGCTACACTGATGAATTTGGTTACTAATTCCAGGAGTCTTTGGGTGTAGTTTTTTGGGTATTAGAGGCATAGGGTCGTACCTTTGCAAATAATGATACTCTTGACTTCATCCTTTCCTGTAACTATCCCTTTTATTTCTTTCTCCTGCCTGATTGGTCTGGCTAATGTTTCAAGGTTTATGTTGAACAAGAATGGTGTTAGTGGACATACTTGTCTTGCTTGGGATTTTAGAGGGAAATCTTCCAGGTTTCCTCCATTTAATATGATGCTGGCAGTAGGTTATCCATAGATGACTTTTATCAAATTGAGATAAGGTCCTTATCTTCCTCTTTTCTTCAGGGCTTTTATCATGAATGGATGAATAATTTTGTCAAAGGCCTTTTCTGTGTCTATTAAGATGACTACGTGGCTTTTGTCATTGCTTCTACTTATGTGATGAATTACATTGATTGATTTGTGTATACTGAACCATCCTTGCATTCTGTGGATGAAGCCTACTTGATTACAGCTGTATGATCCTTTTGATGATTTACTGCATTCAGTTTGCTGATATCTTGTTGAGAATTTTTGCATGGATGTTTGTTAGAGAGACTGGCCTATAGTTCTCTTTCTTTGTTTGGATCCTTGTCTGGCTTGGGGATCACAGTAATGTTAGCTTCCATGAATGATTTTGGGAGCTCTCCTTCCCTCTCAGTTTCATTCAATAGTTTGAGGAATATTAGTGTTAGATCTTTCCTGAAGTTCTTGTACAATCTGCCTGTGAATTCATCAGTTCCTGGACTTTTCTTAGATGGTAGGTTTTTAAAAATAAATTACTGCTTCAATTTCATTGCTTGTTATAGGATTATTCAAGAGTTTTAAGTCTTCATAATTTAATTTCAGTAATTTATCTGTATCAAAGAGACTATTTCTCTTGAGTTCTGGATTTTTTTTGGCATATAGGTTTGTGAAGTAGCTGCTAGTAATTTTCTGCACTTCAGCAGTGTCCACTGTGATTTCATGTGCTCATTTCTGATTGCACTGATTTTTGTCTTTTCTTTCCTTTTTCTCATAAGACTGTCTAAGGGTTTGTCTTTTTTTTGTTGTTGTTGTTAACTCTTCCAAAGAACCAGCTCTTTGATTCATTGATTCTTTCTATTGTTTTTTAAGCCTCCATTTCACTGATTTCTGCTCTGATAATTATAATTTCCTTTCTTGTACATGCTCTGGATTTGGATTGTTCTGGCTTTTCCAGACCTTTGAGATACACCATGAGATTATTTATTTAGGCTCATTCTGTTTTTCTGATGTGAGTTCTAATGGGCTTTTCCACGTATTTTAGGAGTCCACACAGAACACCATCCATGTTGAATACAGCCCAAGGGTCCCAATTCCTATATGAAAGACTTTTCAGCATGTTGACATTTTAAAGACAATGTTTCAGTTGACTTTACATATACCCGTGACCAAAGAATGCAGTAAATTGAGATGCTATGGTTAGAAGTCTCTAACTTCTCTAACAGAAATAAGAAATCCAACGTGTACTTGTTAAAATACTTGGGAAGCTTGAACTCTAAGGATGTCAGCGTTTGACCAAAATGAATGTAAGTGTGCCAAGATGGTAATGACTTACAAAAATAAATGTTACTTTTAATATAACAATAGTGTCAAGAAGTAGGGCAGTTCTATATAAGTCTATCCATGGGGAATTAAAATCAGGCCACTATCCTCATTTTTCTTCTTATTCACCAAACTGAAAGTGGGTATGGCTAGGTGAAAAGTCACACTGTATTAATTATTTCTACATATTGTGTCATCTAATCTGTTAAACAAATCACTTGTGGGATATCTACCCTTTATTCCGATGGATTATTTTTTGGCACTGTAGTAAACATATGACCTTCTCTCTATCTATTTCTGAAGAAGTAACATCCCAGGGACCCCTTTTCTTTTAAAATTTTATTTATGGCACAGAGAAAATGTTTTGTATTGTTTTCTTAATGATAAAAGGCTCTCATTTTGTATATAAATGTCTAGTGCCTAATCTTTAACGTTCTCTGAAAATAAGCACATATGCCATAAACACACCAGGAAGCTGCAAATTAAAACCAAGGAACAAATAAAATGATTTTTTGGTCTCCAGAAAGTGATTGCAATCTGAGTGTCTCTCACACTTAACATTTCAGCAGTTTTATCTATACATGGTAACAGTAGCTGGGCTATTAACTTTCCTTCAGCATGTCATTGGACTGTTACTGCATGAAATGTCCAAGAGTGACTCTGGTCCTATTTTTGTGCTATACTTCAGATGGGGAAAATGTTACCATTGGTGTATTCCCTGTAGAGCAGGAAATTACTGAAGATCCCTAATCATATTCACATATTCTACAAAATACGAGGTAAATGCACAATAACTTTTTGGGTAACCCAACTCTCTATGGTACAAAAAGTCAATACAGCATTATAAACATGTAAAAATAATAAATATGTATTTTTGTCAGCATTGTTTTTCAGGCTATGGTTAATGTTCGTTCATAAAGCACTAGTTGCAAGGGATAACAACATGGGTTACCTAAAACAAAAATTTCAAGGTCAAAAATATTGGGAAATTTTCCACTTAAAAAGAAGGAATAGTGAAGGTGTGGTCACACACACCTGTAATCCCAGCGCTCTGGGAGGCTGAGGCAGCAGGATTGTAAGGTGAGCACAGCCTAGTTAACTCAGAGACTCAGCAATA